>NW_025814112.1:600000-974854 GCF_018902025.1 Drosophila willistoni
AATAGATGAGGCCAGGCGGAACTGCCTTAGAGCGAGAAGGCTTTATCAACGGTCCAGAGGAACCGCCCAGTTCGAGCCATTGAAAAGCCAGTACCAACTCCGAAGGAGACTTCTAAAGAAGGAAATCCGCTCAAGTAAGAGAGAAGCCTTCCCGGGCAAACCACCAGGCGAGACTTCCTCGTATCGGCCCATCTGCCTTGTAGACACAGCTGGAAAGGTCCTTGAATCTATCATAGGGGCTCGGTTACAGCAAGAAATCGAACGACATGGAGACCTATCCCAAATGCAGTTCAGCTTCAGGAGAGCACGGTCCACGACTGACGCGATCAGCAGGGTAGTCAATATCGCGGCGGATGCCATTGCTGGATCCCGGTGGAAAGGCGGATCCAAGAAATACTGCCTAGCGGTTACACTAGATGTGCGAAATGCCTTCCACACGGCGAGATGGGGCAGGATCCTGGAGGGACTAGAGTCGTTCGGCGTAGCAAGGGGCTTGGTGTAGCTAGTAAGGAGCTACTTTGAAGGATGCACCCTACAGTACGCCACTTCTGAAGGTTCGAAAGTGCAGGAGGTTTCATCGGGCGTCCCGCAATGTTCCGTCCTGGGCCCGCTTTTGTGGAACGTCATGTTTGACGGTATCCTGAGGCTGCAGCTGCCGTCGCACACTCAAATCGTTGGGTTTGCGGACGACGTAGCACTGGTGGTGGTAGCGAAGGAGCTGAAGGATGCGGAGACGTGGTGCTCAGAAGCAGTCGCCAGTGTGGACCGATGGCTAAGCTCTGCTGGACTAAGCCTGGCGGCCCACAAGTCCGAGGCAGTCCTAATCAGTAGCAGGAAGCTAGTCGAACGGGCTGAGATAATGGTCGGTAACACACGGATTCTGTCGCAGAGGGCCATCAAGTACCTGGGAGTTATGTTGGACACCCGTCTCTGCTTTCGGGAACACCTTGACTACGTGAATCAAAGAGCCCTAGTATCTGAAAGGTCCCTTTCAAGGATAATGATGAACACGCGAGGCCCCAAGGAGGGACGCAGAAGACTGCTGACGAGTGTTACAAGGTCGATAGCCCTTTACGCCGCTCCTATCTGGGCCGATGCAATGGGCACAAGGAGCTACCGCCGCGACCTTGAGGCGACCTATAGACTCAGCGCAATCAGGGTGTGCAGCGCCTTTAGGACGGTGTCGGACGAGGCGGCGCTGGTTCTAGCAGGCATGGTTCCAATCGACGAGCTAGCCAGAGAGTCTAAGGCCATGTACTACGGCAAAAGGACGAACGCCCCCAGCGACGCTTTATCGTAGATGGGCAACCGGCAACATCAGCGGCTACAAACCATAGGCCGGTGGCAGAGGCGCTGGGACCTATCGCCTAAAAGTAGATGGACGCAGCGGCTTATCGCGAAGCTCGACTCCTGGCTGAACAGAAAGCACGGCGAGATGAATTTCTACCTTACTCAGCTCTTGAGTGGCCATGGCTGCTTTAGAAGCTAGCGGTTTGGGCACGATTCTGGGGACGAATGCACATGGTGTGGTAGTGGGATAGTTGAAGACGCGCACCATGTCGCATTTCTTTGCCCGCGCTACGATGCAGCAGGACAGAGCTTGTGTGAGGAGGTCGGACAGAGAGTCACTGCGGACAATTTGGTCCTGCTCATGCTGGCTGACCATAAATACTGGGAGGCGGCCAGTAAGTTCGCAGAAATCATAATGAAGGAGCTCAGGAGACTAGAGAGAGAGGACCTGGCTAGGATTTGGCTAAGCAGCATGCGAAGCAATGCCTAATAGGCGGTACCGAATCTGCTGATCCTGGTCACTCGTCATCTGTCCTCCGACCATTTGCAGTCTTTAGCGTGAAAAAACTTTATGTATATATGTACTTTCTTGTTTTTGTAGTAATTAATAAATGAAATATAAAAAAAACACAATCAACCACACAACCCATCCCCACCCACAAACAACAATACAGCGTGCACAGCACAATCTACCAACGGTCGGCCTGCGGGAGGGGTACACATCACTCAACCGACAAGAGGAGGGGGGCACCTCTTACGTCAAACACACACACTGACTCAATCCCAACCAACGGGCGGCAAGGCGGCTTGGGGAACACCGCGTCAGACCGGTTCAGCCATACAACATAATAACGACCGGCAAGGTGGCATGGGGTCACAACATGTCAATCATGTTACTGGAGGGGCACTGTGCCTCATACCGGTTGAGCCAGAACACACGAGGCAAATACTGATAAGAAAATTTCCATACAAAAACTGGTACAACAACAAAAAACACACTAGCAAAACTGGCAAAACAACAATTTTGTATGGAAAAAAGTGCACTCAAACTGTGCCAAAATATACATATCCTAACTACTCTGGACATTTTGCAAAAGTTTTTGAAAACCTTGCTAGTGAACTGGGTACCATTATCGCTCACGAGGGTGCGGGGGTTGCCGAATCGGGCCCAGATCCTTTCACGAAATGCCTTCTCCAAGGCGGCCGAAGTGGCCTTACGAAGTGGTACCATCTCGACCCATTTACTATATAAATCCAGGAAAACTAGTAACATCGTATTACCTTGCTTAGAACGTGGCAAAGGCCCGATAAAATCAGTACACACGGTATCGAAAGATTCCGTGACTTGACGGGTGAGCATTTTGCCCGCTGGTTTCATATGCGCCGGTTTAAACTGCAAGCAGGTGAGGCAGCATCTAACGTAACGCTCCACGTCTCGGAAGAGGCCAGGCCAAAAGTATCTTTGGGTCACTTGCAAAGTGGTTTTCCTGATTCCCAAGTGGCCAGCCGTCACCACATTGTGAAATTCCTTTAGTACTTGGCCTCGAAATTCTAGGGGAACGCATAGTTTCCAAGGTGTAGAATCGTGGTCATCTGAGTGGGGGTCTCGTCTACGATAAATCTGGCCGTTCTCGAATACATAATCTGAAAAATCCGCAGGGTGTTCCGTGACGTGCTGCCGCATCTTTAGCCACCATTTGCATTCCGGTTCTACTAGCCCAGTGGAGCACATCCAAATGTTGCCGCGATAAGGCATCGGCAATCACGTTCAGCTTTCCTCGTCGATAATGTACCTCGAACTCGTATTGTTGCAACTCTAGCGCCCATCTGGCAACACGCCCCGTGGGATTTTCTATAGAGTTTAGCCACTTGAGAGCCAAATGGTCCGTGATCACCTCAAAGCGATAGCCTTCCATATAGCAATGATATTTCCTAATTGCCCAGACTATTGCTAGGCATTCTTTCTCAGTAGTCGGGAAATTTTCCTCCGCCATCAAGAGACGTCGACTAGCGTAAGCAATGACTCTTTCCGCACCGTTGATACTCTGAGTGAGCATTGCGCCGAGGCCAACGTCGCGACGCTGGCATCAGTCTGTAAGCAGAACTTTGCAGCAAAATCTGGACAAGCTAGGACAGGGGCAGTGGTGAGACGGGTCTTAAGTGCATCGAACGCCTGTTCTTGTTCTAGGTTCCAAACCCAACTCAAACCATTTTTTAACAAACTCGTGAGAGGTTGCACCGTGTCGGAGAAGTTGGAACGAACCGACGATACCAAGAGGCGCTACCGAGACATCGACGTAACTCTGTGACATTGGTTGGTGGCGGAAGGTTACGGATAGCTGCTACCTTTTGAGGGTCAGTATGGATACCATCCTCGCTGACAACGTGACCTAGAAATTGGATCCGTTTTTTGAAGAAACGGCATTTGTCTCGGTTGATTCTTAAATTGGCTTCTCGTAGACGTCGAAAGACTTCAAGCAGGTGTGAGAGGTGTTCCTCGAGCGTCTTTCCGATTACGATAATATCGTCTAGATAAGCGAAGGCATGTGGTTCCATTTCGGGTCCAATCACGCTATCCAAAGCCCTCTGGAACGTGGTGGATGCGGAGTGTAAGCCGAAGGGCATGACTTTCCAATGGAATAACCCGCGTCCGGGCACTGTGAGAGATGTACACTCTCTATATTTGACCTCTAAGGGTTTTTGCCAATACCCACTCTTTAAATCTAGAGTAGAAATGTATTTCGCGTTCCTCAATTTCTCTAGGATATGGTGTATATGAAAAAAAAAAAAAAAAATTATTCGTTATCCACAATCGTTTCCTTTATCCCCCGACGGAACTACTTTTTAGTATTGCTTCATCAGGGGGAAACTCGACCTACGTCGGGGTTCGCACTCGAGAACAACAGAATTGTAGATTTAGTAGGTCTCCACTGAGCCACCGACTAGGTTTATGGTGTATATGAGGCAAGGGGTATGCGTCACGCACTGACTGAGCGTTCAGTTGTCGAAAGTCTATACACATGCGAGTATCACCAGTTTTCTTACCTACCAACACGATTGGTGCGCTGTGAGGGCTTTTGGATGGTTTGATACGGTCTTCCTTCAGCAATGCGTCTACTGTTTCGTTGATAATCTGTTGTTGGGCCGGATTACGGGGATAATACCTCTGCTTCATGGGTCATTCATGCTTCAAAACAATGACATGTTGTGCTATTTGGGTAACTCCGTTGAGTCCATCGAATTTAGTGATTTCCGCGTCAAGAATAGCTTGAAGTTCCGGCTTTAGTGTCTTCTGTCCCATACTGGATGATTGTTCTGGCTTTAAGTCCTCGTCACGGATCTCAGGTTCCTTTTTGATGCCGGGCTGGCGGAATGGGTTTTTAAGGACAGCGTCGAGTGTTGAAAGCGGCAAGACTGAGTCCGACTGACATACTGGTTTGTTGCTATGCTGAGAGTCAGTATCCTTGGGCGTTTCTGCAGGATCCAGTCGATTTATAAGAGCATTAGACTGCGTGTGGTCATCCGCCACTAGCGATGGTTAAATTGTAGAATCGACGGGACTGTGGGGCTTATCGAAAGGGGGCAACTGTAACAGATAACCTCGACAACGTATAGAAGTTCCTATGTTCCGAAGAAAAGCCACTCCCAGAATAAGAGGGTCCATCATCGATGGCATCGCTAACAATGTCATATGTACGGTCTGTGCCCCAAGACCGATGCTTGCCCTGAGAGAGATCGGCAAGGTTAATATTAGTATGAATGTCTCGCAGAAGGAACGGAGCGAAGTGCTGAAGAGCCACTTCCTCGTTTATGAAACTCTTGTTCGCTCCTGAATCCAAGGTAGCTACCATTGGTTTTCTATTGTCGAAGACATGGAGTTCAATGCGGTCATTCTTTAGGAGGAGGGGGTTACTGGGCTGAAGTCCTGTTCTGGTCCCTCCGTCTGGCCCAGATTAAGACGGAGGTTTGGCCCGTTTCCCGAACGGCGGCAACATTCGATAGTACGTACCCCCCCTCGTCCGCATTGCCAACAGAACAACACACGGGGCTTCGTACATTCTCGTGCGAAGTGGTCAGCTCCCGCACATTTGTGGCAAGCTGTGCTGGTATGTATGATCCAAGGGCTTATTTTGAACGGCGTTGCTTCTTTTCCAAGAATGTGCTGAGTCATCGCTGCCTTGCTCCAATCGGATTGTCTCACAATTTACCACCAACTTGGTTAAGCCGGTTAACGTTTGGAAATCATTTCGTCGGGTATACAGCTTGTAGTCTGGTAATAGATTTTCGTAGATCCTGTCGAGTTCCTGTAACGTCGAGTAATGAGCTCTCTTCATCATTAATCGTAGGTCTACTAGATACTCCTTGTATGGTTCCTGATGGGGTTGCTTTCGAGCGCGTATGTTATCCTCTAGTTTCTCAAAATAGCGTGGGGGTAGAAAGAACTCTAAAAATTCGGACTTAAAATCGACCCATGTCATCTCCGGATTCCCGCTGGTTTGCCACCAACTTTCGGCCCGTCCGGTCAATAAGATGGCTATTATCGGAGGCAGTGTCTCCAAACTCAAACGGTACGTAGCAGCTCGAGTCTCTATTTGCTCTATGAAATAGATAGGATCGGTAGATCCGCTAAAGGCAATTCCCCATTTGGTTATACGTTCCGCGATAGAGGCATAGCTCTTAGTGGTACGGCCTGCCAGAGATTCATGGACGCGATTCTGCTCACTGGGTTTGATGTTGATCTTTGGGCCGAACACCCAAACATGTGGGAGCACCGGAGCGAGAACCAGGATGCGATTCAGAACGATAGTTAGTGTCTTGTGGCACCGGTAGTTGGGAAACAATTCCTTCGGGAGTTGGCGACGGTGCTCTAGAATGTGGTTTTACTTCTAATTTCTTAAAATAAAATTTCTTAAATTGGGCTTCGATTTCGGCAATTCGACTCAATACCTCGGGATGATGATCCTTCCTTGAGGCGAACTCGCGGAAACGATTTCTTAGGTCTTCCACTATTCCACCGGTGTCTAATCCAAATTCGTCACAAAGGACTTCCAACTCGGCATTGCGACGATGGTTTATCAAATGAATGCCCATGGCAAGTATATTAGTAAGGACTCGGGGTCGTAATATAAGCGATAAGCAGCCAAAGGATTTCGAAGTTCGCCCAGTAGGCTACGCGATACTCTGTAAAGATGGCTACGGTAAACCGATAGAATATGATATTTGGATGTGCAAGTTGACCAGTGCGTATATATATATTTTATTGTTATTCTGCGAAAGAACGGCTTAGGAAATAACGAAGATATTGATCAAAGTCAATGTTAACCACCGATTGTTCCAATGGGAGCTATATGATATAGTCGCAGGATCTTTATCAAATTCGGCACAGTCATTAATAGTTATGCTAAACTGAGATATATAAATTTTTATGACAATTGCTTCAAAAGTAACGAAGTTGTTGACAAAAGTCACTGTTTTCGGAAGATCGTTCCTATGGGAGCTATATGATAAAGTCACCCGATCTTGATCAAATTTGGCATAGTCGTTTATATGTGTAATTAACTCTCTAATAAATAACGAAGTTATTGAGAAAAGTCACTGTTCGTGACTTTGGCGTTTGTATGGGAGCTTTATGATATAGTGATCCGATCCGGCTGAATCCAATATATACAAACTGTGCAGTATATACAAGCCTACATGCAAAATTTAAGCTTTTTAGCTCTTACGGTCTAGATGGAGATCGCGTCGATCCAGACGGACATGGCTATTTGAACTCGTCTCGTCGTGCTGATCAAGAATATATATACTTTATATGGTCGGAGATGCTTCCTTCTATGCGTTGCACACTTCTGACCAAAATTAATATACCCTTTTTGCAAGGGTATAAAAAAAATCTTTGCAATGGTTCGAATTTATAAGAAAGATCTTGCCTGGTGATAGAATTAGATCCCGTTTGTTTATTTGAATTGGGATAATCCTTGAATGTAGGATATAGTTATTGGAGAAGTGATTAAATCTCTCTCGATGTTGCCCAAAGAAAATAAGAGTCCACTCCGGTTAATGTTCCGAATATCCTTGGGAAAGTAATGGTCATTGCCGCCGAATTTCCTGATGTCCTTTGCATTAATCTCCTTGGGTGCAGATTTATCCTTGAAGCTTAGTTCCCCTTAGCGGTGAATGTCCTCTTCCTAGGTCCTTGTTGATCCTTCCGTTGTAAATCCTTGTATTGATGAGTAGTCCTGTTAATGATCCTTGTCAAGTTGTTATCCTTCCAGATTGAAGCACCGTTTTTTCTCGATGTTAACTTTCTGAGTTCCAAAGTCTCACTAATGACTCTCTGAGAGAGGCATCTTGACTCGCTTTATCTGCTTCTGGTAACTTGCTTTTTTCTTCTCTCTTGTAATTTTTCCCCAATATTTTTTTTTTCAATAAAACTAATTTCTATGTGCGACTCTGTCGATGGCTCCGTTGATGACTCTATCGTTAGCTCTGACGGTAACTCAGTAGCTGACTCCATTAATAATTCTCTCCGAACTATGCTGTTGAGGATACTATTAATCCTGTCGAAAACCCTGTTGATGACTCTGCTGATGATTCTGTCGAAACCCTGCCAGACCCTCTGCCGATGTTCTTACCTAGCATGGCATGACTTTGTGCGTGTTATCTATATATTTTTTCTTTTTTTTTTAATTTGTTGCTCTCATTTCACTGTATTCATCATAAAAAAGGTAATCGTACGAGTCTGCACAAAAAAAAACAATGGTTTTCTTTTGCTCATGTGTATGTTTAACCAAGGCGATATACCCATGCATACCCTTCCATACGTATACCCATACAAATGTGTCTAATGTCTATGAATCGCCTCTTCACGCGTATGTACATACGTCACAAGTGAACCAGAAATTTTCCTGCCTTGGAGGAAATGTGTAACGTAAGCGTCACACACCCACATTTTAAGGCTAATCTCTACAATTCGTATCGTGAGCGCACACATACACGAGAGTCGGCGACACTTATACACACTCACACGATCCGATCCGGCATCACACATGTGAGGGCCAATGCACACGAGCATCATCGTTTTTTTTTCACACACACGCACTGTAGAAACTTTTTTTTTCTTTTAGGCACAATAAAAAAATACAATAACACGAAACCCAATGCGCGGCTGTACTTGCAAATCAGCGTGAATGAGGGAACGACAAAAAAAAAACCGTTGAATCAAAGCTGTGTGCAAGTGCACTAGGAGTGAGTGGGAGATGGCAAGAGAAGGCTCGTAGCACGCGCACACACACGCCCCGAATCAGACGGTGAACTGTCTTCTCTCATTCTTACTGGCCGCTCGTGTGTCCCTGTCCCTTTCACGCATGTAACTGTCGCTTGCAAAAAAAATTAAAATCGCGTGGTGCATCGACGACGTATATGCCACCTTTAAATACCGCAAATATATACATTTATATGTGAGTTGAGTCGGCTTACTCAACTAAGTTTAATGATTAATTTAATCTAAAGTAGTTTGGAAAAGTTACAATTATTCTAGTCTTAATCTACGAGCTTCGGTTCGTTTGTTTTTTCTCTCACTGCTGCTTCGTCGACTCTGCAACTTCAACTGTACCTCTCTCGTGCTCTTCTCTTCTGCTGTCTGCTGTACTCTCTGTTGTTCTGCTGTTCGTGATCATCTGTTCGCTTGCTGCTGTTAAACCTCTGTAACTCTCCGTAGTACAACTAACCATACAACACATAGATGGTACAAACTCATGATTTTTTGATTGCAAACGCTAACCTAGTCATGGAACCCCAGAGAACTTCGGGAAAACCCGAACGTTCGTACTCTCAATGAGAGCGTAAAGTGGGGAGAGGGCCAAACAGCTACGAAAATAATTTAGTCTAGCACAGACTACAGAACGACGAAGGCAGGCCTATGTCGCTTGTGATTTCGTTCTGTCTATGTATGTGTACACTCGTCGGTACATGCTCAGGCTTCGTAGTTTGTGTGTGACGTG
Source organism: Drosophila willistoni (assembly GCF_018902025.1). Lineage (NCBI taxonomy): Eukaryota > Metazoa > Arthropoda > Insecta > Diptera > Drosophilidae > Drosophila > Drosophila willistoni. Next base: position 609,291 of record NW_025814112.1, read on the forward strand.
AAGTTGTACAACATCGCATTTCAATAGCTCGCTCGACCAAAATGTTTAATTTTCGTCAAAACAGCGACAATGCGAATGGGACATGCCCCTGTAGAAAGAATTTCAAGAAATATTGCCATCTGCTTCGTATGTATCCCGGTGGCTGTACCGATAGCGTGTTCGCTTGATGATGTGTCTTGGCGATCGGAGGAATGTCCCTGGTTCGATTCCCAACTCGAAATCGTCGGCTTAAATAAGGTTTTTTTCTATTTTATAATTTTGTTGTTTTTGGTTGATTTTTTTGTTTTTGAAGTGAAAACTTCTTTAGAATCGTTGGGAGTGATTTGAGACTCGATGAAACGAAAAAGCGACACTAAAAAGAGACACATATAGATCTTATAGTATTTAGCCTGCGAGAGAATGAGATGCAAATATATAAAAAGCATTATGAATAAAAAGCATTATGAAAAACTTCGACCAAGCTGGGAGTCGAACCCCGGCCGCCCGATCGCCAAGCGAGCACACTAACAACAGAGCCACGTCGACACTTTGTAAATTGCCGTCGGGAGTTGAACCAGGTTTCTTTTTAGCCTAAAAGTTTCAATATACGAATATTACATGCGCTATTCAACATGGAACTGATGTACATAAATCATACCTTGTAGAAGTCATATCCCCTTCTTTTCATTTGTATATGAGTCCATTCGCGTTTTACGGATTTTCCGATCATTTCAGACCACTTTGAGGACATATCTCTAGCAGTACCTTGCCTATTTTGCCTTATGAGAGTCTCCAAAGCTCTTATGTCGCGTGGAGTAATCTTTGAGACCTCTGTTGGCTGTATTATTGTTAATGTTGCCATCCTTTTTGTATTTTTGCACAATATTCTGCACCGTTGATTAAGCAAGATTAAGATTCTTTGATATTTCGCCATAGCTGTTTCCCAATTTAACTTTTTCAATGATGCAACTCCGAATTTGCTCACACACCGGCTTGCCACGAACCATTTTTGACGAAATTAGATTAAAACGACAAATAAAAGTCACATGTTTTTGTTTTCTTTTATCGTTACCTTCTATGCACCGTTATTTTTGCAGTTTCTTTCCATATTTTCGCTTCTTCTCAAGTTTTTTTTTTAAATAAAGTTGCCGTACCAATTAATAATGGTCACACCATTTTTTGGTGTTTTTGACATGGTTTCATTTAAATAAACTTTTTAGGTTTTTCTGATATGAAACAAATTAGTATTTTGATACCAAATTAAAGATAACAAAATAACCTTTCCAAAAAGTATAAACTCGTATATTGAATTAGCAATTGGAGATAAATACAACCAATTGAAATTCGAACTTTGAAAAAAAACTTGCCGTACCAATTAATAGTGGTTTGGGTTGTATACAAAATTTAGTATACTGTGAGGAACATAAAATATAATAATAATGTCCCACACAACAAACATTCTCCAAATGCTCCAGAACAAATTCCAACAACTTGCTGCGAAGAATGATAGTTATCAATATGTTGCTGCAATTAACACACACAACTTACGATATGACGCAAAATGTTCCGCTTGCAACCGTCTGTGAATTTCGTCACAGTGCACTGTCGCAGATTTGAAGAAAATAGCGGCATAAATTAAAATACTGTCCGTAAGGACTTGAAATTTGGTACACGTGATTGTATTTGTATATGTATGCTTCCAGAATTTCTTAGAACAGCTTTAACTTTGCGTTCCTCATTATGTTGATGCGAAATTTTGTTGCATGATCTGTATAATTGACTGAATTGAGTTGAATAATTGATTTTTAAAATGCCAGGAAAGAGATTAAGTTTTGACGTAGTCCAATTGATTGTATACAATCACCAGTTGGGAAAATCTGTTCCAGAATTGGTCGAAATGTTTTCGGTGTCGAGGAAAACCATATACAATGTAATTAATCGCGCCAAAAACGAGGGCCGGCTTGAGGCAAAGAGTGGAGGTGGCCGTAAAAAGAAAATTTACCAACGGGCAGACCGCCTTATCATGCGCAAGATCGATCAAAATCCGCAAATTTCGGTGAGATCGCTTGCCAAGGAGCTGCATGATGAGTGCGATTTAGTTGTTTCCCATGAAACTGTGCGCCAGGCCATCCTACGACACAAGTATTCTTCAAGAGTGGCTAGGAAGAAACCCCTGCTATCGGCAGTTAATGTAGAAAAGCGCTTAACTTTTGCTACCAGCATGCTAAATCGGCCCGCAGACTATTGGGAAGACGTCATATTTTGTGACGAAACCAAAATGATGCTGTACTACAATGATGGACCACCCAGAGTATGGCGTAAGGTATCCACTGCATTGGACCAGCGTAATATAATTCCGACTGTGAAATTTGGCAAACTGTCCGTAATGATTTGGGGGTGCATATCCAGTCAAGGAGTCGGTGATATCGCATTTATAGAGAGCACCATGAATGCTGAGCAGTACCTCAACATTTTAAAGGCACATTTGCCCACAAGTGCGGCTCAATTCGGCTTCGTACATACTAATAGGCCAACTTTCAAATTTTATCAGGACAACGATCCAAAACACAAGGAGCTTTATGTCCGGAATTGGTTGCTTTACAACTGTGGCAAGGTCATAGATACACCCCCACAGAGTCCCGATCTTAACCCCATTGAAAATGCGTGGTCCTTCCTTAAAAAAAAAGTGGGAAAAAGGAATCCCAAGAACAAAGCTGAGCTGAAAGCTTTTATAATAGAAGAGTGGCAAAAGATCCCTCAGGATTACATTAGCAACTTAATCAATTCAATGAAAAGACGTCTCCAACATGTAGCTAATGCTAAGGGGGGTCACACAAAGTATTAAAAATATCCAAAAGCATATTAAAGTCCATGAGATTTGTAGTCAATTAAGCTGAAAATGAAATGTGTAAACACTTTCTTGACAGTGTCAGAAATGTGTAATCTCAGTTTTTGTTGTTTCTTTTGAGTTGTATTAATAATTTTCGTTTTGTTTTTTCATAATTAAATTAAGTATTTAGTATTAAGCTATAATCAATCAAAAAAAACTTGTTAAAATGAATAAAACCCAGTTATTTTTGTATTTAAAGTGAAAAAAATTATTTTTTTCCATGTGTGTAAACTGTTTCTTGACATACTGTATAGCGTTTTCATCAAAGAGGTTGTGTTCTAAAGCTAAACGGTTATAAACGAAATTTCCAAAGTCACGATAATTTACATATGTATGGTCAATGTTTTCTTTATACATAGTTATGTACATACGTACATATGTATGTCATTTCACTCCACTAATTTAAACGCCATTTGTCTACCAAACACTGTGAACAATTTAAGGAATGCGTGTTCGAAGAGAAAATCAAACGTAAAGTTTCAATGAAAAATTAGAAATAAAACTAGTGAAAAGACTGTAGTGAATTCATTCATCAAAATGTTGACAACTGATGGAGAGCCGTTTTTATAGCGTCTGCGAAGAATCACACAAACGTTAATAAGACATTCTTGAAGATTATGAGCTTGTTTTTTGTGTTATTTTGAAAGAAAATAAATTGTATTTTGAAAGAAAATAAATTGTACACGCACAGTGCTACCTCTGATAATCGGAAATAAGTACATGGTCAAAGCCGTACAAGTAATAATTATAATTGACGATACGGAGAAGACCCTTTGGAAAAGCCAAAAAAAAAAAGTCCAAATATATGTATATTATATTTACCTAAATAAACACCTATTTACATAAAAAAAAATTTTACCTTTATTCTTTCTTTGGTCATGCAGTAGAGGGTTAATAAGCTGAAAGAGATTAGCGAAAATATTAATATTTGCCGCAAATTAACCAACAGAAACACTTTTCACTTTCATTGCAAAAAACGAACGTGTTTTTTTTTTTGCGCTTATCAAATTTTAATTTTTCTCGCTTACTTTCTCACTTTCTGCTCAACTAAAATTTTATCATCCGACTATTTTTTTCATTTCGCAATTGCTTACACTAGTTTTTGTGCACATGCAAAATAAAACTTAAACAATTCCAACATAAATTAAATCTTACAACAAAACTTGCATAAGCGGTGTTGTTGTTTTGCTTATCTCTTTTGCTTTTGTCTTACATTTTACCGTTGTAACTAACTATCGCGCTCTTGCGTACAAATTGTTGCTGCACATGTTCATTTTGAAGCGCTCTCTCTTTTTTTATACCCTAGCAGAGGGTATTATAAAATTGGTCAGATGTTTGTAACGCACAGAAGGAGACGTTTCCGACCCCATAAAGTATATATATTTTTGATCAGAATGAGAAGCTGAGTCGATATAGCCATGTCCGTCTGTCCGTCCGTCCGTCCCTCCTTCGGTACACACCGAACGCATACGCATGCGTTTTACTCAGCCATCTTAAGAGCTATCGGGATGAACTTTTTTTTTGGGGCTTTTTATTACGCGGGTAAGATAAAGTATGAAAATCATCAGGATCGGACTACTATATCATTTAGTTCTAGAAGAAACATTTTTGCAGAAATTGGAGTATCTTCATGACATTTACCAATACGATAGTATTTGATATAAAACCTCAGATTCCAAAATTTGAATCTGATCGGATAAATAGAACACAAGGTACAGTCAATATAAATCGGCTCAAGCGCTGCCTACTACGTCATAATCAAATCAACAGAGCACACGCATACACACACAGACGCAACGCTACATGAACTGCATGTGTATGCGTGACGTGCTTTGCTTATGGAATGATGGAAGAAGAAAAATTTCTAGTAAAAAGATGAATAAAGTTTTGTTTGTGTATTGATTAATTGAGTTGCAGGGAAAAAAATTTAAAAAAGGAAAAATATTGTTGCCAAGGACTGCAAGGGTATATAAACTTCGGCATAGCCGAATTATTTATTATTCGGCTACGATAGTTGTAACAAATTCAAAGAAAAATCCAAAGCCTGAATAGCGGTAAAATTTAATAGTTGGCAAAGATACGAGGTTTCCTGCATGGAAAAGTCATAATCTTGAAACACTCAAAGTCGAACGCTCAGAGAGTACAAACCAATTTAAAAAAAAAAAACCAGAGGACCGCGTCAAAGTTTGTATACCCTTGCAACATTTTTGGTAACTCTTTCCTTACCTATAGCCATCAAAGTGGAAAAACGTTTAAGCTAAAAAGGCTAATGTTTCCAAAAGAACGGCCAACAATCTTAGCATAGGAAATAACGAAGTTATTGATCAAAATCACTGTTTTCGAAAGATCGTTCCTATAGGAGCTATATGATATAGTCACCCGATCTTGATCAAATTTGGCATAGTCGTTTATATGTGTAATTAACTCATCTCACTGTTCGTGACTTTGTCATTTGTATGGGAGCTATATGATATAGTGATCCGATCCGGCTGAATCCGAGATATACAGCCCCTGCAGTATATACAAGTCTACATGCAAAATTTCAGCTCTGTAGCTCTTACGGTCTAGGAGGAGTTTGCGATGATCCAGACGGACGGACGGACATGGCTATTTGATCTCGTCTCGTCGTGCTGATCAAGAATATTTATACTTTATATGGTCGGAGATGCTTCCTTCTATGCGTTGCACACTTTTGACCAAAATTAATATACCCTTTTTGCAAGGGTATAAAAATGAATGCATACAATGCACAATTTGGTCAGGATGAAGGCGGAGTTCGAGGTGCGGAACCACAGGCGCGGATATGTCCACTGTCTTTGCGGCTGCGCGCCCATCCGTTTCTTGTCCTTTTCTCTCTCCCTTGCCCACATAGCGTCTCGGTCGCTCTGCTGGCTTCTGTCCCTTTCTCTCCTTTGCGGCGCCTTTCCATTGGCTGCCCAACTCCTCTCATTGATTTCCTTATGCCTTATCTTCTCTGCCGACCAGTGCTGCCAGTTTAGCAATTTAGTTGCTAGATCTGGCAACTTTTAAAAAAATTTGCAACTTTTCTTTATAAAATGCTATTAGCCACAAATCTAGCAACTTTTTATTTTTTCTTAGCAATTTTCGCAATTTCGTTATAAAAAACGCAAATTTTATATTTTTCTTCAGAGTTTTTTCATTTTTTATACCTTTTTGTCATCGATTGCACAAATTACGATGAAAGCGGTTCGCAAAGATATCGGAACATGTATTTATTTTAGTGGTTCGTTTATATGAACTACTTTATTGTGTATGGCGATAGCAAAGCGATCAAAATGCCAACAGTCTACATGCAAAATTTTTGTGATGCCTGGCTTCAAGAGACGAGGAGTTTAAGCAATGGATTCGCAAGGATTGCACTGATCCAACGCGAGCATATTGTGCCTACTGCAAATCCTCAATAGGCGCAAAGCTTTTTGACATTCGCCACCACGCTGCCTCAAAAAAACATGTAGCTGTGATGGGCGCATGTACCCAGAAAAATAAGTTGCATTTCGTTCCAAAGTCGACCAAAACGCAGGAGCAGAAAGCAGCACTATGTCTGCATATTGCCAAACACTCTGCGATTGCGACAAGTGATCATTTGTCGAAGTTGTGTGTTGAGCAGTTGTCAGCTTGCAAAGCTGCTGCAAATATAAAACTAGGCAGAACGAAGAGCACCTACATCATTAAAAATGTACTGGCAATGAATTTTATTAGCGATTTAAGAAGCGACATCGGAGACTCAGGCTTTAGTCTTCTATTGGACGAGTCTACTGACATCAGCGTCGAAAAAATTCTTGGTAAACCTTTTGTCTAAGTAAATATTAGCTTGTATATACATGTATTTATGTTAATTAATATGTAATTGTAAATATTGTTAAATCTTAAGGAGTTGCTATTTGTTACTTCAGTAAGAGTAAATGGGATGTAGTATCAACGTTTCTAGGACTCGAGCAAATCGATGCTGGAGACGCCATTTCCATAGCAGATGCTGTAAAAAGCTTGCTTTTATCAAATAATTTAAAAATATCCAATTTAATTGGCATAGGCACTGACAACGCTAATGTAATGACTGGCTCCAAAAAGAGTGTATACACAGAATTGAGGAAATCAGTTCCCTCTCTGAAACTTTTAAAATGTGTATGTCATTCAGTTCAACTAGCTGTTACAAAGTCGTGCACAAAAGTTTTACCGGACAACCTGGAATTACTTGTGCATGAGACTTACTCCTGGTTTTCGAAAAGTTGTAGTCGCCAATTAAATTATAAAAAGATGTATCAATGCAGAAATGATAACAAGGTACACATACAAATATATGTATTAACCAAAAATAATCCGAATTGTGATTGTCTATAACTATTGTATTAAAAATGGATAGATACAGTAAAACTTTGTTGTTTTGTGTGTGTAATTGTTAAATGTCTGTTTTCTTTGATTTTCCTATTTTAAACTAATCGCTTTTTTTTATTTAATACAATAGAATCCCTTAAAAATACCGAGAGTATGTGACACAAGATGGTTGTCGATAGAGAGTGCGGTTTTTGTATCGTGGATCAGTGGACGGAGCTGAAGCTGCATTTCGAGTTAGCAGCTACTACTGAAAAGTGTCACAAAGCTCACATTCTAAACGGATTGTATAAAGACGATACAAATTATTTGTATTTGGTATTTTTAAAGCCAATTCTAAAAGAGATGCAAAGTCTTAATAAAAACTTTCAAGCACGGAATGGAAACCCAACCCAATTACTTTCCGATGTAATTGTGGCCATAGGTTCGCTTAAGTCTAAAATAATACCACCAGATCATGAAATTAACATTTTAGAAGATGATTTGGAAAATGCAGCAGTGCCTAATATGTATTTGGGCTATGCTTTTGAGCAAAAAATTAAAGAGGCTCAATTTCTATCACAGGAGCTGGAAATTAGAAAAATTTGCATGGAATTTGTTAAAGAATTAATAATCCAACTACGTGAAAGGTAATATGGGAATTTTGGTTTAAGTTCATATCTTACAATAATTTTTTTACAATTTCTAGGTTGCCGGATAATATAGAAATAATACAACTGGTAAATTTATTTTCTGTACAAAACATGCTAAAAGTTTCAAAAAGTAAAGAAATTTTCAAAGTATTAGAATATTTTGAATGTAAAAACATTGAAAATATTCAATTGCAAATTGAAAAAATTAATTTTATAAAATGGGAGTTTATAGAGGACACCAACAAATTTTGGACGGAAGTTATTAAGTACAAAGACGCTGGAAATAATAATCCGTTTAGCGACTTAGCGGAATTCGCCTTAAAAATTCTTTCTCTGCCGTGGTCGAATGCAGAAGTTGAGCGGATATTCTCACAAATGAACATCGTTAAGAGCAAATTACGCAACGCCATGAGCCTTAAAACATTAAATGCAATATTGTATATAAGGTAAGACTTAATTTTGAATAATTTTTACCAAAATACAAATGGAACATATATAACTTCGAATATTATTACAGATATGGACTAGAAAGGCATGGCAAATGTTGCCATAATTATGTCCTGCCAAATGAATATTTGAGTCAAATAACAAGCAGTGAAAAATATTCTGAAGTATGTGAAGCTGACGAGCTAGACAATATTTTAAGTATCCTTTAGTTTAAGACTGATTTAGTTTATAAATTGATTAAGTAATGAATTTTAAATGTAAATTATTTGGTTTTTTTTTTATTTTTAAGTGTTTTCAGTAATAATTTCTACGGTTCATTAAATAAATATGTAGGGTTATGACCCGGGTTTTGAAAAACCTCGAAATTTTTTCTTCAGTTCCGGAAAATTAAAAATTAAGAAGTTTAACATTTTAACATTAACCAAACGCAACTTTTTTTTCCAAAGAATGTATGTTTATTTGAGTTACTCAAAAAATTTTGGAACAGATTTAATTTGGATAACTTTTTTTAGGCCGAAATGACTCACCTTAAGAAATTCACCGAAAATAAGAAAATATGAAAGGAATGTCACACCAATTGTTGTAATTTTATGGTTTATTTATTATGCAGGCCTTCAATGGCAAAAACAATGAAAAAAAAAACAAAAGAAAATGGCTTCCAATGGCCATCAATGACAACGATTTTTATTCCTCGTCGTCCATGTGACTTTCGCAGTTTTTGCAAGTGAAATAACTTGCTTGCATATTAGCGCACTTCGAATGAACATTCCCGATCGAGATCTTCCAGAATATTCTTGGACAAACTGGTCTCAATATGTAAATTTCCTTTCCTTGTTGTTAAACAACAACAAAAATGTTGGAATTTGACAATTTTACATAATCCGAGTGCAAAAAAAAATGGGACATAACTGGGCACCCCAGCTGAGTCATAACCGGGCCTTTTTATAGTTGAAAGTTTATATCTATATTTTTTATAGACATAATCATAATCACAATAATCACAAAATATACGGCAAATACAATACTTTGATGCATTGCACTCACCTTTTCACTGTTGATTTCACAAAACTTTGGTACTTTGAAAAAAAAGAGGGCGTCTAACGGTTAGACACGATAGAAGTGAAACCTTCCGTAAAACAAAGTGAGAGAGAATGAGACGAAAGCAGCATTAGGAGCGGGATAATTATAGGTTCATTATAATATTGCTACAAAGGTCATGTTTTATTTTCTTCATTTTATTATTATTCATCCTCAATGTTTTCAATTTCAACAAATGATACGAGTGGCTTATGATAGCTAAAATATGATACAAATGCTTTGGTTTCGATGTTGTCAACATATCTTTGAAATACCGCGTCAATTGTTGTTTTTGATCGTGTTGTTGATTCAGTGCGATTGTTACACATTTTTAAACTGAATGTTGTATTGAGAAAGTCAATTAAAGGAACCGCTGTGTCCAATGCAAAATTTACGTTAAAATCGCCACTTAAAATCATTGGAACTTTATCGTAATCTTTTCTAAGTATTCCGCGATACTTCTGGTGTATGCTTTATTAAATTTTCATAAATGAATTCCGTGATGCTATTTATTGATTGATTCGGTGAAATATAAATTGCCACAATTAAAACTGTTTTTCCATTGCTCAATCTGGTTTCGCATGCACATATTTCTCCCACTTTAGAGAGCTGAACAGACAGTGGATTCTAGTTGCTGTGCGTTCATTCATTATATATTTTGTGATACATTTTTATTTACTTTTTATACCCTTGCAGAGGGTATTGTAAAATTGGTCAGAAGTTTGTAACGCACAGAAGGAGGCGTTTACGACCTGAGAAGCTGAGTTGATATAGCCATGTTCGTCCGTCTTTGCGTATGCGTTTTACTCAGCCGTCTTAAGAGCTATCGGGATGAAATCTTTTTTTGGGGTTTTTTATTACCCGGGTAAGATAAAGCATGAAAATCCTTAGGATCGGACCACTATATCATATAGGTCTAAAAGAAAACATTTTGCGGACATGGCTATATCAACTCAGCTTCTCATGCTGATCAAGAATTTATATACTTTATGGGGTCGTAAACGCCTTCTTCTGTGCGTTACGAACATCTGACCAATTTTACAATACCCTCTGCAAGGGTATAAAAAGTAAATAAAAATGTATCACAAAAAAATATATAAATATATAAAAAGCATTATGAATAAAAAGCATTATGAAAAACTTCGACCAAGCTGGGAGTCGAACCCCGGCCGCCCGATCGCCAAGCGAGCACACTAACTACAGAACTCGACGGCAATTTACAAAGTGTCGACGTGGCTCTGTTGTTAGTGTGCTCGCTTGGCGATCGGGCGGCCGGGGTTCGACTCCCAGCTTGGTCGAAGTTTTTCATAATGCTTTTTATTTATAATGCTTTTTATATATTTGCATCTCATTCTCTCGCAGGCTAAATACTATAAGATCTATATGTGTCTCTTTTTAGTGTCGCTTTTTCGTTTCATCGAGTCTCAAATCACTCCCAACGGTTCTAAAGAAGTTTTCACTTCAAAAAAAATATTCTTTTTTTCGAAATGGAATTAAAAGTATTATTATTAAAGAGGGCTACTACACGCCCAAGGCTATGAACGATTTAAATGCAATTAACAATTGGCAAGAAATGAGGACTTGCTGAAGTTTGGATTATCGACTTTGCATTGTTGGATTCGCTGCTTTGAATTTATGCTACATATCGGCTATCGTCTTCCAATTAAAAATTGGCAAGTTCGTGCTTCGGACAAGAGCATAGTCGATAAACAAAAGGCAGTTATCCAAGAAAGATTCAATCGAAATGTCTTTATTGGTACATATTCCAATGCAAGGGTCTGGCAACACGAATAGTGGAAATACAGCTCGAAGGTTTTTTTAAAAGTCAGAACTGCCCGCTGAAATTACTGGAGTAAACCATTACCATTACCATTTCGGCTCAAGCATACACGAAAAAACTCGCGTGTAAATACAATGGAGGATTTAATGAAATTATTATTAGTTGCTTCAGACCCACTTATAACAAGTTTGTGCAAAAACAAACGAAATAAATCTAGTAAAGAAATAGTGTTTGATAAGAAAGTTCGAAGTCTGCTATTAAATTACCCTTCAGAATCGGATAACTAATATTATTAATAATAATAATAGTTAAAATAATAGTTAATAAGAGTTAATAATAGTTTATAATAGTTGAAAGAATAGTTAATAATAGTTAACAATGCAGACAATAAACATGTTAAAAACATGTAAATAAAAAAAAAAATATCAAAGAAGCTAACATCGGCTATGCCGAAGTTTATATACCCTTGCAGTCCTTGATAATAATAATTTTACATGTTCAAAATTTTTTTTCTGCAACTCAATTCATCAATATACAAACAAAACAATTTTACTCTCTATTTTACAATTATTTTACAATCACATATGTAAATTTCATAGCATACTCCGATTTTTATGAAAATGTTTCTTCTAGTACTTCGTGAGCTATATGATATAGTGGTCCGATCCTGATGGTTTTCATACTTTATTTTTCCCGGGTAATAAAAAATCCCGAAAAAAATTTCAGCCAGATAGCTCTTAAGACGGCTGAGTAAAACGCATTCGCACAGACGGACGGACGGACAGACGGACAGACGGACATGGCTATATCAACTCAGCTTCTCATGCTGATGAAGAATATATATACTTTATGGGGTCGGAAACGTCTCCTTCTGTGCGTTACAAACATCTGACCAATTTTATAATACCCTCTGCAAGGGTATAAAAAAAAAAGCATAACAAAAATTTTTAAGTTGCAAAAAGTTATTAAACATTGTGCCTTGAATGGGCCCAAATAATACAAACATTACCATTATTGCAAAATTGTTTTTTTTTTTTTGAATAATTAATTTCGTTACGCTAGATCAGCCAAATCGCCCACTGTGCGTCGGTGCGTATGGTTTTTACTCACAATTTTTACAATTTTTTACTGTGCTTTTTATTATCTGGGGCAGATTAAGTATGAAAATCTTTAGGGTCGGACCACTATATCATATAGTTTTATACGAAAAAAGAGTAGTAGTAAAAGTATCGCTATAAAATCATGTGCTAGTATTGGATATAAAACCTAGAACACAATGATCGGGTAAATAGAACACAAGTTACAGTTATTATAAATCGGATGCCGGCAGCGCTGCAGCGCGCTGCTCGCTTCCTACTACGTCATTGCAAAGACCAATGCATTGATTGAGATGAACAGAGCAGGAGAACACACACACAGACGCAACGCTACATAAACCTTATGCGTATGCGTGCCGTGGGTTCCCTCCAGTACCAAATGTCCCCGGTCGACAATGTCGCCGCATCGTCGACTATACCGACGTCGGCAGAATTAAACCATCCGCGGACATACCGTCGACTTTGTCGCTCAGTTGTCCTTATTGCTAGGCCATCTAATGTTAAATGTCGCCGCAACTCATTTGAGTGTGTCGCCGCTATGTCCCCCAAGACAGCGGACATGTCCCCGCAAACTCGACGGAGAGTCTCCGCAGACGCGTACTGCAGGGTTGCTTAGGCAATGAGGGAAGAAGAAGAAAAAACTTTAGTAAAAATAGTAATAATTTGATGGTTTTGTTTGTGAATTGATGAATTGAGTTGCAGGAAAAGAATTTTTAACATATAAAAATATTATTGCCACGGACTGCAAGGGTATATAAGCTTCGGCATAGCCGACGTTAGCTTCTTTGATATTTTTTTATTCAAAAATAAAACAAAGAAATGATTCTCATAACAATGAGAAATTATTATTATTTTCGAGGAATTTTTTATGACATTCAATAACAGTCCGACTTGAAAATGCTGCATTCTCCAATTGACATACAATATTGATGATGCTGCTATTGTTATGATCAAAAATTATCGCAGTCATAACAGCATCAACAATGAAGTTGGATAGCCAAGCATTACCCAACAACGTTGCCAAGTCTTCTAACTCAATGTTATAGAGGAATCCATGAGCATTTGCACCGTGTACATGCTCAAGGAGACTTTTGCATTGCAAACATATTTTGCAATGCAACTCTTCAGCTTAGAAAGGCTTAGCAGCGGTTGCCTATAGCCTACCTCGATTCCAAACGGTTCTTGTTTTTTACCCTCACTTGGCCCGGTAAATTGACTTTTTAATAGACCACATTTTATTTTGTTGGGCCCTTTTTTATTCCAGCTTTCCCTGTAACTTGAAAGCTTCCTATTTAACATTTTTTTTTTTATAAAAAACTTTAATTCTGTTTTTAAATTATGTTTATTTAAACATTGAGAAATTTATTGGCCAAATAAACATAAGTTTTTTTTATTTAGAAAAAAATTAGAGCCAAACAACATCGGATGACTTCTTTTGGTACATTAAGATTAGAATGCTCTTTAATTTCTATTCGGTCCCTATTTGTGTCGTTATGGTGTAGCAGCAAACCCATCGTTATATGAATCAATTTACCAAAACTTTGGAAAATTTTTATGCGCTCACTAAAAATGGTTTCTCTCTCAGTGTGTGAAATTTTTATTTGTGGATGGGAAAAGAAAAAGAGCAATGTTTTGATATTTAGATAAATAAGGCATAACTGTAGTCCGCTGTGTAAAGCGGACTCAAAGTCCTGTACTGATTTCGATTGCTTTGTTTAGTTTATTTGTATTCGGCAAAACTAGATGTACATATCGGTTGGTTACTGACTTCGACCTTTTTTGGCACATTCTTAAAAACTTCAAAAAGGGATCTTAAATGATTAACAATGATTTCTTCAATTTTAGCTGGATGGTTTTCTTCTATTTGCGTTATAGTAAGATCTATCCTATTAACTTCAATAGATTTTAGTAAGTAACAAACAGTGTTCTAGCAAGTGCGCAAAAGCTTTTTAAATATAAGCTTAGCTTAATGCTGATTTTTTAGAGTATTTAATCAACTTGCTGCAAATTGTTTTAATATTTTCCATCTCCGGCACATCGATGGATTTTCTCTAAACCTTGAAACGCCTTCACCATATTTCTCCCACGATCTGTCATAACTATGGGATTGTCCACTTCAATTTTACAGTCTTCCAGTATTTCTTTAATTTTTGCACGAATATTTAAGCATAGATGTAGAAAACCAAATTAAATCTAACCTTTCCAATGGAAGTTCAGATTAACAATACTGTGCACGTCGTGTCATTCTAAAACTTTATGGCGATTAGGATTTTAGGCAGAACTTTTTCATTTACGTAATGAATAAATAGTACACGATAAATAAGATATTAATATGTAGGACCAATTAGCTTCGGCCCTCTGGTATGTATATAGTCATTTATTCGAACGCCCGAACATTTCACCTTTTTTTTTATAAAGAACTTGAACAATTTTTAAGTTTAAACTGAAATGTTTATTTTATTTTGAAGATTCATGATACTAATAAAAATTTAAAATATAAAAAAAAATTCTTTGGCATATGAAAAAAAACCTAAACAATTAAAAATTTCACATTTTTACGCACAACAATTATTTAGACACTTTTTAGTTTGTACGATAAAAACTTATTTACTACGATTTTGAGTACTTTTAACACTTGGTAGGGCCGCCCCTAGTATCAATGAAGGCATGTAGTATGCGACGGCGCCTACTTTAAACTGAATTATTAGTTTCATTGGCGTTTAATTTCTCCCATTCCGTCATAGGAGCCCTTTAAAGTGTGAAGGCATGTAGTATGCGACGGCGCCTACTTTAAACTGAATTATTAGTTTCATTGGCGTTTAATTTCTCCCATTCCGTCATAAGAGCCCTTTAAAGTGTGTCCTTGGAGTAAATTTTGTGCTTCCCAATTCTCCTTTCTACCAAATCCCAAACGTGCTCTATTGGGCTCAAATCTGATGACTGCGGTTGCGTTTTAAACTGTTTGTAATGATACAAGAGTCATTCTAATCAATCGTACCAAATACGAAGCGTGTTTGGGGTCGTTGTCTTGTTGAAACATGAAACTCTTCCTATAAAGCCCCAGGTGTTCGAAACTTGGCATTGAGTTGTCACTCAAAATATTTTTGTAGCAGTGCACTGTGGACGGAAAGCCCGATTTTTTGGCATAAAGTCTAAAAAATCATGGAACGATATGGTGCTTTTTGTTATTTATTTAGAAACTAGACGCTCTAAGCACAATATATTGATGAACTATAGATTAGTTGTTGCAGCCCTGTATGAGAACCAGGGTCCCAAAGACAAGCATGAGCTCAGATCTTTGTTTACATTTGCAAGCTTTATAAATTTGCTCAAGTTTGAGGTGACCTATTTTAGTGAAAGTAAACATTAATAAAATAATTACCTATGGAAAATACAGAGCCAGGTATGCTTAATATAAATTTCAGTTTAGAATTGTGTAGTATGTGTTCAATGTTGTACATGTGCCTTATGTTGTAGGATATGTTTTTCTTGAAAAAAAGAAATCAATTTATGATTGGATTGTTGATCAATATGATCATATCGGCAGCAAAAATATAGACGATCAACAAAAAGATTCGATAAATAAAAAAGCTGCTACTATTCACGACTTCATTCGAAAAAATTGTCCGAAATTGTCTTTTTGATTAAAAAGACACACCACATATGTGTTAAGGGAGGGTATAGCATTAAACATTTTTTTTTTTAATTTTTTTCTCATTTTTTTTCTTTTTCATGCACAACATCTTAAGAATAATGTGTTAAAATTTTAGATCGATCCGAGTAAAACTTCTGAAGTTATGGGCAGTTGAACGCAGGTCGGCCGACCGTTTTATATTAGATTTTTGGGTGTCCAAAACTTTAAAACGCTCCCCTGAAAAGTTGTCATTTTCAAAGTCGGTGAACACGATCCTGCAAAATCTACTAGAACAATTCGTTTTGAAATTTTACACAGTACTTCTTCACAAAATTGTTCAGGTAGCGCTGTCGAGTTTTTTTTGTTTTTTTTTGTCATTGTCAATTTTCAATATTTTTGGATGAAAATTTTCACACATATTGTTTTAATGTTGTATTATCACACGGGCAAAAAAAATTGAACTGAGATCGCCAATGAATATTCTTAAAATATGTCAGATTTTTGCACGAATTACCTATACCCCCTTAAAAGAGTGTATGATCGAGCTGTCAAGCATATTTTTGAACAAAAAAATCTCAACACAACAAAGCTAAAGTGTTAACTCCTTTTAGAAAATTCCTCATTTAATTATAGTATAGTTCCTCATTTAATTTGTGGTTACAAAGTAAAGCAGTATCATGAGGTTTTCCATTTATTTAAAACATAACTATCGAATAATCCTAGGTTGGGGAGCAGTGTATAATGGAAAACTTACATTGGAGGTGTCCTATTTAAGTGATGAGGAGTGTATACTGATGAGTGGAAAAGAGTGATAAAATTATTTGGATTATTAAAGTTGCGCTTACGTACAGGGGTTTTTTTTTTTTTTTTAATTCATTTATTGATTACTACAAAAAACAAGAAAGTACATATATACATAAAGCTTTTCACGCTGTAGACTGCAGATGGACGGAGGACAGATGACGAGTGACCAGGATCAGCAGATGCGGTACCGCCTATTAGGCATTGCTTCGCATGCTGCTTAGCCAGATCCTAGCCAAGTCCTCTCTCTCTCTCTAGTCTCCTGAGCTCCTTCATTATGATGGCTGCGAACTTGCTGGCCGCCTCGCAGTTTTTATGGTCATCCAGCATGAGCAAAACCAAATTGTCCGCAGTGACTCTCTGTCCGACTTCCTCACACAAGCTCTGTCTTGCTGCATCGTAGCGCGGGCAGAGAAATGCGACATGGTGCGTGTCTTCAACTATCCCCAGGGCCGTCGAGAAGATATCAGGGCCCGGTGGTAGTAAGCTTTAGGCGATCGGTCCCAGCGCCTCTGCCACCGGCCTATACTTTGTAGCCGCTGATGTTGCCGGTTGCCCATCTCCGATAACGCGCCGCTGGGGGCATTCGTCCTTTTGCCGTAATACATGGCCTTGGACTCTCTGGCTAGCTCGTCGATTGGAACCATGCCTACTAGGACCAGCGCCGCCTCGTCCGACACCATCCTAAAGGCGATGCACACCCTGATTGCGCTGAGTCCATAGGTCGCCTCAAGGTCGCGGCGGTAGCTCCTTGTGCCCATTGCGTCGGCCCAGATAGGAGCGGCGTAAAGGGCTATCGACCTTGTAACACTCGTCAACAGTCTTCTGCGTCCCTCCTTGGGCCCTCGCGTGTTCATCATTATTCTTGAAAGGGACCTTACAGATACTAGGGCCCTTTGATTCACGTATTCCAGGTGTTCCCGAAAGCAGAGACGGGTGTCCAACATAACTCCCAGGTACTTGATGGCTCTCTGCGACAGAATCCGTGTGTTACCGACCATTATCTCAGCCCGTTCTACTAGCTTCCTGCTACTGATTAGGACTGCCTCGGACTTGTGGGCCGCCAGGCTTAGTCCAGCAGAGCTTAGCCATCGGTCCACACTGGCGACTGCTTCTGAGCACCACGTCTCCGCATCCTTCAGCTCGCATCCTTCAGTCGTCCGCAAACCCAACTATTTGAGTGCGACGGCAGCTGCAGCCTCAGGCTTCGGCCACGCTTTAAGCGATGAGCGACTAAGCGACTGAGCGACGCGCTCTCGAGCGACGTTAATGAGCGATCGCGTTGAGTGAGGTGGCCACGCACTAAGCGACACCGCTCGATTGATTAGTTGCAAAAATGACTTATTCTAAAGAAGTTCTACGAAATCTTCTTGAAAGCCGCTATAGCAAATATAGACAATTAAAGAGAATTCAAAGGCGAAGGTTTGGCGTTCATCCCATAAATCGGGTGAGAAAGAGTATGGCGAGTTTCATCACCTATACAGTAGCCTTCGAGACCACCCAGATCGATTTTGGCAATATTTACGCATGTCAATCGATTCATTTGATTTGTTGTTAAGTAAAATTAATAACAAAATAAATAAACCGAGATCAACAATTTCTGCTAAAGAACGATTGGTTTTATTATTGAGGTAAGTGTAAATTATGTAAATAAGTATATAACAGTAGTATTAGTTTAAAGTTGTAGGTGTTCCTTATTTTTAAGCTTAGCTATAATTATATTTTGTATTTCGTTTCTGATTTCCAACTTTTCGATGGAGGTAAATTTTTCAAAAAAAGGCAAAAGTGATTTAAAAAACAATAAATCTTGGTTTTTGTTTTCTTCGTCTGTTTCCTTGTCTTTTCCGATTTGGTTTTTTAACATTTCCAGTCGCTCTTTTTCTATTTCCAAGAATTCGGTTTCCATATTTATTTTCCTTTTTTTAGAAGTAGGTTTTCCGTCTATACTTGTAGACGGTGTTGACATAACAGACATATTGCTGTTATCTTCATCAAACAGATCTGCAAGCAGCATGTCGTTCATGCTTTCATCGTCCTCCTGCAAATTGCCCTCAGTAGGATCTGGTGCAACTGTTTGCTTTAGGAAAGACATTAGCTCCAAGTATGGCCATTTAACATTTATCGTTTGAGCTTCGGATCCTGATGGTAGGCGTGGTAGTCTTTGCAAATTCCTTCTATATGTATCCTTTAAATTTTTCCATTTTGCTTTTGCAGCAGCTCCTAAAAAATAATTATATATAGATGTAAATTTGTTATTAATTTTAATTTTTTATATCAGTTTTATTTTGTTAAGCACATATTTTTATCCATCGTTTCGTGACTTGTCATTTGCTTTTCGTCTGGGAAGAAGCACTGTTAGCAACATTATATGCGAAACAAGCATTATAATTTGGAAATCACTCGTAAATGAATATATGCCAACACCAACAACTGATATGCTTCAAAAAGTTACGGATGATTATTATAAGCGTTGGAAGTTTCCAAACTGTCTGGGTAGCATCGACGGAAAACATTGCCAAATTAAGTGCCCAGCTCATACTGGATCACATTATTTTAATTATTTGCATTATTTTTCCCTTGTTTTACAAGGTGTAGCAGATGCTGACAAAAAATTCATAGCAATTGAAGTGGGTGGCAGAGGAAAGCAAAGCGATGGTGGCACATTTTCTGGATCCACTTTGTTTAGATTGCTGGAAGCAGGCAAATTCAATGTTCCACCACCACAAGCACTACCAGGCTCGAATATCATTTTGCCAAACTTTTTAATAGGAGATGAAGCCTACCCACTGAAAAATTATTTATTGAGACCATATCCTCGAAAAAAATTAAATGCCAAAACTGAACGATACAATGAAAGATTATCAATCGCCAGGAAGTGCATTGAATGTGCATTTGGTATTTTAACTAAGAAATGGCGAATTTTACAAAAAGATATTGAGACAAAACCTAGCACAGCCATTCAAATTATAAAATGTGCTTGCATTTTACATAATTATGTAAGAGAACGTGATGGGGACAGTGATCTGGACTACATAAATACGACATCAGAAATTAACAATGGAATAGTTGCATCAACAAATGTGGATGTTTTTGAAGAACAGTCACATTGCAACAGAAGCAGTCACTCAGCAATGAATGTTAGAAATTCTTTAGCTGATTATTTTTGGGATTTTAGATATTAAGTTATTAAATTAAATAACGTTTAAATATATACACTAATTCATACATACACATATTAAATACAACTTGCTACACATATTAAATATAACTTAACTTAAGTTAGCATTCTATATTCTACATAACGGTAAATAAAAACTTACCTGTACAGTTACAAATAACTCCAACTTCATTCCATTCTTTATCAGTTATAAATCTATTTTTATACTCTTTATGAGTGTCGTTCCATAAAACGGTTCGGCTTTGAACAGCCGAAATTAATGATTCTGCGCAGATTTTTTGCATTGTCTGCAATTCGTCGCTCAGCGATGCACTAAAAATTAGAATCAATTCTAGCGCTGAGCGACGTCGCTCAGACGCTCACAAAATTCGCTCGTCGCTCAGCAGCTGTGTGGCCACTCCAACGCTTTCTCATAAGCTTTAATATTTTACGTCGCTCGAGAGAGCGTCGCTCAGTCGCTCATCGCTTAAAGCAAGGGTAGGCACAAAGAGAGCCAGATCAAACTGTCAATGTATGCGTGCGCTTGCTTGTGTGCGTAAGCTGCTTTACACTGCGCGAATCGTATGTGAAGAAACGAATAAAAAAATTAAACTGCAAGTGAAACTGCGGAATTTTCCCACAACCCTTTTTTACCGAATCGCCTTAAAAAACAAAGTACAGTCATGAGTCTTGGATTCCTTTCACCTTAATGTCATAAAAATGAGTGCATATTTTGTATCGGCTATTATATGTATATATTTTCCATACTAGACATATATGTGCATACATGTATATCTTACATTTATATTACATTATGCATGTTCGCTTATATTATAATATACTTTTTACCCTATAGGGACAAAATATAAATAATGGCAAAATATTTTTAAAGTTGCCATGTACGAAAGTGAAGCATTAATTTTTCTGCGTGTAGCTGCGTAACAAAGCGACATAGTACTGCTTTCGTCAAAAGTCTGTGCGACACTAGCTGTTTTTTTACGCTTTGAACTTGTACTTCGTGCTCACATCGGCATGCACACAGACGGCCACACGAGCAATTGCCGAGCAAAAGTGCCCGCACGGGCTATGGGCGCCTACCTCTGACGTACATACATATATCCAATGTATCCACCTTTATTTTAATACGGGATGGAAAAAAATAATATTAAAATAAAGATGGAACATCGAACTTCCGAATATATAAAAATATATGCAATTATCTTGCGTTCCAAAACAAACAAAAAATTTAAATTGCATAGATATTGATTTTTACTTAAATGTACATACACCGGTACTCAAGGTGGACCGGGTAAATGTTGGGTGATTTTGACACCCGGGTGTTTTAAACCACTGCACAAATGAGTAGGTACAATCGCTCGCCTCACGAAAATATTTGAGTGTTTGTGCACACAAGCTGCAAAAGTGAGTAGGTATTTTTTTCGCATATGTATGTGTGTTCAGCATGTGCCGCCGCTTGAGCTTCGAAAAAAGGATGGGTGAAAAGACATATACAAAAATTTGTAGTAGCCCTTTTTAATAATAATAATTTTAATTGCATTTCGGAAAGAATATTTTCTTTTGTTTGTTTGCAAGAATAAATGAATAACCCCCCTTGAGTACTACGCACATGTCTTCACTTGGTACGGTTCTTACTCTCATTTCGCACAGCGAACGCAAAGCGTAAGCAAAGAAGAGAGCATGGAGAAGATCCGTTAGAATTCGTACGCATGCATTGCATTTGCTTAGAAACAGAATTTTTGGTACAGGCTTTTTCATTTAATTTGATACTTGGATTGCGAAAAGACGTGGATACTAATATTCACATAAATATATGTATGTATATACCTACATATATATTTGTGAAACACGTGCATATTACATAATTATTAAAAAGTACAGTGACTGCACAAGGCAGTAATATATAGATATTTGGCTAAAGTGAATAAAAATATTAGTGAATATTCGAAGAATAAGGTGATATAAAATTAAATTTAGTGAAAATATTAGAATTTAAACCCCGATATATTTCAGTTAAAATTTATATTTCGGTCGCGTGGCGTCGACCAAGAAACTTTTGGCTTTCAAGCAGCCTTGGATTTTTCATTTTCGTTGGGACAATTTGGTTGATTGTACCCCAGCCCAATCGCTGAAATTTTCTTCGTTGGAACAAAAAAGGAACATCGTTAAATAACCAAGACACCAGCGAGCCTCGGATTTTCTTTATCAACCCTTCCATTTCATCAATAATCATCGCCATGGGCCAGACTAAATTAGTCTGGTGATGAAATGATGCAGTCCCCGGCTAATATGTATATATTAAATACCAACATTATACACCCAATTTGAGCGAGATCTACTACTTTTCGATTTCTTCTTGGTGCATATGCATACTTAGTAGTAGTTCTGCTACCTTTTCTTGTTTCATCTTTACGCAAAGTATGGAGTAGCAGCCCTTTGGTTTGGATCCTACTTTTTCTTGTTGCACCACGGCAACACCTTTTCATACTTCTCTTTTTTTTTCTCCTCTCTTTGATTAATGTAAAATTTTTGCTTAACTACAAGAAATTTAAATGAATTATTAGTTTAAGTAACGTAACGAAATTTTAAATATCATTAAAATTAAGTCCCTATTTGGTTAAGTAAAATCAGTTTTCCTTAGTAGAAAACCTAATGGGTATGTAATGCGTTGAGATTGACTTTGTGGCATTTCATTTTCCTAATAACTAAATTATACAGCAAATCCCTGCAGCATCGATGGGCCCAGAGATCGCACCGTTGGATAAATCGTGAGTTAACACACACATGTATATACTATATATTTTGTTTCATTGCCAACTGGCACACGCGGCCACATAACCCAAATCTCTTTTGAATTACTATGAATTTTTTTTTGAATCTATATTTGCTCTAATTATCGTATTTAAATATATTTTGCTATATCTTTTTGCATATCTTTATGTTGTAATTTCTTAGAATATTAAGTCATGAAAACCCTTTTGTTTGGAATTAAACCCGTGTAACGATCCTTTTTTTTGTCCTTCGGGATATTTACGATATCTCTTGGGCTAGGTTCGGCACAACAAATTTATTTTGTGCCCCGGTGAAATTAAAACACGTTTGATTTCAGTTGTTAATGCTTAATTGTATGTTTATTCAAATCGTTGGTGGGCTCGGTTGGATATGACGGTTTCTCGATGGTAGTTCTGGGCTTGGGCAGCGTTGGTGAGTCACTTCGAATCCCTCGTCGACCCTTCTCGTCTTCCTCTTGCTCCTATAGCCGTTGCTGGTTACTGTCTCGATCCGTATAGTGTACTTGATTTGCGCTACACACCTCTGCACCCTTTTCGCTGAGTTCGTTGAGTATGCTTTTGCTTTAAAGCTCTGGGATGAATCCCGTAACTGTTGTCACGAAGCAGGATGTTCCTCAGAAATTGGTACTCGTCAGGATATATAGATCCTGGAATTTCGGCAGTAGAATATATCCTCGTGCCTTCCACTGACCTTGGGTACTCCTGGAGATTGCTTGGCTTCTCTCAAATTTACTCTAGCTTGGGTACGGTGTTTATTATCCTTATTCAAGGACTTGTTGCTATCAAGTGGAACTGTACAGGTTACTCGTAAGGCCTGTATCGTTCTTAGTTTTCTGCTGCTCCTTGTGTTTCCTTGCTAAGTTTCTTAAGGTTACTCGTAAGGCCTTAATTACTTGTTGCTTGATCACGTCTTGATGACTTGATGATCATGCTTGATGGGCGTTGCCTTTATATAGGCAATTCCCAAGGCCTCAGGAATATCATGGTGTAGTACTCCTATACAGCTGGTACATTTCCATCAGCCCACTGCTTTCACCCACGCATTCACTTGTTGCTATGCGTGGTGAAAGTCCCGTAAATCCTTTGCGCATGTGTCCACTTTCTTTGTGGCTGAGCGCCCATTTATTTCCTTGTCCTTGTCTAGCTCCCTTGTATCTACGTGCTTCCATCACTTTCACGCATTGGCGTCGCCTTTCTATTGGCCGCCCTTCATGTCCCGTTGACTCTCTCTGCTTTCTCTGCCAGCGCTGCCGTCGCCCGTCGCTCCCTTTGATCCACTCGTCATACCCAATTTCATCCATATTTGCTCAATATTGATATTTACATATATATATAATAATTGTATTAACTAAAATTATCATTTGAACATAAATAGCCTGATTAATTTAATATATTGTATTATTTAAATCCCCATGCAAATACACTTTCATATGCATCTTGCATCCATCAAATAGAGGGCTTCCCCATGGCCTCATCCCTCCCCCTCCGGTTTGCATATTCCCCTCACACCTCCATAAACCATCATTGCTTCTCGCATCTTTGCTTTCCCCCCTACTCCCCGATTCACAAGCATAGCCCTCACTTGGTTTCGTTTCGGTACCAAGCGTCCCCCGCACCCGTCTTTCGGGCTTGCTTGGCCCTCACTTTTGCTTTCTCTCGCTCCCGAAATTCTTTTGGTGCTCGCATTCTAACTGCTTTCGCTCTCATGAGCGTGACGTAGGCATCGCGCGGCCCATTGGCCACCGGTATTCTCTCATGCCGTCACTCACGCATAGTGTACGTGTGACGTGCGTGTATGTACGCTAATGCATGCATTTACATTTGCCTCTCCATGCTCTTAATTTATCTAATGAGGCCAATGCCCTATTTTTGCATGCAATTATGCCCTCAAGCCCGGTTTCATTTACTCTTATACAGCCACTAATACTCATTATGTTTCCCACGCATCTTCCCGCTTGTACGAAATCGCCAGCGGTTGCGTGGGGTTCGATCGGCCATGTTCGACCGGCCTCTTGCATTGGCTCTTATACGACCGAACTTATCGCATTATGTCTCCCACGCATCTTCCCGCTTGTACGAAATCGCCAGCGGTTGCGTGGGGTCCGATCGGCCATGTTCGACCGGCCTCTTGCATTGGCTCTTATACGACCGAACTTATCGCCTTATGTCTCCCACGCATCTTCCCGCTTGTACGAAAATCGCCAGCGGTTGCGTGGGGTTCGATCGGCAATGTTCGGCTGGCCTTGTTTATTTGATCATTTACATCCGATTTCACTCTTATACTTTATTTTGTGTCTTGGCTGCGTTTGTATCTGGCTGTTTGTATCTTATGTATTGTGGCTTTGTATCTTGTTTGTTGTAGCTTGTTTGTTGTGTGGGACATTATTCTTGTGTATATAATGTTCCTCACACTCCCCCCCTTCTTCGGGAGGGATTTGCCCTCCCCTGTCCCTTGTACCTTGTGTTTGTTTTCTGTATGTGTATTTTCCATTCTCGTATTTGTGCATTTAATATGTTTGCATTTGTAGCTTTGGCCTGTGTTTTGCTCGCTTTTGTGTGGCTTTTTTTTTTTGTTTTCTTTGGTTTTGGCTTGTCTTTTGCTTGTTTTGTGTGTTTTGCTTATTTTGTGTTTTTCTTTGGTTTTGGCTTGTCTTGTGCTTGTTTTGTGCCTTTTTTTTTTTTGGGACTCAGCTCGCATCTTTTATTGGCCAATTGGCATCTTCTAATGTTGGCGATTACTGAGTATCTTTTCTTAAATGTTGTCGGATTAGGGCATCTTTTCATTGTTTGTTCCTTTTTTTTTTTCTTGGCCCGTTCCGCATCTTTTTTTTTTTCTACTTACATCTAATTATCCTACTTATTATATCCTCCTTTCCCTATATACCCGAACTACCCCCTGCGCTATCCTAATCCTATACCTTGTTTGACCCGCCCACACCAACCTTACTACTCGTGGTCCTTCGTGCTGGGCCATTTGGCCCACAACATCCACCACCCTTTCTGGCCATTCTCCTTCTGGCACTGCCTCATACCTTTCGTGCCCGTATGGCACTGGGCATGATAGCTGCCGGGCCAATATTGGCCGAGTACTGATGTTGTGCCCCATGGGTGCGGACACTTGCCTATTTAATGCCGGTCTTGGCCACACCCATGGGCACTCTTGATGTTCTATCTCGTGTTGTTGTTGCTGTTGCTGCTGTTGTTGCTGTTGCTGCTGATGTTGTTGTTGTTGCTGTTGCTGCTGCTGTTGTTGCAGTTGCTGCTGCTGTTGTTGCTGTTGCTGTTGCTGCTGCTGTTGTTGTTGCTGTTGCTTGCGTTCGGACTCATCATCTATCCTCTCTGGCTCGAGTGGAGGTGGGCTGGCTACTCCATCAGCCGCACCTTCATCAGCCACGGCCACCTCCGCCGTTTCGCTGGCCTCTGACCTTGAGTCCACCATGCGAAACGGCGTTGGTGGCCGCGCTGGCTCCCACAATCTTGCCGGCGGCTCGTATACTTCGTTCTGCTCCCACGGCGCATACTCATCTGGGCTGCTTCGGCCGCTGCTTGCTTCATCCGCCACTTCGTTCCCCATCATGGCTATCGCCTCGCCCAGCTCTCTCCACATCTCGTCGTCTTCTTCCTCCTCCTGGTGGCCCGGATTCATCGCCGACTCTGCCTCGCTCTCTTCTGACCCGTAGCCACTGTCCTCTACGTCCTCATCGTTCTCCTCGTCCGATGAGGCGGCGATTACCGGATCCATCATATCCGGCTCATCGTCGTCGGACTCCTCATCGGACCAGTGCCAGTCACCGCGTTCCATATTGGCCCGTGGTGCCGCACCTCCTCGAACTACGCCTTCATCCTGGCCAAAGTCTACGTTAAACGCATTCATTGTTTTTTTTTTTTTTTAGTTGCTTCCTGGTGGGCTTTACTCGCTGAGTGTTAAACTTTGAGTGACTCTTGCTTGTGATTTTTGCATGCAGGAAACCTCGCATCTTTGATATTTGTTAGATCCTTACCGTTATTCAAAACTTTGGGTTCTCTATTCTAACTACCGATGCCGAGTATTTAATGCCCCTGCAATGCTCCACTAATCCTACTGCATTAACGCGCGCATGTGTGTGTATGTCGCGATGCTGCACGATTACACGCTCACTCTTATGCGCATGTGTATGTGTGTTCCCCTCTCTTTCCTTTTGTTTTCTCTTTGTGCACTCATACTGAATAGGGATTCCCGGAGAGAAGGAAAATAACCCAATCTTCATTCGTTGAATTCAAAATATGAACTGATTTTATTTACAAAAGTATTGTGTGTACATGAACTCTTAAACACTAGGAGGCGACAATTGTTCTTAAAAATACTTATTCTAATGACCCACGTTTTTCGGGGGTTGAAAATTGTTTATATTTCATGCTCAGCGTTGGCCACTTGATAACGCGCCGCTGTTGTAATCTTAAGTGTTTTTCACAGAGTGTGTATGCATGTTTTGTTTGGTTTTCAAGCAATAATTGTCATATGAATCTTTATGACTTATTTTTGTGTTATGTTTTTATTTCGTTTTGTATATTTCTTGGTGCATCTGATTTGGTGAAGCCATTTCAGATGAACACGATGTTTAATCTTAAACACATACTATTACATGTGTAATATCGTGCGCATGTGTTGGTATTGGCTCTCCTTGATTGTGTGATCGGGTTTTTTTTTTTTTTTTTGTTTATCATTGTTTTTGTTTGCTATTTTCTATTTGTTCATGCATATTTGCCTGACTGTATGTATAAGATGTCCGCATATATTTATCTTGTTCCAGTATACGGTTTGCGACTTTGCTATTCTGCTTGTTCTTATTTACGCACTTTGTGATTTTTGTTGTTTTATGTGATTTTGTACAATTTCGATGCACTTTGAGATTTTTGGCTCTGTGTCATGTCTTTGAGATTTTTGCCCAGCCGGCCGGTCTGTGCAGATTTCTCGCTGCCATGTCATCAGAATCGTCGATACTCATTGTTCATCTAGTTTATTGACATCTGTCTGTTCACATATTTGCTCTTTCATCTGGCTGATATGTGCTTGCCTGGTTTTTCCTGTTTCTTTGTGCCCTAATTTACATATAACTGGAGACAAAAATCCTGTTACTTCATAAGGGCCTCCAAATTTTGGTGCCAATTTTGCTGCAAATCCCTCGGCCGCATTCGAAAGATGGTGTTCTTTTGCCCATACTGTGGTTCCAATTGTTGGTCTCCACTCTCTCCTCCTTAGGTTATAGTGACGTGCCTGATCCTGTGCCGCCGTCTCCAGATTACGTCTTATCAGCTCGAAAAGCTCTTGCACTTGTTTTGCCTTTGCCTCTGGTGGTACGCTTTGTTTTCCTGTGCCTGTCGTGACACTATCGTATATTGCGCCTGGCATTCTAGGTTCGCGTCCTTGTATCACATATGCCGGCGTAAATCCAGTTGACTCTGATTGACTGGTATTTACGGCCAGTGTTATTTCCGGCCAGCTCTCATCCCAATTCCGTTGATTTTCCCCGGTAAAATGAGCAATCATCGTTTTCACTGTTCTGTTTGCCCTTTCGGTTGGGTTTTCTTGTGGTGTGTATGGTGCTGTAAATTGGTGTTGGCATCCCCATTCCTCTAGCATTTTCTTAAATGTTCTGCTTGTAAATTGTACCCCATTGTCAGTTATTACCACTTTAGGAACTCCAAATCTCGACAGAATTCTTTCCCTAAAGGCCTTGATTAGATTCTCCGCGGTTGCCTTTCGCATGGGTATTAGTTCTGTCCATTTTGAAAATCGGTCAATGATTACCAGTAACATTGAGTTTCCATGTTTCGACCGTGGTAGTGGTCCGACGAAATCAGCACAAACAGTGGCCCATGGTTCATCAGGTATTTGCGTCAGCATTTTCCCTGCTGCTTGCTGTTGGTTGGGTTTGTATTGCTGACACGTTGTGCATTTTCCCACGAATTTCCTGATATCTCGTTGCATTCCTGGCCAATAATATCTTGCCGCAGTTCTGGAAATCGTTCGCCTGCTTCCTGTATGCCCTGCCGTTATGGAAGTGTGGTTTTCTTCCATCACTTGGTTTCGTAGCGTCTTGGGCACACACAATTTCCATGATATTACTTCTTCTTGACCTGCTCTATGTGGAATATTCCTGTACACCTGGCTGTTTTCTACTATGTAATCTGGATATTTCGGTGGTTGTTGTTGTACTTTATTTATTAATTCTTGAATCCACTCACATTCTTTGTTTGCTTGTCGTAATCGGGCTCCATTGTCTACTATTCTTCTGCACCCTTCCATCGGTTGTCTTGATAGTGCATCCGCGACAATGTTTAGTTTGCCCTTTCGATATGCTATTTCGAAATCATATTGTTGTAATTCCAGTGCCCATCGAGCTATGCGGCCCGTGGGACTCTCTATGCTATTTAACCACTTCAACGGCATGTGGTCTGTCACCACCTTAAATCGGTATCCCTCGAGATATGGCCTCAGCTTGCGTACTGCCCACACTATTGCTAGGCATTCCTTTTCTGTTGCCGAATAGTTCTTCTCTGCTTGATTTAGTTCTCTCGACAGATATGAAACCACTCTTTCCCCCTCCTCGGTGTTTTGTACCAGTATGGCCCCTAATCCTGTGTTGCTTGCATCTGTCTGGAGTACGAACGTTTTTGTGAAATCTGGGCATGCCAATACTGGGTCACTCGTGAGTTTTTCTTTTACCGATTCGAATGCTGCTTGATGCTCCTCGCTCCAATGCCATTTTGTTTTTTTCTTGAGCAATGCGTTTAACGGATGAGTTATCATAGCAAAGTTCGGTACAAATCGTCTGTACCACGAGGCCACCCCTAGGTATTGCCGTAATTCTTTTGTGCACGTGGGCGGCTTCAATTGGGCTATTGCTGCCACCTTGTCTGGGTCCGTTGCAATACCGTTTTCTGTTACCAAGTGTCCTAGAAACTTTAGCTCTTTTCTGAAGAATTGGCACTTTTCGGCATTTATTCTCAGGTTTGCTTCTTTCAATCTCCTGAACACTTCTTGTAGGTGGATCATGTGTTCTGAGATTGTTTTGCTTACCACCACTATGTCGTCTTGATAGGCGAATGCGTTTGGTATCATTTCTGGGCCGATGACTTGGTCCAGTGCCCGTTGGAACGTTCCTGATGCAGAGTCTAACCCGAATGGCATTACTTTCCATTGGAATAAACCTTTCCCTGGGACTGTGAATGCTGTCATTGGCCTGCTGTTTTCTTCCAATGGAATTTGCCAATAGCCGTCCTTCAGGTCTAGGCTGCTTATAAATTTCGCTTCACGTAGTTGGTTTAAGATGTAGTCGATGCGTGGCATTGGGTATGCATCTTTTATAGATTTTGCGTTAATCTGTCTAAAATCTACGCATAATCTCCATTTTCCCGTCTGTTTCTTTCTCACCATCACTATGGGTGAGATATAGGGGCTTTGTGATGGTTCGATGCATCCCATTGTCAACAGTTCATCGACCTTTGTGTTGATTTCTCCCTGTATTTTTGGATTCTTCGGGTAGTATCTTTGTTTTATTGGGATATCATCCTTCATCGTTATGCGATGTATCCCCACCTTTGACAGTCCCTTCACTTTCCCTAATTCCTTCAACTCCTGATTTAGGAAACTTTGTATTTCTTGTTGATCACTATTCTGAGTGACCATGATGGATATTCTTTCTACCAGCCTGCCCTGTATTCGCTTGACTGTCGGTATTATCACTTTGTGGCCTCCACACGATATCTCTGTGTTCATAATCCGGAGGAAATTCCACCCTAGTATCAGCGCATCCATTCCTTCTGGCATGACCAGGAATGGCATGTGGATTTCCTTGTCCCCAAATCTCACGTATCCTGTCCATTGCTCTTCAATGTCTCGCACCTTTCCGTCTGCCATGTATACCTGTTTGTGTGTGTTCTCCCATTTTCCCTTATTCCTCACTGTTTCCAAACTCTGTTTGCTGATGAAACTACTCGTGGCTCCGGAGTCAATTGTTGCTTTCATCTGGACTCCTGCTACTTCGATGATTGCCGACAATTGATCCTCTTCCTCTATTAGTTGGCCTATTAGTGGTGAGGAGCTTGTTGGCTGGGTCCCTGCTCGCCCCTGATAGGCTGGAACCGCCTTCCGTTTCCCGAACTCCAACAACATTCTTTTGTTCTTTTCCCAATCCTTCCACACTGCCAACAGAAAATGAGTCTCTGATTGTTGCACTCCCTTGCCCAGTGTCCGGCTCCTCCGCATCTGCGGCATGCCTGGTTTGGGTTCAAAACTTTTCCATCTTGGATGTTTTTATTTTCTTGGCTTGGTCTTGAATTGTTCTCCATGCCGTTGTCTTGGCATCTCCGGCACTGTGTGACTGGTGGCCCGTAATTATTTTCTCCTCTGTGGCTTGATTGGTTCTTGTGTGTTCTTTGAGCATTATTTGGGCGATGGAAATCTGCTCGTTCTTGTTCAAGCATCTCATGTTCATCCGCCAACTGCATCAGCTCCTCTAGGTTTCTGACTCTGTGCGGCCGAACGAATATCTTCAAATCTGGAGTGCAATTTTCTAATATAACCTCCAATTGTTCGTACTCTGGTATTTTGAGGGGTCTCATCATTGTTTGCATGTCGATCATATAATCCTTAAAATACTCGTTTCTGTTTTGTTTGCGATTTTTCACTTGATCCGCCAATTTGTTGAAGAATCCTCTTGGCAGGAAGTATTTCTTGAAGCCCTCTACGAACTCCTTCCACGATCGCCACTGCTTGTTGTTTGCGACGTACCACTTGAGTGCTTTGTCTTTCAGTAGTTCTGGCATTGCTCTTAGGATCATGTCCAGCTCGATGCCATACATGTCTGCTGACCACTCGATCTGTTCTATGAACTCTAGCGGTCTGGAATTGCCGTCGAATCTGAATGTCCATTCCCTCACTTGTTTTGCCACCTTGGTGTATTCGGTGGTCCTGTTTGTTGCCTGTGGTACCGTTTTCTTGGGGTCTATCGTTTGTCTTCTTATGTCCCTCTTTGTTTCTGTGCTATCTAGGGCTCCTTCGCTTCCCCATCTTGGTGGTAAGTATGGAGGAATTGCTAGTGTGGCGATGTTTATTTTCTGGAACACTTCGGCCTCCTTGTCTACGCCATTTTCGCATGTTTTTGATGTGCTTGCTTTCATTTTTAGATTTTTCGAGTACTTTGTCTCCAATCTATTTATTTCCTCCTTCCAGTCTGGGTCCGTTTCGTTCTTTTCTACCCACTCGCCTAGCTGTTTCCTCATTTCCTCCACTGTGCCGGTCATCTCGATCCCAATCCTTTGGCCTGTCTGTAACAGATCCTCCTTCTTCATGTGGTAAATCCATCCTTTCCCCATTTTGAATGTTTTCTTTATAATTTTACACTTTTGTTTTGTTCAAATTTCACCAGTATAGCACGTTGGGCGCCAGTTGTAACGACCCTTTTTTTTGTCCTTCGGGATATTTACGATATCTCTTGGGCTAGGTTCGGCACAACAAATTTATTTTGTGCCCCGGTGAAATTAAAACACGTTTGATTTCAGTTGTTAATGCTTAATTGTATGTTTATTCAAATCGTTGGTGGGCTCGGTTGGATATGACGGTTTCTCGATGGTAGTTCTGGGCTTGGGCAGCGTTGGTGAGTCACTTCGAATCCCTCGTCGACCATTCTCGTCTTCCTCTTGCTCCTATAGCCGTTGCTGGTTACTGTCTCGATCCGTATAGTGTACTTGATTTGCGCTACACACCTCTGCACCCTTTTCGCTGAGTTCGTTGAGTATGCTTTTGCTTTAAAGCTCTGGGATGAATCCCGTAGCTGTTGTCACGAAGCAGGATGTTCCTCAGAAATTGGTACTCGTCAGGATATATAGATCCTGGAATTTCGGCAGTAGAATATATCCTCGTGCCTTCCACTGACCTTGGGTACTCCTGGAGATTGCTTGGCTTCTCTCAAATTTACTCTAGCTTGGGTACGGTGTTTATTATCCTTATTCAAGGACTTGTTGCTATCAAGTGGAACTGTACAGGTTACTCGTAAGGCCTGTATCGTTCTTAGTTTTCTGCTGCTCCTTGTGTTTCCTTGCTAAGTTTCTTAAGGTTACTCGTAAGGCCTTAATTACTTGTTGCTTGATCACGTCTTGATGACTTGATGATCATGCTTGATGGGCGTTGCCTTTATATAGGCAATTCCCAAGGCCTCAGGAATATCATGGTGTAGTACTCCTATACAGCTGGTACATTTCCATCAGCCCACTTCTTTCACCCACGCATTCACTTGTTGCTAT
Source organism: Drosophila willistoni (assembly GCF_018902025.1). Taxonomy (NCBI): domain Eukaryota; kingdom Metazoa; phylum Arthropoda; class Insecta; order Diptera; family Drosophilidae; genus Drosophila; species Drosophila willistoni. Next base: position 642,229 of record NW_025814112.1, read on the forward strand.
GCGTGGTGAAAGTCCCGTAAATCCTTTGCGCATGTGTCCACTTTCTTTGTGGCTGAGCGCCCATTTATTTCCTTGTCCTTATCTAGCTCCCTTGTATCTACGTGCTTCCATCACTTTCACGCATTGGCGTCGCCTTTCTATTGGCCGCCCTTCATGTCCCGTTGACTCTCTCTGCTTTCTCTGCCAGCGCTGCCGTCGCCCGTCGCTCCCTTTGATCCACTCGTCATACCCAATTTCACCCATATTTGCTCAATATTGATATTTACATATATATATAATAATTGTATTAACTAAAATTATCATTTGAACATAAATAGCCTCATTAATTTAATATATTGTATTATTTAAATCCCCATGCAAATACACTTTCATATGCATCTTGCATCCATCAGATAGAGGGCTTCCCTATGGCCTCATCCCTCCCCCTTCGGTTTGCATATTCCCCTCACACCTCCATAAACCATCATTGCTTCTCGCATCTTTGCTTTCCCCCCTACTCCCCGATTCACAAGCATAGCCCTCACTTGGTTTCGTTTCGGTACCAAGCGTCCCCCGCACCCGTCTTTCGGGCTTGCTTGGCCCTCACTTTTGCTTTCTCTCGCTCCCGAAATTCTTTTGGTGCTCGCATTCTAACTGCTTTCGCTCTCATGAGCGTGACGTAGGCATCGCGCGGCCCATTGGCCACCGGTATTCTCTCATGCCGTCACTCACGCATAGTGTACGTGTGACGTGCGTGTATGTACGCTAATGCATGCATTTACATTTGCCTCTCCATGCTCTTAATTTATCTAATGAGGCCAATGCCCTATTTTTGCATGCAATTATGCCCTCAAGCCCGGTTTCATTTACTCTTATACAGCCACTAATACTCATTATGTTTCCCACGCATCTTCCCGCTTGTACGAAATCGCCAGCGGTTGCGTGGGGTTCGATCGGCCATGTTCGACCGGCCTCTTGCATTGGCTCTTATACGACCGAACTTATCGCATTATGTCTCCCACGCATCTTCCCGCTTGTACGAAATCGCCAGCGGTTGCGTGGGGTCCGATCGGCCATGTTCGACCGGCCTCTTGCATTGGCTCTTATACGACCGAACTTATCGCCTTATGTCTCCCACGCATCTTCCCGCTTGTACGAAAATCGCCAGCGGTTGCGTGGGGTTCGATCGGCAATGTTCGGCTGGCCTTGTTTATTTGATCATTTACATCCGATTTCACTCTTATACTTTAGTTTGTGTCTTGGCTGCGTTTGTATCTGGCTGTTTGTTGTATCTTATGTATTGTGGTATTGTATCTTGTTTGTTGTAGCTTGTTTGTTGTGTGGGACATTATTCTTGTGTATATAATGTTCCTCACACCCGTAACTTGAAATTTCGTCATGTTTGTGTAAACTAATTCTTTGAGGGGTCCGTCACCTGAATCCATGACTATGCTGCCGTTACAAATCGTCTAAGATCATTTAAGAGTCTGTTAAGGGGCAATCAATCAAACCCATTAGGTTGCCAAGGTAGGGTGGGTACAGAAAGGGTTAGCGAACAACACCTTTAGCTAATCTGCAGAGAAGTCGTCCGCACAATTAATAGTATCCCGATCTGGTCCAATATTTTGCTTTTTACATCCTTTTAGTTTCTGATAGTGCACTTATATTTTTTCTGTATGATCCGTGCGTATGCATAGAGTAGGAAAGAATTCCCCTCATCCGACGAGCTAAGCAAGAGCAACGCTAGAAGTGCACGACCCCGATCTTTAGCATACACTTGTGTTATCGTTAGCAAGGTAGAAAAATTAGGCAGCTAACAACTACACGTGCACATGTACATCACTACAGAAATGGCGCCCAACCGTGGGACCCGAATTCTAAATTATTCATTACTACAGAAATGCTAACCGTGGGACTCGAATAATTTAGAACAACACTACAGTAATGGAGCCCAATCATAAGGCCCGAATAAAACGTAGGACAACCCCACTACTAATCGGATATGTACACCACCAAAGTATCCACACACATGTTTTTGCTCAATATCATTCATTCATATCCAGTTATTTAGATTAATTTTACTTTCAAGCTAGTTATGCAGACTCGTAATGCGATGGTGCCCGTGTGAATCGCGATAGTAATTCGAGAATTTCCGGATTAGTCGACCAGAAGAAACTATTGGCGGCAACAGCATCGTAGGACGTATCTTTGTATGACTAGGCGGGAACGCAAATTTTATGATCTTTGTAGTTTGAGGCTATCGTTAGGAATTGCAGTTGCAACTCGGTTATATCGGGTTGACTGACCAATGGAGTCGTCGAAAAGTTACAATATTATAAAATAGGCATTCTTAGACCTTAAATTTGTTTAGAGTGAAAAGAACCTGGACCAGGAATAGCATATGACTGGCGTATGTCGGTATATGACCAGTTTAGGAAATCGTCATTCAGACAAATCGGCAATAGGAATTTTTGTTTAAGATTTGATAGAAATCTATTTTTTGTGCAGATCGAATCAACTTTGTAAACGGCAATAGGATTGGATAATGATGGCGGATTCCAAATTTATATAATTTAAATTAATTAAAGAAAAATTTAAGTATGTCTGTTAGACATACACTGACTTCAGCAAAGCCTTTGATTCCGTTAATCATACCCTATTACTTTCTAAGCTGAGCGACATTGGGTTTCCACCCATTTTCCTTTCTTGGGTTCGAGAATATTTAACAAATAGAAAACAGAAGGTACTTTTTAAGTCTTCTTTTTCCGTTTCCATTTCTGTGACTTCTGGTGTACCTCAAGGTAGTCATCTTGGCCCTCTGCTCTTCACACTATTTATTAACGATCTTCCATCAGTCATTGTTCATTCGCGTGTGCTTATGTATGCTGACGATGTCAAGCTTTGTCTTACTTATAAAGATACAGATTCATTTAGTCGGCTACAAGCTGATCTTAAAAACTTTCAATCCTGGTGCCAGTTTAATCTACTAAATCTTAACACTACCAAATGTAAGGTAATGACTTTTTTTCGTAACTCTCCTCAACTGGTCACTTATATTCTAAACAATAGCCCTTTAGAACGTCTAAATAATATGAATGATTTGGGCGTACTTATGGACCATAAGTTAAATTTTAACACCCATATTTCCACCACGGTCGCAAAGGCCATGAGTGTCCTGGGTTTCATTAAAAGATGGTCAAAAGAATTTGATGACCCCTATACAACTAAAGTTCTTTTTACTTCGCTTGTCCGTCCTATTTTAGAGTATGGATCTTGCATTTGGTCACCTCAATATGAGTCGCACCAGATTAGACTAGAATCCGTTCAAAAGCAGTTCTTACTTTTTGCTCTTCGTGGCTTAAGCTGGGATCGCAATGTCAATTTGCCTTCGTATTCTAGTAGACTTCTCTTGATTAACCTTCCGTCCCTAACTAACCGTAGAATTATGCTTGGTGTCATTTTTATGCACAAGCTCCTAATTGGTGATATCGACTCGCCTGAGTTATTAGCTCAGGTGAATCTGTCGGTACCATGTAGACGAAGTAGACATCCTTTAATACCTTTATCCCTTAGTCGTTGTTCTTCTAACTATGCTATGCATGAACCTTTTAGGGTCCTCTGCTCTGATTACAATCTTCTATCCACTGTAATCGGCTCAGAGTTTTCTATTAATATGCTTAAAACATCTATCCTATCCCATTTAGTTAATAGATAGCTATAGTATTATGTGTTTGTCTGTCTTTTCTATTGTGTATTTTGTCCACGCGATTCGTGCCGTGCTTTGCAAGAAAATGACCCATTTTGCGGCATTTGCCATGAAACTTTAAATGAAAACGAAGCAATTGCTTCGTCGCCTTGTAAGCACAGATTTCACAATAAGTGTATTACAGAGTGTTTAAAAACTTCGAATTTATGCCCCACTTGCAAGCATCCTTGCAAGATGAAACAACTTGTAAGATTAAATATTGACTTGGAAACGGAACTCCAAGAAGCTAGTAAATCAGGCGAACCCACAACTCAGCCTGTGACCCCTCATAATACTCGTTCAGGACCTGGTCGACCTGCCAAGACCAAACCTATTCGTAATCAGGGAGCAATTCAAAGAAAAGGGATCGGCACGAGATCTTCGACCACCTCACGTCAACATAGGCCACCGCCTACTCAAGCTAGTAGTCCAAGACCATGTACCCCTCCAGATTATACAACTTTGATACAAACTGCTATCCAAGCACAACAGGAACAATTAGTAAACCATTTAGCTTTGCTGATTAACGATAAATTAGCTTCTATTCGACTTGAGCGCAACGAACCAAACCCCATTTCAGAACGTTCTGCAGCGTTCAGCCTCCCGGCACCAAGACAGGAGGAACACTATAACGACACGCAAACATCTAGAAATCTTAGTAGTCAGACTCAGAACTCAAATAGAGGGTCGCGAGCAAATTCGACATTGTCACCCGAAAAAGTAGCAAGCATTATGCAAAGTTGGCGAATAAAATTTGATGGTTCCAAAGAAGGAATGCATTCGGAGGATTACTGTTCGCAGGTAAAGCGAATGATTGGTTTTGGAAATTTCATCGAGCACACCCAAATTTCGATTGGAATAAATTTTGCGTAGAATTTAGAAAGAAGTTTGATAAAGTAGATAACGATATGGACACCTGGGAACTGATTAATAGCAGACACCAGGGCGAGAATGAAACCTTTGAGGATTACCAGTTTAGTGTCGAAAGGCTAGTAGGAAGATTAAACACACAACTTTCAGAGGATTCTTTAGTCAAGTTATTAATTAGACATTAGACAAAGTCGGCAATTCGTTATGAACTTATGCATCTAGGAATTTTTACCTTATCTCATCTGAGACAGGAAGTACGCACCCACGAGCAATTTGCTAAACAAATGAAGAGCATACCAACCAAGAATACTTTTGGACATCGTTCAAAGATAGCTGAATTAGACTCTAATTTCGAGAATTATATGCAGGAGGAGGTGGAAGCTTTTCAACATAAACTTACATGTTGGAACTGCCGGAAGCCTGGACACCGTTTTGATATCTGTCTGGAACCGCGTACTGTATTTTGCTATGGTTGCGGAGCCGTAAATGTTTTTAAACCGCGTTGTCGTAATTGCAACCCGCAGGAAAACCGACCGACGGATGCGGCGATCAACACTTCGTTGTTGCATCCAGACCAATAATGAAGGATAAATATTCCCAAACAGAGGAATGTGAACCTCTTGTTTGTAGGAAAGAAACAGATTCACAAGGAAATGTAGGACCAACTTCGAAAACAGTTGATAAAAGCCCATTTCGTCCTCTTCACCTACGTTTGGCTCAGTATGAGACCGTTCGTCATCGCATCTTTGGTGAAGTAGACAGCATACGACCAATGATTAAGTCTAAGCGCTCTACGCGTAGACTACGCTTCTTTTGGAAGAAGGTTAGAAATAACCGCAAGAAATTGATTTCCAGTATATTTTCCCGATCAGATAATCGATTGTACACAGAAATAAAGATAGAAGGCCAGACCTTCACTGCTCTTTTAGACTGTGGCGCTAATATTAGTTGCTTAGGAAGTAAGGTAGCTAAAGAGTTTTTAAAGCATCCTAAAACACGTTATTGTTCAGGCAAAATAATTACGGCCAACAATTCTGAATGTTTTGTTAAAGGTAAATTGACAAGTGACATTACATATCGACAACTCACCAAACCCCTTGATTTCTTTATTATTCCTGATTTAAAACAAGACATATATCTTGGAATAGATTTTTGGCGTAAATTTGGTTTAATAGATAAATTGAAGGAAGACCCACTAATAGTATCGGATATTATTGAAGAAAAAGGAAATGATCATGGAGATTCCGTGAAAATGCACCGTTTGTCTGAGTCTCAGCAGCAAAAACTTAATTTTGCAATTGCTAAATTACCCTGCTACGATAAGAAGGATTAGGTCGCACACATCTCATTGATCATAAGATTGAAGTTGATAGTACTAGGCCCATTAAACAAAGGCATTGGCCAATTTCGCCGGCCATTGAGAAGTTAATGTTCACGGAAATAGATAGAATGTTAGATTTAGATATCATTGAAGAATGTAACAGTCCATGGAGCTCCAATTGTGTATTGGTGAGACGTGGCGATAAAGTTCGATTATGTTTAGATTCTAGAGCAGTGAATCAGTGCACTCGTAAGGACGCGTATCCTCTTCCCCATATTGATGGCATACTTAGCAGGCTGCCACCTGCTCGATTTATTACTGGACTGGACATGAAGCACGCCTTCTGGCAAATTCCGTTAGAGGAAAGCTCACGTCAATACACCGCCTTCACAATACCTAACCGGCCACTTTACCAATATAAAGTGATGCCTTTTGGTTTGTGCAACGCCCCACAGACTTTATGTAGACTTATGGATCGTGTCATACCGTCTTATTTGCGCACAAGAGTATTCGTTTACCTCGATGACCTGTTAATTCTTTCCGAAGATTTTGAATCGCATATTGCTTTAATACAAGAGGTAGCATTGAGACTACGTAAAGCGAATCTTACGATTAATGTAGCTAAATCTAAGTTCTGCATGCAGGAGATTAAATACCTCGGCTTTATTATTGGATACGGACAAGTGAAAACCGATCCTGGAAAAATTTGTGCAATAAACGACTTTCCGATTCCAACAACAGTCAAACAATTAAGGAGATTTTTGGGCTGGTATCGACGTTTTATTGAAAATTATGCCACCATTAGCTGTCCATTAACAGAACTCTTAAAAAAGAACCGATCTCTTAGTTGGAACGATGAGACAGACTACGCTTTCTCAGAACTGAAACGAAGATTAACTTCAGCACCTATTTTGACCACTCCCGATTTTAAGAAACCGTTTATTTTATTGTGTGATGCAAGTTTAGTAGGTATAGGATGTATGTTAGCTCAAACTAATTCCGAAGGCATAGAACTACCGATAGCTTACATGTCAGAAAAACTGAACAAAGCTCAAAGAAACTATACGATATCAGAACTCGAATGTTTGGCAGTAATTAAAGGAATTAAGAAATTTAGAGCATACATTGAGGGACAAACTTTTGTAGTAGTTACCGATCACGCTTCTCTAAAATGGCTTATGAAACAGAAAGACCTTTCCGGTAGATTAGCGAGATGGGCAATTAACTTACAAGCTTTCTCATTTGAAATCGTTCATCGTCCTGGTTCTCAAAACATTGTAGCGGACTCATTATCGCGACGGGATGAAGTTTCAGAACTTTCGGAAATAAAACCTATGATAGATTTGTCGTCTAAATATTTTGAATCAGATGAATATCGTGAACTGGCAAAACACATTACAGACAACCAGTCCAGATTGCCTGATTCGCGCGTAGACAGCAAATATGTTTATAAGCGAACAGAGCACGAAAGCGGAAATGAAGCGCAGGAAAACGATTCTTGGAAATTATGGATTCCATCCAGTCTTACCGAAGACATAATAAAGACAGCACATAATCCCCCGAACTCAGCACATTGTGGCATTGGCAAAACTAGTGATAAGATTAGAAGATACTTCTTTTGGCCCAACATGACATCCCAAATAAAGAAATATATTGACAGTTGTTCGACTTGTCGGTCTACAAAAAGCGGCAACAAGATTCTTCGACCTCCCATGGAAAGCCCATGACATCCGATAGACCGTTTCAAAAGCTTTACATGGACTTATTAGGTCCGTATCCTAGATCAAAGCAAGGGCACATTGGATTATTGATCATCGTCGATCACAACACCAAATTTCATTTTCTCGATCCACTTAAGAAGTATACATCCAATCGTATTTGCGAATATTTAGAAAATTGTATATTTTATAAATTTGGCGTACCGGAATGTATACTGACGGACAATGGTTCACAATTCAAATCCGGATTCTTTAAGTCATTTCTTACTCGATTCGGAGTCTCGCATCAATGCACCGCTATTTATTCCCCTCAGGCGAACGCAAGTGAACGTCTTAACCGCTCAGTTCTAGCAGCAATTCGCGCATACATAGGGACCGACCATACCACTTGGGATAATCATCTCACAGAAATTAGTGCAGCCTTTCGTTCTTCTATCCACCGCAGTACTGGATATTCCCCTATTATCTATGTTTTGGTCAACACATGCTTCATAATGGTAAAGACTATGAACTTTTGCGGAAATTGAATTTAATGACTGAAGACACCTCGTTGCATAGATTCGATGCATTGCATGTAGCTCGGCAAAAAGCTAAGGATAACATAGCCAAGGCACATGCAACAAATGCTCGTAATTACAATTTACGTAGCAGAAGCAGACAACTAAAAGTCGGTGACACAGTTCATGCTCGAAATTTTACACAGAGTTCAGCCCCAAAAAGATTTAGTAGCAAATTAGCATCAGTCTTCATCCCAGCTAAGGTGTTGAGGAAGGTCAGTTCGTCGTATTATGAATTAGCTAACGAGCAGAATAAATCTCTCGGTGTATATCATTTGAAAGACATAAGTACCTAAATTAGCTAAAGAGGTCCTTCTACAGTTCATGACTCCGTCAGTAGGCTTCCGTAGCATTAACTGTGGTGTAGTAGCCCTCTTTAATAATAATAATTTTAATTGCAGTTCGGAAAGAATATTTTCTTTTGTTTGTTTGCAAGAATAAATGAATAACCCCCCTTGAGTACTACGCACATGTCTTCACTTGGTATGGTTCTTACTCTCATTTCGCACAGCGAACGCAAAGCGTAAGCAAAGAAGAGAGCATGGAGAAGATCCGTTAGAATTCGTTCGCATGCATTGCATTTGCTTAGAAACAGAATTTTTGGTACAGGCTTTTTCATTTAATTTGATACTTGGATTGCGAAAAGACGTGGATACTAATTGTTCACGCCACCGGGTGAACAGCAGTGAGCGGCGAAGAGCAGTGAAGAGTGAGGAGGGTTTTTTGATCCTCGGCATCTACGGTCACACCAGGAGGGGTGACTGGGTTTTTTCCAATGGGCATCGCCATTATTCTGATTCGAGATTTTCACCCGAACACCCGTTCATCTCCTTTATATTTTACTTTGCGATTTGTCACTTTTTCAAACCGAACCATTTCGTGTGTGTGTCGGTATACCTTGTGAATTAAATAAATCAAACATAGAATTAAAACGAAGTTTTTCGCGCGTTTTAGTCATTCTACTCACGTACGAGACCCTGAAGATATTGGCACCCGCCAACCACTTGAGACTATATCGGGGCCTTCCGCCCCTCCACAAACATTGGTCCTTCGAGCCGGATATCCTTCCGCTCCTCCAGCTTGCATCGGCGGAATTCCTGATAAGTACAAAAATTTCATTATTCGTTTCATTTGCCCCTACATACTAATAAAAGTGTGAGGTTTTCCCGCTTCTCCATAGCGACCTACACACTTTTACATATTGTATGTACATACCTGACCTGTTCCAAGGGTCCATGGTAGTTCCTAATCCTTAGCGTGTTTGTCCAACGTTCTCGTTTTACATTACATTTCCATTTTTATTTATATTTTTCCCCGCACTTGTCCAAATCCACCTCTTTTACATATGCATTCACATGTACATGTAATTTCCACAGCTGTTTGCCAAGTCCGCGTAAAGGGTTAAAAAACAAAAAAATATTAAAGTGTTATAAAAAATAGAAAAAAAATAATAATCCAAGTGTTCACCGCGTTTTCTTATGTGTTGAAATAATTATTTTTAATGCCAAACTAATTTCCGCACGCGCGTATCTACGTACATACACACATCGTCATCTGTTGATGTACGCGCATATGTACATATCCATGTACATATAATCCCTTCACACATTTACCACAACACAAAAGGCCAAAAAATATTGTTTTTTTTTAATAGCACTTAACGTATGCACCGCGATTTCTTGCGCGTTCGAATTAGGTGGGAAATTAATTCCTCACGCGCGTCTTTGGAAACCGGTGCACTTGCTTACATATGTACATACATACTTACATAGTCATACATTGCACATATGTACATATCCACAACACATAATCCATTTCGGTGTCGCGCATTGATTTAACACCACCCCACCTCCAATTAAATGACAATTACTTACGCTATTTTTGTTGTGAACAACGCGTGTGCACACATATCTATATACTCACCTGTGTACTTATGCATGTACGTACATACATAGATCAAGCATTTGTCCACATGCATTTTTGTTTGTTTTGTTTGCCGTCGCGCACAACACTCGCGGTGTGTAAAAGCGTTCTTTTGTTCTTGGTTTTCTCTTTTTTTGCACAACCACAAAAAAATTATTAACATAATTAAAAAACAACATGGAAATATAAACAACGGCCGACAGCTGTTTTCGGAGTAGTGGTGACACGTGAGTCAAGTCGTGATATCGATAGGCGGCTCAAGCGCGCAAAATTCAAATCACATTATTTCCGATTCCCTTTTTTCGCATATTTATATATCCATTCATATTTAAAAATTATAAATATATTTTTTCCGGCCAGCCTTTTGCGCTCATATATATATCCGCCCATATTTATAAATAAATACATATATATATTTTTTCCAGCACTATCGGGCCCATATTTATACATCCGTCCATATTTATAAATTAAATATATAACTTTTCCGGCCAGTATCGTGCGCACATATATATATCTAGATCCAGATTTATACAAAAACGTATTTTACATCTTTATTTATATATTTCCTCCGTGTTTTGTTTTATACGTACTCCCAGCGTTACTTACGAATCCATACAAACTTGTTTTGTAATCATTTAGCTTTGTCTACGTGCAAGTTTTGATCCGCACTCGTGCGTTCGTATATTGTTCCGCATCTATCCCCATTAAAAGGGCTCCGTTTCCGAGCCGCACGCGAGATAATTCTCCCGCAATCCTGCGGTGCACAGTGAGAAAGCTCTTGCGTCCTCATACAGTCCACTTCTCATTTCCTGTGGTTTTTTTTTTCAAAACAAAAAAAAAAAAACCCACAAACTCGGTGTTCGACGGTAAGGTCGTCCCCTGAGTATGTCCACGGAGCCGTCCAAGACTGCGCCGAAGTCTAACGGTCTTTCGTCTCCCTTTTCAACTCCGGAGAAGGTTCGGCCTCCGATAACTCCGGCGACCGTGAAGCGTACGGATATTTCGCGCAAGTTCTCGTCTGTTCGCAGCCGCATCGAATCCCCAAGATCCCGTCCGTCTTCGTCCAGCCTACCTAAGGGTCGCAGATTCTCGGTTAAAGACTCGAGTGAACACAAAGTCGTTCCAAGCTTTCAACCCAGACCCAGATCCCGCACGTTGTTGTGACGCACTGTTCTGACGCTCCCGTCACCCGATCCGTATCACAACAGCGCAGAGAACACTCCAGAATGTCCCTCTCCGATTTCATTCTGGCGTGCGACGCATTGACTCTGTTCGAAGCTCGGGAGAGTGAAGCTCTAACTTCTGAAGTGCCCTTGTTTTCCATTAAAATGCACTTAGAGCAGCTCAAATCGCTTTGGTCAACTGTCGAGATGGAACACTCCCGTTGTCACAAGGCCTTGACAGTCCAAACCGACGAGGAAAGCTTGGCAAACATAAGCCGCATCAAGGCGAAGCACGAATACGCTTATGCGGCGTATGTGCGATGCGGGACGTTGTTCGGAGAACGCATCGAACAGCTCTCGGCACAGATGACGAGTCTTATGCGTCAGCCAACCGTTCCGTCGAGGCCGGCGGGGCATAGAGTTCCTCCGTGTGAGGTGGAGACATTTGATGGCGACAACCTAGCATGGCCCACATTCCGCGATTTGTTCGCCGCCATTTATATCGCCAACCCGTACTTGTCACAAGTGGAGAAGCTCTATCACCTGAACACCAAGACGCGAGGGGAAGCGAGAACCATCGTGGCTAAGTCCCCCCTGACGAATGAGGGTTTCCAGGCCTCGTGGGAGAACCTCACCGCACGGTACAAAAATAGCCGTCTGCTTGTCATGACTCAAGCCAGACAACTCCTTCAGATTCCCGCGGTGGCACAAGAGTCGGGCAAATCCTTGCGAGAGCTGCAGACTGCGTTTCAAGGGTGTCTTACCGCGCTTGAGCGTTCGGGTGTTAGTACGGAGAATTGGGATGTCTTACTTATCGCCATCTGCACTAGCAAATTGCCGAAGGCCACAATCCTCCTGTGGGAGCAATCAGTGCCAAATAAGACTGTCGTCTCAAATTGGTCCGATTTGAACCAATTTCTTACCGATCGGTATCGTGTCCTGGATGCCACCGAAGAACATAAGTCGGACCCAAGTGTGCAAGCCATCCCCTTTGGCCCCCGCAAATCCTCTGCAACGATGAAGGTTCAAGCGTTCCCCGCGAAAGCCCAGCTCAAACCGGCTTCTTGTAAGCTGTGCCATCGGGAGAATCACCCTATACGGCTCTGCCCTAGTTTTCTTGATATGCCTGTTCACAGGCGGCTGGAAACCATTAGACAGCAGGGACTTTGTCTGAACTGTTTTGCCCGCGGTCATCAAGTGAAGGGCTGCTCCAGTGCGCATAATTGCCATACCTGCAAGGAACGTCATCATACGCTGTTGCATCCTAGTGATGTGTCCGTGTCCTCGCCGTCCGCTGCGCAAGTCCCACCATCCAGCGCCACAGAGGGTCCGTCCACGAGCAACCAGCTCACAAATGCTCAAAGTTATTTTGCATCTACCCAGGCAGAGGCCTTTTAGGCACTTCGATTGTCACTCTGCACCATCGTGGTGTGGATCACCATATTCGGGCGTTGATCGACTCTGGGGCCGATTCAACTTTTCTCTCCGAGCGTGTCTTCAGCATGGTCCAGCCCCCCTTCTACCCAGTAGACGCTGCGGTTACTGGCATGGGCCAGAGTGATGGAGGCTGCGCCGACAAGGTGTGTCTGCTAATGGTGTCTCCCCCGTGTGACAGACTGAACAAGATTGAGGTCTCCGCCCTGGTCGTATCCAAATTGTCAGGGGCCATTCCAACGGCTCCATTCCTTAATGCGGTTCCGACGCAGTGCCTCGATCGCCCCCTGGCTGACCCGTACTACAACAAGCCCGCGCCTATTGACATGATTATCGGTGTTGACCTGTTTCCCCACATCCTCGGAGAACGGATCAAAAAGGATATTGGTGAGTTCGTCGGGCTAGAAACCATCTTTGGATGGGTTCTGTGTGGAGCTATCATGCCTGACCCTCCGGTGTCTCGATCAGTTTTCGCGGCACAGACGCGAGTTAGGCCAGAAGCAAAACTTGATGTACTCCTCACCAAGTTTTGGGAGGTGGAAGACCTTCCCGCAAAACCGGAAAAGGAGGATGACATATTCTGCGAGCGGAACTTCCAGGAGACCACCCAAAGAGGAAAGGACGGTCGATATGTTGTGTCCCTAACGTTCAAAGGTCCGAATAGCGTTGACTTGGGCCACTCAAGACCGATCGCGCTGGCTCGATTCCTGCGGAATGAAGCACGCCTTCTCAAGGATCCCGTCCTAAAAACGCAGTACGATGCCATTATTCAAGAGTACGAGGAATTGGGTCACATGATTCGGGTGACGCCGCCTCAAGATGGGAAAAACTTCTATCTCCCCCATCACGCGGTGTTTAAGTCCGATAGCACCACCACTAAGGTACGCGTGGTATTTAACGCGTCGAGCCCCTCCACACAAGGCGTCAGCCTCAACGATGTCTTGCACACCGGCCCCACTCTTCAGGCCGACCTCACGCTTCAGGTACTGAAATGGCGGTTCTTTCAATTCGTTTTCAACGCCGACATAACGCAGATGTATCGACAAATCCGAATCGACCCCAGGCATACCCCCTTTCAGCTGATCCTCTACCGAGACCGCTGCGGCAATATTCAGGATTATGAGCTACAAACTGTCACGTTTGGGGTTAACTGCGCGCCATTCTTGGCGATCCGAGTCCTTTTACAACTGGCACAAGACGTGCAAGCGATGTATCCTCAGGCGAGCGAATTCCTTCGGAACTACATGTATGTTGATGATGTCCTTGCCGGCGCTCACACTGAAGCCGACGCCCGTCTCGCCATACGAGAGCTTCAAGCGACCCTCCAATCTGCGGGCTTCCCGCTTCGGAAGTGGACTTCCAATAAGAAGGAAGTACTTCAAGCTATTCCGAGAGAGCACCTGCTGCGAGAGGACTTTCTCGAGCTGGAAGACGCGAGCACTGCAAAAACCTTGGGCATCCGCTGGCAAGCTGCCGAGGACGTCTTCTTCTTCACCGTAGCGGACCCCCCCCTTGAAGGAGTCGATCACCAAGAGGCAGGTTCTGTCCCATATCGCTAAACTCTTTGACCCCGCTGGTTGGCTAGCCCCATTTGTCATCCGAGCGAAGATATTCATGCAACAAATCTGGCTTACCGAACTGGCCTGGGATGATGTTCTGCCGCCTCTCCTGCTGCAGCAATGGCACGAATTCCTGCAGGATTACCCAGGCCTCAGTCGACTCCGCATTCCCCGTTGGCTAAACACCAGCGATAAGCTCTCGTGGGAGCTTCATGGCTTCTATGACGCGTCACAGAAAGCGTATGGAGCAGCCCTATATGTGCGGGTTCGGTGCGGCGATCAAGTAGACGTCCATTTATTAACGGCTAAGACCCGTGTAGCTCCAGTCAAAACAGTCTCGCTGCCTCGGCTGGAGTTGTGCGGAGCGGTTTTGCTAGCCGATCTCTGGGCGTCGATCGTTCCTGAACTCCCAATCCCACCTGCAACCTCCGAGTTTTGGACCGACTCTACCATCGTGTTGGCTTGGCTCAATAAACCCCCGTGCAGTTGGTCCACCTTCGTGGCCAATCGGGTATCCAGCATCTCCAAAAGCACCAGTGGCCAAAGCTGGTCACATGTGCGCTCCGAGGACAACCCCGCTGATCTGGCGAGCCGTGGGGTCTCCGCGGCCGAGTTATCGGCCAGCAGACTCTGGTGGCATGGGCCGGACTGGCTCCAGCGAGCCCCCGAGTATTGGCCAACTCCCCATAACGAACTCCCAGACACCCAGCTGGAGCAACGAGTCCAGTGCCACACCACCGCGACCACCCTACTCGAGGACGTCAGCGAACGTTTCTCGGATTATGGTAGGGCATTACGAGTCATCGCGTACATCCTACGCTTCGCCACCAAAAGGATTTCGACGCCTTCCACGGTTCACCTCACCAATGACGAACTTCTCTCCGCCGAGCGCGCCTTGATTCGGACCTCTCAACGTCGGGAATACCTCGTGGAGATACGGGCCCTGGGGGAAGGGCGACCCCTGCCATCATCCAGCACGCTACTCAATCTGAATCCATTTCTCGACCAGCATGGGTTACTCCGCTCCTGCGGACGACTCCGGGCCGCTGAGTCCCTCCGATATGATGAACGTCACCCTATTCTCCTCCCCTATAGTACTCATTTCACTCGCCTGCTTGTCGAATTCGCCCACCGCATCACGTTGCATGGCGGCAATCAACTGATGGTGCGGTATCTGCGCACCAAATTCTGGATCCCACGGATCAAGAACATGGTGAAGTCCCACCTCAAGGGGTGCAAAGTCTGCATCGTTCATCGTCGACGACTACAGACCCAGATGATGGGTGATCTCCCTCGAGAACGCATCACGTACTCCAGGCCCTTCACCCACACGGGCATTGACTTCGCAGGGCCGTTCGAGATCAAAAATTACACCGGGCGTGCGTGTCTCATGACTAAGGGTTATGTCTGCGTTTTTGTGTGTTTCAGCACGAAGGCAATCCATCTCGAGGCTACCTCCGACCTCACCACTGAAAGATTTCTTGCAGCCTTCTCTCGGTTTGTCGCACGGAGACAATGCCCACAGCGCATTTACTCCGACAATGGCAAAACCTTCGTAGGGGCCTCAAAGGCGCTCGAACAAGATTTCCTGAACGCCACCAAGCTTGATATAACGACGGCATTTCCCCAGCACATTTTATCCTGACAGTTCATTCCGCCAAGCGCGCCCCATATGGGAGGACTGTGGGAAGCAGGGGTCAAAAGTTTTAAGACCCTGTTTTACAAGTCCTCGTCCACTGTCAAATACACCTTCGAGGAACTTTCCACTCTCCTGTGTAGGATCGAAGCGTGCCTAAACTCCAGGCCAATCTCTCCCATGAGCGAGGATCCAGAGGACCTGCTGGCCCTAAGCCAGGGACATTTCCTGATTGGAGGACCGCTCTTATCCATTGCGGAACCGGAAATTCTGGTCGAGCCTATGTCACTGATCAACCGATGGCAGCGACTGAAGGCAATCCAGCAGGCTTTCTGCCGCCGCTGGAAGAGTGAGTACCTCAAGGAGCTTCATAAACGGAACAAGTGGAAATCACCGACTCGCAGCATCCAGACCGGCGACCTCGTGATCGTGTCCGAAGATCATCTCCCCTCCAACGAGTGGCGCTTAGGGCGAATTGAGCGCACTCTGCCCGGGGCTGACGGTCTCGTCCGAGTGGCTGATGTCACCACCGCGCGTGGGTCTATCCGAAGACCCGTAGCGAAGCTTATTCTGCTGCAAGACAGAATCGATCATCGATCATCGTCCGACCGCTCCGCTTCCCCAGAAGGCGCACCCGAAATCTCTCTATCCTCCCTGCTCCACGCCAGGACGACGACTGTTCTGCCAACCGCAGTTCTCCGGTTGGGCAATGGCTCGAAATCCTTCGAGACCCGCGTCCTTCTCGATGCGTGTGCGGCTGAGAGCCGCATCAATCGCTCCTTTGCCCGGTCCTTGGGGTTAGCTGTGACCAAGGTCGGGGTCGACCAAGCCTGTACGGCCGTCCTCGAGTCGAGGTCCGACGAGACGTTCCGACGGAACGTTATATTCCGGGTCGAAGAGGACTTGCTCATCCGCACTCCCATCCGGGAAGTGGCGGCGCCGGTTCGGGAGAAATTCGCCACCCTGATCCTGGCCGACCCCTATTTCTATCGGCCGGCGTCTGTGTCCGTGGTGCTCGGGGCAGACCTCTATCCTGAGGTCATCCAACCAGGCTGTGTGCCCGGTCATAGCGGTACTCCCGCAGCCCAGAGCACCGTGTTCGGATGGGTCGTCTCCGGCTCCTGTGGGCTCTAGGCGCTCCAGAACGTTGCCGTCCCCCATCCTTTATATGTCCAGGGTGGCAATTGCAACATGTTGCAAGGGGGGCGGTATGTTCACGCCACCGGGTGAACAGCAGTGAGCGGCGAAGAGCAGTGAAGAGTGAGGAGGGTTTTTTGATCCTCGGCATCTACGGTCACACCAAGAGGGGTGACTGGGTTTTTTCCAATGGGCATCGCCATTATTCTGATTCGAGATTTTCACCCGAACACCCGTTCATCTCCTTTATATTTTACTTTGCGATTTGTCACTTTTTCAAACCGAACCATTTCGTGTGTGTGTCGGTATACCTTGTGAATTAAATAAATCAAACATAGAATTAAAACGAAGTTTTTCGCGCGTTTTAGTCATTCTACTCACGTACGAGACCCTGAAGATATTGGCACCCGCCAACCACTTGAGACTATATCGGGTCCTTCCGCCCCTCCACAAACACTAATATTCACATAAATATATGTATATACATATATATTTGTGAAACACGTGCATATTACATAATTATTAAAAAGTACAGTGACTGCACAAGGCAGTAATATATAGATATTTGGCTAAAGTGAATAAATATATTAGTGAATATTCGAAGAATAAGGTGATATAAAATTAAATTTAGTGAAAATATTAGAATTTAAACCCCGATATATTTCAGTTAAAATTTATATTTCGGTCGCGTGGCGTCGACCAAGAAACTTTTGGCTTTCAAGCAGCCTTGGATTTTTCATTTTCGTTGGGACAATTTGGTTGATTGTACCCCAGCCCAATCGCTGAAATTTTCTTCGTTGGAACAAAAAAGGAACATCGTTAAATAACCAAGACACCAGCGAGCCTCGGATTTTCTTTATCAACCCTTCCATTTCATCAATAATCATCGCCATGGGCCAGACTAAATTAGTCTGGTGATGAAATGATGCAGTCCCCGGCTAATATGTATATATTAAATACCAACATTATACACCCAATTTGAGCGAGATCTACTACTTTTCGATTTCTTCTTGGTGCATATGCATACTTAGTAGTAGTTCTGCTACCTTTTCTTGTTTCATCTTTACGCAAAGTATGGAGTAGCAGCCCTTTGGTTTGGATCCTACTTTTTCTTGTTGCACCACGGCAACACCTTTTCATACTTCTCTTTTTTTTTTTCTCCTCTCTTTGATTAATGTAAAATTTTTGCTTAACTAAAAAAAATTTAAATGAATTATTAGTTTAAGTAACGTAACGAAATTTTAAATATCATTAAAATTAAGTCCCTATTTGGTTAAGTAAAATCAGATTTCCTTAGTAGAAAACCTAATGGGTATGTAATGCGTTGAGATTGACTTTGTGGCATTTCATTTTCCTAATAACTAAATTATACAGCAAATCCCTGCAGCATCGATGGGCCCAGAGATCGCACCGTTGGATAAATCGTGAGTTAACACACACATGTATATACTATATATTTTGTTTC
Source organism: Drosophila willistoni (assembly GCF_018902025.1). Classification (NCBI taxonomy): domain Eukaryota; kingdom Metazoa; phylum Arthropoda; class Insecta; order Diptera; family Drosophilidae; genus Drosophila; species Drosophila willistoni. The sequence continues at coordinate 660,736 of NW_025814112.1, forward strand.
ATTGCCAACTGGCACACGCGGCCACATAACCCAAATCTCTTTTGAATTACTATGAATTTTTTTTTGAATCTATATTTGCTCTAATTATCGTATTTAAATTTATTTTGCTATATCTTTTTGCATATCTTTATGTTGTAATTTCTTAGAATATTAAGTCATGAAAACCCTTTTGTTTGGAATTAAACCCGTAACTTGAAATTTCGTCATGTTTGTGTAAACTAATTCTTTGAGGGGTCCGTCACCTGAATCCATGACTATGCTGCCGTTACAAATCGTCTAAGATCATTTAAGAGTCTGTTAAGGGGCAATCACTCAAACCCATTAGGTTGCCAAGGTAGGGTGGGTACAGAAAGGGTTAGCGAACAACACCTTTAGCTAATCTGCAGAGAAGTCGTCCGCACAATTAATAGTATCCCGATCTGGTCCAATATTTTGCTTTTTACATCCTTTTAGTTTCTGATAGTGCACTTATATTTTTTCTGTATGATCCGTGCGTATGCCTAGAGTAGGAAAGAACCCCCCCTCATCCGACGAGCTAAGCAAGAGTAACGCTAGAAGTGCACGACCCCGATCTTTAGCATACACTTGTGTTATCGTTAGCAAGGTAGAAAAATTAGGCAGCTAACAACTACACGTGCACATGTACATCACTACAAATTGTGTCGTAGAATGTGTAGAGTGTCGCCGATCTTGCGGTGTCTTTTGTGCAAGTAGCTGCATTAGTGTGTACAACATGAAAATAGTAAACAATAAAAGAAAATATTAAACTTAAAAATAACTTATTTTATTCATTTAATGTATGTATAACATAAACATTAGCTTGCTTCAGTGCATTCATTTAATATAATTAACAATCCAAAATTATTTAAGCTTAACATAAGAGAAATATAAACATTATATCGCTTTATAGCAAATACAAATTTTTTTTTCTTCAGTGAAGTTAATAATAGAATTTAAATTATAAATTAGAAATATAAATTATAAATATATAGTAAGAAAATACTCTTTCAGCTGCAGCACTACTTGATGGTATTGCAAAAAGTTGCAATGCTAACTTAGATAATAAGGGATAACAATTTTCGTTGGTTTTCCACCACTTAATGCGTTCGAAATCCTCGGTTTAAGAAACTTTCACAACAATAACTATCTAATTCTTCTAGGGGCGATTTCAAATTGTTATTGGACTGAGCAACCAGCTGGGTGAAAAAAAGGTGGTTTTTGGCACAAACATATCCTTTTTAGGAATCACTTCAAGTTGACAATTTGGACTTGCTGGGTTTGATTCTGATGTAAACGAATTATTTTGCGAAGGTTCATTTGGAAAACAAAAATAATTTATTAATTCATTTGATCAATGCAAAAGTTTTTAATTTCTAATGAATGCTCATGTTCTATGTTTGCTGCTGGGAATATAAGAAAACACCGCCTTGTGCCAAATCTCTAAATTTTTCTTCCAAATAACATGCAACATTAAGTAAAATTGTTGCTTTAAAAACAAATATTAACGAAATGTCTTCAGCATTTGGCTCGCAAAGGATCTTTATTTTCGCTATTGAGGGCAAAACATAGCACAATAAAGGATAGCTAAATGTTTGTAATTCTTTAAAGATTCTCTCAAAATCTAGTAGAAGTACTAATATTATTTTTAAAGTCGATATATTTACGGCTATAAGTTTTTAGCATCCCTCTGTCTCTGTATATTATTTACTGTCGTCCAGTTTTTCACTTTTTATTAAACCATGTTGTAATTGGAGTTCCATCTAGTAGGACATCGAGTCTAAGACATTTGAAAATAAATGACTACTACAATTTAATCGAATATTGTTTTCCAAAGCTTTTTTTTACATAGGTGCCCCTAGCTGTCACATATTTTATGTTGGTTATGTTTTCGACATTAAATTGTGTAAAAATGGATTTCAATTTTTTTTAAATATCGATGTTTCGAAGTCCATCGATTTTAGGCCCAAAATTATGTCATTCAATTTAAATTCTTTTAAATAATGCAGAGTGACACCTAAAATGTTTCTGCTTACGTATTGGTCAGTCCACATGTCAATGGTAGCCGTTACTGCATTATTTTCCACAGCTTCCTCAATATCATTAGATATTATCGCCCGCTTCTCTTCTGCATGTTTTTGCGCATTCCGACTCAATGTTGTTGCATCCGTCAATGTCAACGTTCGGTCCATAAGTAGCACCGACTTTCACAAAGAATTCCACAAGGCTGCGAAAACCGATCCCGTTTACTGCGGAAAAATGCCGACAATCCTGAACCACTCACTCAAGACACTTCTTTGTTGCTGTATTTTTGTCCAAGTTTTAAACTTTTTTTGCTTCAGCTGGCCGTCGTACTGATACATAACATTTGTGCCGCAAAAATTTGATGTCTGGTTGGAGACAAATTTCAAGACTTTTCCGCATACATACATATATCATACAATATCGACCAAATTACGTTCTTACCCTTTTGTTTTGCGGCTACTTTATAAATACCACGATTTATTAAACTTTGAACTTCTTCTGCTGTCATTGTTTTCGATGGCAAAATCAAACACGCACTGATCAAAGCTAAGAAGTGATTTATTTGCTTCAAATAGCCCACAATTTGACACACACACCATAGTGCCTATAAAACACTTGGGTGATATACATACATGTATTTTGTCCACTTGCGTTTATTGCGTGTTGTCCTTTTCACACTTTTGCTGTTTTTCTACGTTCGCTTTAAGTGTGAGTGCAACCGGCACGCGTTGCCGAAAAATACTTGGTTGCCATGGAAAAAGATAACGATGTATTGTTGCGAGCAACAGATGGTATTGTCTTCACGCGCAGAACTCACATAATTTTGTGTAAGTTAATGTTCATGATTTGCTGAGCCGGTGATGAATGGCACCGGCAGACAAATTTCATTGAGTGTGAGTACGGTGGCAAAAATTGACACACTTGCAGTTCTCTGGTCGAAGAGTAAGTACACTTCAGTATCGGTCGCCGGGGATTCCTTGGGGACATGTGGCTTGTCCCCGGAGACAATCTAGTGACACTCCCATTAAATTTGCGGCGACAGCACTAGACAATTGAGCGACAATTGTCCCTCTAGTCGCCGGTACTGTGAAATGTTTCGCTCTGGTCGTCGGCGACTGGAGGAACAATGTCTCTGGGTTGTCTTAGGGACCACAGGGACAATATTGATAGATTGTCGTAGGGAGGTTAGGGACAATATCGATAGTTTGTCCTAGGGACAATTTCCATAGTTTGTCTTAGCGACCAGAGGGACAATTTCCCTATTTTGTCCTAGGGACTAGAGGAACAATTTCCATAGTTTGTCATAGCGACCAAAGGGACAATATCGACAGTTTTTCCCAGCGACCAAGGGGACAATTTCCATGAATTGTCTTAAGAACTATAGGGACAATTTCTCAAAATTGTCTTAAGGACTAGAGGGACAATTTCCCAAGATTGTCTTAAGGACTAGAGGGACAATTTCCATGGATTGTCTTAAGGACTAGAGGAACAATTTCCCAAGATTATCTCATCGACTGGAGGGACAAAATCGCTAAACCAAAAAATTATAAAATACAATTTAATTTAATTTTTGTTGTTTTTTCTTTAATTTTGGGAATAATAATTTGTATTATATTTTGTTTTTAATACTAATTTTAAAATAAATTATAAAGTAGGCCTCTTGTTTGAGTTTCCGGTTTTTGGCGCAAGCCAGTGCACTCTGGAGCGCTCCTTCCGCTAGCTGCCCCGGAAGTATCGTTTGAACTGCGTCTGGAATAAAAAAATTAAAAATATTATTAGGTATGAATGAAACTACAATGTTTACAATTATTTTACGTACCCAGTATTATATTCAAAACCTTCGGGTATGCCCGAGGGCTCAACTTCCCGTTTTTGCCGTCCATATTGTGGCTCTCAATTATACTGTCGGACAAAACTTTTTTAATCGATTTTTGTAACGCCGCTTGGCCGAGGAGGGCAGACACTTGGGAGGTCTGTAAAAATAAAAGAAACATTAAAATTCACTACTTTCTTCTTAGTATCAATATACTTACATAATCTTTGCTTCTCTCCGGCATAATCTGCTCCTCCAAATCTACAATCTCCAACACCGACTCCAAAGGGAAGCACACCCGGCGCACCTCGCTGCTTCTTTTCCCCATCGCCACATAGCCGATTAGCGCCGTCTGAGCCGCCAACGCTTCCTTGAAAATGGCGAACTCCGCCATTATTGCCGTTTGGTCATTTGGCTCCTTGTCAGTTTGCGTACTAGCATCTGCATCTGAAATTATTTATAATTATGAGATAGAATTGGATTGTGCAATAATACAAATACTTACTCCGCGAGACCGACTCAAAAGACATCCTCATATTTTTTTTTGGTAGTCGGCCATTCTAAATAAATATGCCCGATTCATACTAATGCCTACGGACTAAACACCTCTATTTCACTATTTCGAACTACCTTCACATGCAGCAAGGGAACAACTCCTAAACCCCCCTTGTACGGCATCGCTACCGCTTTAAATCCGACACAGAAAACATTTCCAAAGTTGATGCCATTTCTAAATCAGTGGAATATATTCGTACATTGCTTGAGCTTATAGGCGCATTATAAAAACTTCTTATCTGTGCAAATCTATTCCCTGCAATAAATATTTCACCAAGCTGCTCTGTGAAAGAAACTACCTGAAATACCAATAAAACAAAAATTATCTGGCCTTCAATTACTAAAGAGTATGAGCCTGACATCGGATCACCAATTTGCTCAACAGTCTCTTTTAAGTGGAGTAAGCTGTGAACATTGTAGGAAACACTGTTTTCCCCAAAAACAAGTGGAAAATTCTCAACAAATAAGTTGAACATTTGCCCAGGCGTGCCAGTAACAAATGCTCTTGCAGGAGCATTACACACAATACCGCGAAGTTCTAAGTGAACTTCTTTATTTTCAATGGTTAAGCCATTTTTAATAATCTCGGACAACTCAAGTGTGAATTTGGACAAAAACTCACCGGAGTTGAATAGCTTATTGTGACCCAAAAATACTCCGATCGTCAAAACAGGGCATTTATAAATATTTAAACGAATAAGTATGAGCCACAATTGCGCACACGAGCTTTTAAACAACGGAAGTCCGTCGACATTAATATCGATGCTTAGTACATCGGGAAGCTTGGGGTAAATAGAAAGTGTTATTTATATTTTGAGACGCTTATCAACTTTATTTGGATATTTTCTTAATAGTATGTTTTATAATATTTCTTATTGTCTTGCTAAACTGAGAATACATTGAAATAATCGAAACTTAAAATACTAGATGTATCGATCTTGTTCGAGGCATATTACTACCATACAAATAAGCTACGACAGAAAGTTTATTTAATTGCTTCCACAAGCCTATATGTAAATGCCACCTCCTATGCCAGCAATGTCAGGCTTTTTAGGAGCGATTGAACTTAGAGAAGGGCTTTATTTTTAAACTATGTGAATTTAACATATTCACAGCTTCGTTTTGATTTATGATTTAAATACCAATTTTTCAATAGTGCATTTAAGCCATCACCAACGTTTGTTTGTGCTTCTACGCTACCTATCATATCTCCTACAGTGGCCACAGATTCTTCCTCTACTGACATAAATTAGCTGCCTTCCTGAAACTGGCCACTTTCTTCTATATTTTCAATGGTTCCTAATTCTAAAGACGCACTTCTAGAATTTAAAGCGTCTCTTCTCTCTTCCCTCTTAACTAACCTAGGCATTTGCCTGCTGCTTAAAACTTTTCGAAAATTATCCATTATTTGCAATTTTAAAAATAGCGTTTGAGACGAAAATGGCTGTAAAAAAATATTTATTTATTTATTTACAATTTTATATAAAGTACTAGCAAACCCGGCGAACTTCGTAACGCCTAACAGTCAAAGAATTTCGTGTTACCTTTTAGCATGAAATTTGCCATTTAAAATGGTGGCCTCAATCACGTTCTTCATTAATTTTTTTATAACCAATCGTGTGCCATTGCACAGCCGTGGTGGGTTCAAGTTACGGAGCAAAATCACCGGAGATCCTACTTTCAATTGTAAGTGGTGCGGTGGCATGCCTGGCAAATCCAAGGAATTCAAAAATTCTACTGGGTAATTTACAGCTTCGATAGTATTGCAAACTGTATCAACAGATTTGTATGACACAGAGTCTGTTGGCAACAATTGTTGTATCTTGAAATTTAATCTATGAACGTCCACATTTTTCGCTGCTAAAATGGCTCTTTCTGCCAGCCACTCAAGATTTATATATTGTGTGTGTACATCGGGAAATATACAGTCGATGAGAACATCTTGCGAGTGGACGATTGTGCAAAAACCGGTTGGTAATTTTATTGATCCAGTATTTTTATGTACGGCAACTTTCCCATTGCCAATATCTAATAGCTGTTTCGAAAAAGTTTCGGCGGATGGATCCTGAAGCGTTTGAACGCGCATGTTCACATGCCCTGCCACGCTTCGCTGTGCCCGCTTTTGAAAAATTAAAATTGCGGTTGGTAATTTTATTGCTGAAATTCAAGTTAAACCCTTGAAGTAGATGTCTTTGGATATGTTGAACGTCTTATTACTATGTTAAATTCTATTTAACTCTATTGCTGAGTTGCAGTTAAGTATAAATTACAGCCTATTTGTTAAGCAATATACATTTGAGTGATTTATAAATGAAAAACGAAAGCTGGCATACTACGAAAACATTCAATGTAAAAGTAATTTAGATGGATGGGAAAAGGTTGAGCAAAATCTTTTACTACTCTTAAAGCTTGGGTATGAAAAATAGATGTTGGCCGATTCTCAGTCCTACACGATCTGCATAAAAAATTTCGTGAGAATCGGTCGAGTCGTTTCGGAGTAGTTTGGTAACAAACACCACACTCGAGAATTTTATATATATAGATATCCATGTATTAATTGAAGAGTTTTCATATTCTCAATGAATGAATTACCTGTTACCGGATCTCGTTGCTTAAGGTTTATGCAATATCCGTCTTGTCCCTTCCAAAAAATGAGTGGATATTGGAGAGCATCATATAAACGATGGGTATCAGGAATGGACTGAAGAGAATTATTTCTTCTTCCAATCACGATTTGTCGCGTAGCTGTATGGTCGCCAACCATGATTCCAGCCACGTCGTCAACAACAGGTGCGTTGAATCGACGTATATGCCCTCCAGCTGGTGTTCTATCAGGATTGATGAAAATAGCGTGATTGTCACTTTGTAGCTTATGCATACGTGATTTGAATAATTTCAACAATTCGTTGTGCTCATTTAACAGAGCGTCCAGCTCGCTGACAATGCGCGTTGCAAATGGTGAATTGAGGTGATTTGTCATTTGAAAACATGAATTGAATTGCCGAATTGAACGCAAGAACAGCGAAGAATTTGGATCAGTACCAATAAGGAGGCCGTGCAATGGTTCCGGCGGTGTTTCAATTTCTGGAAGTTTCACTTTTCCTGATGAGCAACACATCCCAATTGGCTCATTTTTAAATTTAAGGGCTTGACAGTGCGGGCATTCCTTGTCCAATGTACCAATTACCACTTTGGAATGAGCGTAATATTCAACATCAGGCTCATACTGAAATGCTAGTCGAAGAAATGAATGTGATGTAAATGCTCGAAGTACTTGTTGATGTTGGCCAATCCCTCTACGTCTGTTGGCTACGAATCTGCGCGCTTCTCTTCGTTCCAATTGTCTTTGTTGGTTTCGCTCATCTCGTGATGCACGTAACTGCGCCATTCTTACACGGACATCTGCATTACTTTGTTGCCTTTCTGCATCTGATCTTATTGCTCTTCTATCTTGCATGCCTCTAGATCTGTTTGTTTGACGACTCAAATTAGCCCCCCTGCGTGTTCGTGGCATTGTTGTAATAAATCAAGTTGGAAAACTGATTGGTGTATAACATGTATTATTTTCTTGATCAATAATTACCGCAGCGAGTTCGGTCGCACTCGAGTTGTAACAACGACTGAACTCGAGACGCACAATTCTTGTGCGCGCCTTCCACCGAACCACACTCGGCGACAGCGACAGAACGCTTGTCCTGAAGTTAAAAGAAAATTTCAACTGTTTGTTCCGAAAAAAAAACTGGAAAATTAAATTTTTGTTTTTCACGGCCTGTTTCGATTGGAAGATTTAAATTATTTTTGTTGAATTTCATCTCTTATCAAGTAGGCCGTGTGTCTAATTTCACTCCTATAAAACACAGGGTATTTCAGATATCCAGCACAGTTAGTCAGTTTTAATCGTGAGCTCGTTATTATTTGGGTATAAAAAATAGATGTTGGCCTATTCTCAGTCCTACACGATCTGCATAAAAAATTTCGTGAGAGTCGGTCGAGCCGTTTCGGAGTAGTTTGGTAACAAACACTACACACTCATATCATATGCTATCTCGCTCACTCTACAAACACACGAGCACTCTAGCGCCGCCACTATCCAACGGCAAATTCTGCCCCTATGGATCGCGTAGCAAAATACGTTCATACGCATATTTTGCATGTTTCTAGTCCGATTTCAATCAAATTTGGTAGTTTGGTAGAAATATATAAGATTTATTAGTTTGTCAAATTTGATCGCGATGGTCAAAAAACTGCAAGAGCCAATCGGTTTTTAAATTATGGAGGCGTAAGTGGGCGTGGCAAAATAGTAAAATATATATATTCTGCGCGCATACGCCATTATATATACTAAATTTGGTGACTTTAGCTTTGTTAGTTTTCGAGAAAATCAGTTTTGTTTAATTTGCGGGGGCGGAAATGGGCGGGGCAAAATTTTTAAATAGTCAATATCTGCGAGTCTATTAGGCTAGTTTACATACCAAATTTAATGTCGGTAGCTTACATAGTTTTTAAGAAAATCTGTTTTTTGTAAATTCCGGGGGCGGAAGGGGGCGTGGAAAAAAGTTAGAACAATTATTTTCTGCGCGCTAACTAAAATTCCAATTAACTCTATATATTTACATACCACACGAGTCTGCATACCAAATTTGGTGGCTGTAGCTCTTATAGTCTTTAAGATCTGCGTGTTCATACGGACGGACAGACATGGCTAGATCGACTCGGTTGTTGATCCTGATCAAGAATATATATACTTTGTGTGGTCGGAGATGCTTCCTTCTGCCTGTTACATACATTTTGGCGACTTTAATATACTATTTCACCCTATGGTAACTATAACAATGAGTACTAGCTAGGTAGATATTCTAAATTGATATATTACATTTTTTTATAAAATTATACACTGCGGTTATATTGCCCGGTAAGGGAATTTTTAGTAGGTGGGAGATTGGAAGTGATATAGAGATTGATGGAGACATGGAAGTCCTAATTCTTTCCAGTGGTTGGCAAGAGTCCAGGAGGTGATCCACCACATTATCTTGTCCGCAGAAGGGGCAAGGTAATTTTGGTTCCCCTGTTAGAAGGTGCTGATGGGTAGACTGGATGTGTCCGATGCGAAGGCGAATAAATGTGCTGCAAAGGTTTCTGGGTAAATTAGCAGGAACGTCAATTCTGCTGCCTGTTGTATTGTATGGTCATTGTGGTAAGGCCTTTGGAGAGCTGAGATGGAGGAAAGACTGTCGGTACATATGATGAACTTGCCGCGATTGTTTTTAGCGTAATGGCAAGCGCTAAGTATAGCGAATGCTTCTGTTGGAAATACAAAGCTAAAATTGGGTAGTAATCCACACTTAACTATGGTATTGTTGCTGTCCACGACTGCAAATGATGTGTTATTGTTTGTCTTTGAGCCATCGGTATAAAGCCAGGTCCTATTGGTCAATCCTTCTTTTGCAGCATGGAAGCATTGATGATAGTCTTCCCTGCTAGTTACATTTTTTGTGGTATTGTGAAGCGTAGTGTTTATGCAAGGGCCCTTGGCCCACGGTGGAGAGGTCGATACCACATTAGCAAGTTTCGGAGGAGGTAAATCGAGCTGTTTACTATACAAGGCACATTGGCGAATTGTAGATACACATTTGTAGTGTTTCCTTTGCTTAAAAACTTAGACGAAATCTTTAAAGAGTAAACGTTTGGGTGTGCTATACAGTTTAGCCACAAGTTGCATGGTTGTAGCCGCAGTCCTTTCGTCGATACTCGGTAACCCAGCTTCTGCGAGGATACATCTTGTAGGCGATGTGTGGAAAGCGTTGATAGCCCTGCGGACTGATGCGTAATACGGTGCTTGGAGGCCGTAGTCGATTTTGGAAAGAATTAAGGCTTCTGTTATGCGTATTAGCGTGGGCGTACTTGAACTTCGAGCTGAGAAACTTAATAAAATTATATCTGGAGTTGTTTTCTTAAAGTAATGCAGTGTTCTTTAAAAGTGTACCTCGAGTCAAAGGTGATGCCTAATATTTTTAACTTGTTAGCACTCGTTATATTAAAGTTCTTAAATTGTAAAGATGGCAAGTTACATTGATGTTTGCACATATATGAAGTAGTTTGCACTTCGCAATAGAAAGAGTTGCTGCTGACGATGAACCTCACTTGTCCAGTTCTTGTAAAATTAAAGAAAAAGTCCCTATAACTGCATTTAAGTTTTTTGTTTTCGTAAAAATTATTGCGTCGTCTGCATAGACTGATGTGAGTACATTTGTATGTTTGCAGATAATGCCATTAATTTTGTCAAAAGCTATTATGAATAGAACGACCGACAGTGGGGATCTATGTGGAATACCATTGGCAAGGATGTGGGAGTCAGAAGTGATATTATTAACTCTCGTCCTGAAAGTGCGGTCTGTCGCTAAAATAGAGACGTGACTTTTGGCGGAAAGGGCGTTTGTTGAATAACATAACATATGTAGCTAAAGTTGCGACGTTATTTAAACCTGCAAAACATTATGAAAAGCCTAAAAATTAATGTACGGGCACACTGTCTTCTTTACTTCCTCTTTCCTATTCGAAACGTGTAAGTGGCTGGTCGTGTAAAAATTGATAAAATAAAATCTAATAAAATAAAATCAATCATAAAACAATTAAAAAGATTATTGTGCTTTTATTAAAAACTAAACTAATACTAAGCGAACCAAACCAATATTACAACAGGTTAAATTTGCACATTAAGTTTTTTTTTCTTTCACAATAGACGTTTGTTTTAGACATACCTACATATAAATTCAAATAAAAAAAATATATAGAATTATGGAAAAGATAAAGCTTACTATAAATCAGTTTAATGGTGAGAAATATTCTGTGTGGAAAAAAAGAATAAAAGCACTTCTTGCTGAACAAGATGCATTAAAAGTTATTGATAGCGAGGCTCCTAAAGAAACAGATGAAAGTTGGGTTAAGGCCGAACGGTATGCAAAAAGTATAGTAGTAGGGCACTTAAGCGATGCATTTTTGGATTTCGCAACAGACAACAACACAGCACGTGATATTCTAAGGAATCTGGATTCTGTGTATGAACGAAAAAGTGTGGCATCTCAGTTATCTGCGCGAAAACGGTTGTTGTCGCTTAAACTAAAAAACGAGATGTCTCTTGTATACCACTTTATTATTTTTGACGAAATGATTAATGAATTGTTAGCATCAGGCGCCAATATAGACGAAATGGACAAGGTTTCGCACTTACTGCACAATTTGCCAATATCATATGACGGGGTCATCACTGCTATAGAGACACTGTCGGAAGAAAATCTTACCCTAGTTTTTGTTAAGCACCGTTTGCTCGATCATGAGACAAAACTAAACAACGCTAATAATGACACAAGTAAAAAGGTATTACACGTAGAGGTTAAAAATAAGTATAAAAATAATAACTACAAAAACAATTATAATAACAAATATAAATATAAAAATCAAAATTATAATAAAAATAATACTACTCGCAAGCCATATAATGACAAATACAAACAAAATAATATAAAATGTCACCACTGTGGCAAGCCAGGGCACATAAAAAAAAATTGTTATGCATATAAAAAACTATTAAATGACAATAATAAAGAAAATAACACTCAAGCTCATATTGCAACGACCACGCCAGGTTTTGCGTTCATGATTAAAAGTTTGAATTCAAATAATAATAACTTGAAAACAAATGTGAATTTCATCCTTGACTCGGGTGCATCCGACCACATAATAAATGATGAGACACTTTTTATGGATTCCGCTGAACTTCAAACTCCAGTGAAGATTGCTATCGCCAAGGAAGGGCAATACATCTTTGCAACAAAACGTGGAATCGGTTGTCTTGAAAATGGGTACCAGATAACACTAGAAGATGCGTTATACTGCAAAGAAGTTACAGAAAATCTAATCTCTGTAAAAAGACTCCAAGAGGCTGGAGTGACAGTAGTGTTTCACGAGTCTGGAGTTAAATTGACAAAAGGTTTTTATTGCCGAAAACTCAGGTGAGTACAAAATGCCAATTTTTGAATTCAAAGCATATAAAGTTGATATAAAAACTGAAAATTTATATAAATTATGGCATGAAAGATTGGGTCATATAAGTATAGGGAAAATGTTAGAAATAAAAAGAAAGAATTTGTTTCAAGATAATAGACTACTTGATAAAGTTAATCCTACAGACGATATATGAGAAGCTTGTTTAAATGGAAAGCAAGCCAGATTACGTTTTGACAAATATAAAAATAAAGAACAAATAAGTAGAGCACTTTTTGTTATACATTCTGATGTCTGCGGTCCGATTACACCCACAAATATTGATGATAAAAATTACTATGTAGTTTTTGTAGATCAGTTTATTATTATATTATTGTGTTACTTACCTAATAAAACATAAATCGGATGTATTTATTATGTTTAAGGACCTTGTGGCGAAAAGTGAAGCGCACTTCAACCTAAAAGTTGTGAATCTATACATCGATAATAGTAGGGAATATTTGTCAGCGATATGCCAGACTTTTGTACTCAGAAAGGAATTATTTACCATTTAACTGTACCATATACTCCACAGTTGAATGGAGTATCAGAAAGAATGATTAGAACAATTACTGAAAAGGCTCGTGCCATGGTCAATGGTGCAAAGTTGAAGAAATATTTTTGGGGTGAAGCTGTTCTGACAGCAACATTTATAATAAATAGAATTCCAAGTAGGGCACTTGGAGATCGTGCAGCAACGCCATATGATATGTGGCATAATAGAAAGCCAGTTTTAAAGTATTTAAAAGTATTTGGTTCAACTGTATACGTACACAATAAAATCAGAAAACGGAAATTCGACAATAAATCTTTTAAAAGTATGTTTGTGGGATATGAACCTAACGGCTTTAAGTTATGGGATATTGAAAATAAGAAATTCATTGTTGCTAGAGATGTGGTAGTTGATGAGACAAATATGGTAAACTCAAGAGCTGTTAAAAGTGATCTTCTGAATGATAGTAAGGATGAAGTAAACATTGAATTCCCGAAAGAGAGTAAGGAAAATTTAGAAGATAATTTCCAGAATGAGAGTATGGAATGTTGTGTACTAAATATCCTGAACGATAGTAAGGATAATGAAAAAGTGAATTTCCAGAATGAGAGTATGGAATGTTGTGCACCGAATATCCTGAACGAGAGAAAGGATAATGAAAAAGTGAATTTCTAGAATGAGAGTATCGAATGTTGCATACCAAAGATCCTGAATGAGAGTAAGGACAATAATAAAGACAGTTTCCCGAATGAGAGTAAGGATGATAAACAGCCTTGTGAAGTCTCAAATAGAGTTATCAATGATGCAACTAGAAAAAGCGAAAGATTGAAAAATAAACCACAAATTTCCTATGACGAAGATGAATCAAGTTCTAATAATTATCTTTTCAATGCTCACACAATTTTTGACGAAGCCCCTCTTTCATTCGAAGAAATAAAAAGTAGAAGTGATAAGGATTTATGGGAAGAAGCTGTTAAAGTAGAATTATCCGCTCATGACTTAAACAATACTTGGACTATTGTTAAAAGACCTGAAAATAAGAATCATTTAGTAATAGCGACATCAGACTTAAAAATAATGAGCAATTTCAAACAATACCTTATGACAAAGTTTAGAATGACAGGTCTGGGGGAAATACGACACTTCATTGGAATGAAAATTGAAATATGCCAAGATCAGATATTGTTAAGCCAATCTGTCTATATAAAAAGGGTTTTAAGAAAATTTAATATGGAGGAATGTAAATCTGTAAACAATCCACTTCCAAGTAAACTAAATTATGAAATGTTAAACTCAGACGACACATGTGATGCTCCTTGTCGAAATTTGATTGGAAGTTTAGTGTACATAATGCTTTGTACTCGTCCGGATATTGCAACAGCCGTCAATATTCTAAGTAGATATACTAATAAAAATAGTATAGGGTAAATATTTACTATAGTTACTCGGGCCCACAACAACCTTAAACTACATAAATTTGGTATCAAACGAAAGAGAAAAATTCCACGAGCACGACTGAGGTCGTGCGCCTTAGCCTTAGCGATTTATTATGTAGTTTTTGTGCCATTAACAAAAGAAAAATCATGTTTTTAGCGGGACTATAGCTAAAAGTAGCTTTTTCCGGCTAAAAGAAGCTGTCAAATTTTGAGATAGCGTTGCCAAATAGATAGCGTTGATAGATGCCAAATATCGGATACTCGAATACGCGCGCTTTTTGAAACTTTTGTTCGCACTATTCTCAACAATCGAAAATATTGTTGAGTTAACATTATTTCTTGATTTTAGAGAACGAATATAGTTTAGAATACAATATTCGGCTGCCAGAGCAGCGGAATATTTCTTCATTTTATAAATTTAGCATTTGCCAACACTGAAATGTAGCTTTAGACGAATTTTTCACTTCAACACTGAAATCTCGAGTAGCCTAAGTAAATATTTACCAAAAAATATTGATTTTGAAGATGTTTTCGTTGGCTATGTTGACTCTGGATTGGGGTGGGAATGAAACTGATAGAAAAAGCACAACAGGTTATATTTTTCAAACGTTTAATTCAAATCTTATTTGTTGGAATACAAAAAGGCAGAATTCAGTAGCGGCATCATCTACTGAAGCAGAGTATATGGCCTTGTTTGAAGCTGTAAGAGAAGCCTTATGGCTGAAGTCTCTTTCAAAAAGTATTTATATTAAACTAGACAAACCTATAAAAATATTTGAAGATAACCAGGAATGTATAAGCATGGCTATAGTTCATCATGTCATAAGCGATCAAAGCACATAGATATTAAATATCATTTTGCCAGAGAGCAAGTAGAAAATAATCTTATTTCTATTGAGTATATTCCCACAGAAAATCAACTGGCTGATATTTTTACAAAACCATTATCTACTGAAAGTTCATGGAGCTGAGAGGCAAGACGGGACTGCTTTGAGAAGTCAAAAGTAACAAAAATCTACAATTCAACAAAATCTCATAAACTAAACTGAAGTTCATTTTTTTTTTAAGTAATGTTTAACGTGTAATGACCGTGTTCCGAGTTTGTGTATTAATTATAATGTTTAAATAAAAACAGCGGCACGTCTGTGCCCTTAGCTGTGAGTTTTGATAATCATTTTTCTTTATTTCGTTAAAGAGTTCTTAGCCTATATCTGTTCTTATGCTGCCGTTTATGCTTGCAACCAAGTGTTACAAGTTGAGCTATACTTTAAGTATGAATGATAGGCGACTATGTGAATACACTACACCTCCCTTTTTTAAGAAATGACGTAATATACATATGTAGTCATTTAGAGAAAAAAATTTTTCTTTTGAGAATTAATTTTTGGATAAAAAGTGTTTTTTTTTTGTTTGTTTTGTTTTTTTTTTTGTTTGCATAAAATTTAAAAAAATTTATATAAAATTAAAAAAAATCTTTCTTTTTTTTTTTTGAAAAGGTTGATCAGACCTAATTATTTTTTTTTTTATTATTTTCTCATGAAACGTTTCATTTAATGTAAATTTTTAATCTATCCTTATGTACTTTTTGTCTCTTATTTTTGCTATCTATTATAAAAATGTTTTGATTATCTCCTATTTTTTCTACTATATATGGTCCTAAATATACTGGGTCTAATTTATGCCCTGCTTCATTTCTTATTAATACTTTATCTCCTACACTTAATTCAAAATTTTTACTGGTTTTATCATATAAATCTTTCCCATAAGCCTTGGCTTTTTCTAACATAATTCTAGCTCTTTTATATGCTATTTCTAATCTATATTTTACTTCTTTAGCATAATCATTTAAATTGTAAAGGGGGTTTATTCTATCAATTTTATTAAAATCTATGAACTGTTTTGGCAATCTACCAAATACGAGTTCATATGGACAATACTCGTGTGTTGCTGATGGTGTTGTGTTGAAACAATAAGTGAAATATTGAATCCAATCATCCCAATCAGACTTATCTGCAGAGATATATGAACGAATGTATTCATTGAATGTTCGATGACTTCGTTCAATTGTCCCTAAAGTCTGGTGGTGATATGCAGTAGAGGTGAGATTCTTGATCTTCATATACTTGCATATATCAGTTATTACTTGGTTTTTATACTCTGTTCCCATGTCCGAAATGAACGTCTTCATTGGACCGTACTTGAGTATAAAGTTTTCAAAAATTGCTTTTGCGACATTGTTTGCACTTTTGTTTTTGATCGGTATGGTTACTAAATATTTTGTTAGGTCACATATTAATGTGACTATATATTCGTTACCATGCTCCGATTTTGGTAGTGGACCAATTGTATCCACTATCACTATGTCGAAAGCGTTTGCTGGTGTTTCAGTGAAAGTCATAGGAGTTTTTGTATGTGTCGTCGTTTTAGACACCTGGCATTTTTGACATTTACGTACGTACTCTTTTATATGACGTGTCATATTTTTCCAATAGTAATGTCTTTTGATTTTCGATATTGTTCTTGTAATGCCACTATGACCTCCTTGAATTGGATCATCATGGTATGTAGACAGTACTTGTTGTATCTCTTTCTCATTTCTTAAATGGGTCACCGGCTGGAGTAGCGCTACTCGTAATGATCTTAATATTTTATTGCCCATTTGTTTGAAAGTATCTATTGAAATTGATTCAAAGACCTTTTCACTCGGTGCCACTTTGAGTTGGCGGATGTTTAATATACCGGCCTCTTTTTCAAGCCTTTGGAAGAGCTGACCTAAGTCGAGAATTCCATTAGTATATATGTCGCTAACTTCAATTCTTGCGATCACTTTATTTCCATGCTTAAAGAAACATTTAGATTCTGTGATGCGCACGGTCACTACTTTTCGTACTTCATCATTTGCAATGACTTCGTACACGTTGGGCTTGGATACATTTAAATGATTTTGCCTTGGCAAAAGTTCATTGTTTTTAACCGTACAGTTCTTCTCTTGTCTACTTTGTCGCCTGGTAGTGACTTTCAGGACTTTATGTTGAATGTCTTTTAAATCGGTTATTGTTATGCGGGAAAGTGCATCCGCAACAAAATTATCTTTTCCCTTTAGGTATTTTACTGTGAAATCATATTCTTCAAGTTCCAGCCGCATGCGTGTTAATTTGGAACTTGGATTTGTCATTGAAAATAAATATGTTAGTGGTCTGTGATCTGTTTTTACTGTGAAATGTTTTCCACAAATATATGGTCTAAAATGTGTTATTGCCCAATGAATTGCTGCTAACTCTTGTTCTGTTGTACTTTTATTGCTTTCGCCTTTTGTAAATGAACGTGATGCATAAGCTATTGGGAGTTGAAGTCCACTATGGTTCTGAGTTAGAGCCGCTCCACAAGCTTGTTTACTAGCATCAGTTATTATACAAAATTCTTTGCTAAAATCGGGATATTGAAGTAGTGTTGGATGCATAAGCTTTTCTTTAAGATGCATAAATGCGTTTTGGCATTCGCTCGTCCATTCAAAAGGGACATTCTTTTTGCATAATCTAGTTATGTGTCGCGAATGGTCGGCGAAGTTTTCTATGAAACGACGGTAGTAATTACAAAATGCTACGAATCGCCTCGCGCTATCTGCATCATGCGGAACCGGATAGTTTTTTATGACATCGTATTTTTTGTCATCGGGCAGGACTCCTTTATCAGTGCATTTGTGACCTAGGAATGTCACTTCATGCATAAAAAATGAACATTTTTCTGGATGCAACTTTAGGTTGTATCTCCTACATACGTTAAAAACATCAGTTAAGTTTTTAATCATATGTTTTTCGGAACATCCTATCACCATTAAGTCATCCATATAAAGGAATGCCTGCGAAGGTTCCAATCCTGAAAATGCTATTGTCATCATTCTCTGGAAAGAGTTCGGTGCTATTTTAAGTCCAAATGGCAATCGCGTGAAGCGATATGAGACATTGCTTGTTGAAAAAGATGTTACGTTTCTTGAACTTTCTTCTAGTTCAATTTGGTGAAAACCGGACATTAGGTCGAGGCAGGAGAAGTATTTAGCTCGACCCAATTGGTCTAGAATGTCATCAATTCTGGGAAGCGGAAATTTATCGGACAATAATTTTTTGTTTATTTGACGATAGTCAATTACTAATCGCCATTTCTTTTCTTCTGAGTTAGATTTCTTTGGGACTAATAAGAGTGGGCTATTGTATTCGGATACAGATGGTTCTACGATTTTATCATTTATTAATTTTCCTACTTGTTTTTGGATTTCTTCTATTTGGCTATGCGGACTTCTATAGTTCTTAATATAAATAGGTTCATCATCCCTTAGTCTTAATGTTTGCGTATAGAAATTGTTTGTTGATATTGATTCGGTTTCTAGTCCGAATACATCGCTATATTTGGTACATAATTTTGTTAACTGTTCTTTAAATTGAGGGGGGAAATTTTTCTTTAAGCTATTCAAAACTGTTTCACATCTGATGTCTGGGTTTGTTCGGACAATTTCGTAATTTGAAAGTGTTTCATATTTTAGTTTTCCTACATTGACCAATTGGTCAGAATTAGTTGTATTCAACAGACGGACGTAAACATGTTTGGACGTTGCTATTGTATTAGCGACATAAATTCCATTGTGAATTTCTTGATTTGGTATCAATATGCACTCTTCTTCTGTGTTTATTTCTATTTTTCGGACCACTTGGGATCTAGCTGGTAAAAGTAGTGCATTAATGCCTGAACTATATGTAATCGGAACATAAATCGGATAATTTAGGTTGTTTGGTCTAATTATTAACCAATCTTCGGTTGGGTTGAAGTGTAACTGGCAATTGAATTTTTTTATGAAGTCAATGCCGATTATTCCATCGCATGGTATTGCGAAATCGGGATCTACTAAATGGAATTCATGTGGAATTATGTATTTGGCTGTTTGAATTTCTATTGCTGTGATTCCTTTGGATTGAATTATTCCTTGGCCTATGCCTTCAATGTCTATAATTTTATTGTCTTTGATATTGTAATTATCTGAATTTATTTTTAGTAGTGATATATCTGCTCCTGTATCCACTAAAAATGTTAAATTTGTGTTTGTTTCGTGATTTGTGAAGCAAACAAATATGTTAAGACTAAGGTTGATAGTGTAAATTTTTGGATTTATTGTGTGTTGCCTAAAGGGTTCTGTTGGTTTTCCGATGTATTCTGTAATAATCTGACATTACCGGTATTATAACCTCGGTTGAAGTTTCCTCGGCCTCTTCCTCTATTCTGGCCTCGTCTTCCACCACGGTTATTATTATTATGGAAGTTGTTATTGTTGTTGCTGTTATTATTATAGTTATAATTTCTTCCGCGATTATAACCTCGGCCTCCTCTATTGTTGTAACTTGTACCTCGTCGATAATATAGGACTGAATTGCTTTGTCCTGTTATCTCAGTACAAGTGTTTACAAATTTGGATACAGCATCATCCATATTTGTGAAAATACCTCCCATCATGATGTTCTTAACCCTTTCTATTGTGCAATTTTTCGTCATTGCCTTTACTGCTGTTACTGTGCTATACTTGGTAGCAAGAGTTGGGGTCACACCATCGCTGATGTAGGCACCTTCAAGGTCCTTTGCTAACTTTTCCACCTCTTGGGTGTATTGAGTAGCAGTTTTGTTTCTTTGCTGGAGATTGAGAAGCTTAGCTGATACCACTTCTACCGACTCTCCCTTCACTGTTGTAGACAAGTGAGTAATGATCTCACCTATTGTCTGTTCAGTGGTTATCAAATTTCTGGCGTGGCCTTTTAATTTTGTTTTGATCAGGCTTATGGCTGTTTCCTCATGGTCGCCTTTTAGTGTGTTTACTAGATTCAAAGAATCTAGGAAACTTTGCAAATTTTCTGGCTTACCGTCATAGTCTGATATTAGACTTGAGGCCAGCTTCAAAAAATCTACAACTGTTAGTGCCATTTTAGTAGGGATTATTTCTTCGAACAATGATTCAATGTCACTATCTTGTTCGATGTCGACTGTTGGCTTTGACTCATTTAGCTCGCTTAGTTGATTTGCATCGAACTCGGCTAAAGCTAATGGTTCTTCTGGTATTTGTATTTCCAGACTTCTTCTCGCGCTTATTTTTGTCAACCTTTCATTTAAAGATTGTATTAAATTGTAGCACTGTGTTTTATGAGCAGGAGTAAGCTGGTCGTCGACCAATTGAATTTTTAAAACAATATTATTATATTGTTGAATAAGGTTATTTATGTGTAATTTTAGAGTTTCTATTCTAATAACTGTATCTTTATTGATACAATTATATGATCTGTTAAATTTGTCTCTGGAATTATTTAGATTTTTTACTAAATTATTCCATTCCATATTTTTTAGATCTTGTCTAAGTCTATGGCCCTACTTTGGTATTTCTTTTTGATGCATCTATTGTGCAATTTATAAAGTTTCGTCAGGGAGTTTGCTAATAGCAAAACGACGATTATTACTAATAAAATTGTTATAAATTTTAAGTCGATTGAAGATGTTTCGACAGTATTTATAACATTAGCGGTTGAATCCGCTACCTTGGACTCATGGTCCAACATGCTAACTAATTTTCTAATACTTTCTTCTGTACTATCTAGCTTTGATATGGAGTTCGACTCCATACATTTAATGAGAGTTTCATGGGAAAATTTGAAAATTTGAATTTGAACTTTGAGAAAAAAAATTGTAAGCTCTCTTTTTGTATTTCTTTTTCAATTTTATGCAAATATAAGTATTGATATTTAGTAATTTTTTTTTATTAATATTTTTTTTTTTAATTTTGGAAATCTCAACTGTTTAAACAGTGAGCCAGAGATGATTTTTTTTTTTTTAGTGCATCAACTGTGTAATGCAGTGAGCCAGAGAAAAGGAAAAGAGTTAAGGGGCATGTGGTAGACTTACATAAGTTTTACAATTTTGATTAAATCTGTGTCTACCACATGTGTTAGTACAAGCCTATTTTTTTTTTAGTAATTTGTAAACAGCGGTTTCCCGCATAGATTTGTTATAAATAATTAAAATTAAGGGCAAATTGGGGCTACTGCAATTATGCAGCCCGTTTGCCGTTGTTTCGCACCTTGGCGAAGCTCGTTATTTATTTGTTGCAGGCGCTCTATGTAGCGCTGTCGGTCTTCTTTTTCTTTGGTGGCCCCCACCATGTCCGTCATTAAACGTCTCTGTTGTAGTAGCTTTATCCTCCGGCCGCTTCGTTTATGTTTTGGTTTTTCCTGTTTCCTAGCAGTCCTCGCCTTATATTGCTCTATGGTAAGAGGACGGGATCCATCGGCTGGACACGCCTCGAGTGCTTCCTCGAGTGTTGGCGCGTCCCCTTGCACGACAGGTGCAGAATTTCCAAATCCAGTGTCACTCATGTGGGCATATTTGCCTTCTCCGACACTGTGGCCTTAATTGGCTGCTGCTGTTGCTGATATTTCGCCGCATCAATTATTAGCTGTTGTTTTTTTCTCGTATGCATTATATATTTTTTTTTATTTAATTAATATTTTTTTAAAAAAAAATTTTTTTTTTGTGCGGAGCGAGTGTACTCACATAGTTGGACGCTCACAGTCTGGGCGGCCAAAGTGCTGACTCAGCGGTCACACGCTCTCTTAGCCCTAGCTCATATTACGCATATGCATAATCAGTATGTATGCATGTGCATGCCTGCACATACATATATACAAACAATTGAAGATTGTTTATGCTTGCAACCAAGTGTTACAAGTTGAGCTATACTTTAAGTATGAATGATAGGCGACTATGTGAATACACTACAAACGTATCTTTTTGAAATGAAAATAATGTTTTTTTTTGCTTAAATGATATTAATGATCTGATTGGTTTTTCTGGGTTTTCCCAATCTTAATGGTAAATGCCAGATCATATTGTAATACCTCCCAGAGTACACGCACCAGTCACAGTAATTGAATTATTATTTGAATATTTTTTTTAAATTAATATAATGTAATTTTTGAGGGGGCGTGTTGAATAACATAACATATGTAGCTAAAGTTGCGACGTTATTTAAACCTGCAAAAATAACATTATGAAAAGCCTAAAAATTAATGTACGGGCACACTGTCTTCTTTACTTCCTCTTTCCTATTCGAAACGTGTAAGTGGCTGGTCGTGTAAAAATTGATTAAATAAAATCTAATAAAATAAAATCAATTATAAAACAATTAAAAAGATGATTGTGCTTTTATTAAAAACTAAACTAGTACTAAGCGAACCAAACCAATATTACAACACCGTTCGACACGAAGTGTTGGATTCGAATCAAAGCATCAGAAGTGCTCTTAAAGCTACTTGGTTCGGTGAGATTAAGTTGTTGCGGGTGATGAACCACATCAGACGAGTGGCAACTATATTTCAAGTGTGTTTCCTGCGCAGGAAAGTAACGATATTCGACGAAAACTCTTGACTTCGTTAGCAGGCTCGTTTGGTTTGGGAATCGGAATTATTGTGGCGCTGCGCCACGTATGCTGATATGTGCCTGTCTGGAGCATGGTGTTATAAATATGAAGTAATTTATTTTTCATTGATAGGGGCAAGTTTGTAAGTTTGGGATAGGAAATCCTGCCCGCTCCAGGAGTTTTACCTTTAGCAGATTGAAGTGAAGCTTTGAATTCTATTAGGGAGAATGGGTATTCAAGCAGCTTTTCAGAGCTGGTTAGCGATGCCGGACAATAGATTTTGTTTTTGAACACATCTTTTTGTTGTACGTATTCGGACGAAAAGTTGTCGTCGCTTGAATAATTGGACCAGTGTTTACCGAATAATTCTGTCATATCAAATGGGGATGTTATTACATTATTATTGGAGTTTAAGCATTTTATTTGAGCGGGTGGGGAGCCAGCTAGGCTTTGTACATCAGCCCACAGCTTTTTTGGGGAAGATAATGGACAGATTTTTAAAGTAAAGGATTGAAGAGTCCTTCTTTTAGATGTAAGTAAGCTCTTTTTAAAAATAGCGTTAGCTTTTTTATACGCTATTAAGTTGTTTTGGGACATATTTTTTCCAAAATTATGCCAGAGCTGTTGTTTATTACTACGTAGTTCTTGTAACTCTTTAGTCCACCATGGAACTATGGTTCTGTGAGGAACTCTCTTACTTTGGGGAATACTACAATTAGCCGCTGCTCTAACACCTTTAGTTAGGTATGCAACCTGATGGTTTAGCGAGCGGGGCACTCAGTTTTTAGCGATTTCGCAGCAGTAAGCCTGAAAGCAGGCCCAGTTGGCGGAGTCCGTTTTGCATTTCGGTAGGGGTAGAGTTTTGACACTCCGAAAATTCAACGAAACCGATATAAAAATAGGGTAATGGTCGCTGCGGTGCAGGTTATCTGCTATGGACCATTTACATTTGTGTAGGATTTGGGCTGAAGCAAGAGAAATATCTATGTGAGTGAAAGAAGCATGTGAGGAGAAATGAGTAGGAGAGCCATCATTTAGCAGAAGCAAGTTGCAAAAACAGGGTTGATTATGTTAAAAATCTCATTACTTGAAAAGCTTTGGCGGGGGGTATATAGATGTTAATGATTGTGACGTGATTATTAAGCTTAAATAAAAGGGATGAGAAGAGTAGATTACTGGAAGGAAAAGTGCCTTGTTTGTCGGTTAGATAGTGATGAAGAGAATGATTGGAAAAATAGCCCACATAGAGCTTAGCGCAGATGAAGTTTCTATTATGATAGATGCGTTTCTTGTAAACATAAAATATCTGGATTATGTTCCCTTATAAGTAGCTATAGTGCATTGTAGTTATTAATTATTACGTTAATATTTCATTGAATAATCTTTATTATTAAAAAGGTGCAATAAGACCAGATATTGTATGTTTGAAAAATTGGATGAAATGAGGAGAAAGCTTGAAAAAATCAGGCTATCCAGTCGACTGGACTTAGTGAGTCGTTTAGTTTATATTTATTTCTTAGAAAGTGTGCCCGAAGGGGTCAGCTGTACTTTTTGATGAAGATTTTTGGTTTGAAATTTCGTTAGAAGATGATGGGGAGAGATGTCTGTAGAGCTTGTTGTTGTTGTTTTTGCGCCAGGTAATTTTGAGACCGATGATATTTTTTGCGATGAGAAGGCAGATGGGTGAGGCGGAGACGAAGAGGGGTGATCGCCGTTAAAATTGGCACAAAATGTACGAGTACAGGGCTCTGGGTTATGGGGGCTTAGGTTGCAGTTAACGCATGTTCCGTTTTAATCGCAGCGTTTCCCTGTGTGCCCAAATAAATGACATTTTTTGCACCTTATTGGGTTTGGTATATATTCTCTAACCTTGACCGAGTGCCAAGATATTTGCAATTTGCTAGGGAGATTATATAGATCGAAAGTAATTAACTACTCTTGTAGGTTTAGCAATACCGTCTAGTGTTCTCGTAAATTTAAATACAGACTGGACATTTTGCGATTTCAATTCGTTGACAACTTCGTTTTCTGGTATTCATCATTAAGGCAGGGAGCGAAAACTGTCCCTTTAACATTATTAAGGTTATCGTGAGGTTTGCAGATGATCTCACAGATTTCAGGGAGCTGTTTGACCTTAATGAACTTTTCAGCAACATGCTTAGAATTTACTAGCATGAGAAGGTTGCCATCGCGAAGTGTAGAAATTGATATAACGTCTCTGCTTATTAAATTGAGTTCACGGTGAACAGCGAAACATGAGAAACTAGATATCGGTTTTACGGGGTCCGTAGAAGAAACGATTATGAATTTGGGGTTTTTTTTGGGCTGATGCGGGTAGATCGGGATATTCCTCAATAAAGCTGCGATAAGTTGTTTTTTTTGGCCTTGGGGCTAACGCTAAGACTAGCGAAGCGGTTATCTCCCAGGTTTGGCCCAGGGGCCATTTTTGGTGAATAATAAGATTACTTATAGACTATACTATACTTCTATATACTATACTTATAGAAGTAAAAAGAACTATCGCTCACGCGGTTTTGAAAAAAAAATAAAAATAGAACAGTGGGCCAAAGAGGAGGGCAAAAAAAGACGATTAACGATGCGGGGCTCTTAGTTACTGACGTACGCACTCGAAGAGAGATAGTCGGCGACTGGTAAAAACATATATTTACATCTATATATACATATAAAATTCTCGTTGTGTTTGTGTTTGTTACCAAACTACTCCGAAACGGCTCGACCGATTCTCACGAAATTTTTTATGCAGATCGTGTAGGACTGAGAATCGGCCAACATTTATTTTTTATACCCAAATAATAAATAATTAAATAATTTTAATAAATGTTTATTTGTTTAACACACTAATACTTGCATACAGGCAAGAAACGTTTGCGGATGCGACAGAAAGAAGAATGCAAAAATCGGCTTCTGTCGCATGCGTTGTCCTCTCACAATTTTTCACTCAGCATTCAGTGTTCTCATGTTATGAGCAAAATACATATATGTCGGTGCGTGAGTGTGAGAGTGTGTGTTTGTGTTTTCGGGTGTTCGTTGTGTTTTCAATCAGTTTTCCAACTTGATTTATTACAACAATGCCACGAACACGCAGGGGGGCTAATTTGAGTAATAAGATCAGATGCAGAAAGGCAACAAAGTAATGCTGATGTCCGTGTAAGAATGGCGCAGTTACGTGATGAGTGAAACCAACAAAGACAATTGGAACGAAGAGAAGCGCGCAGATTCGTAGCCAACAGACGTAGAGGGATTGACCAACATCAACAAGTACTTCGAGCATTTACATCACATTCATTTCTTCGACTAGCATTTCAGTATGAGCCTGATGTTGAATATTACGCTCATTCCAAAGTGGTAATTGGTACATTGGACAAGGAATGCCCGCACTGTCAAGCCCTTAAATTTAAAAATGAGCCAATTGGGATGTGTTGCTCATCAGGAAAAGTGAAACTTCCAGAAATTGAAACACCGCCGGAACCATTGCACGGCCTCCTTATTGGTACTGATCCAAATTCTTCGCTGTTCTTGCATTCAATTCGGCAATTCAATTCATGTTTTCAAATGACATCGTTCGGAGCAACGGAAATAGTTAAAAATACTGCTGCAAATGGTCAACAATTTAATTCCACATTCAAAATCAAAGGCCAAATTTACCACAAAGTCGGCTCATTACTACCAATGCCAAACGAACCTTATAAATTTTTACAAATTTACTTTATGGGTGGCGAGGACAGCTAAAAGGTAACACGAAATTCTTTGACTGTTAGGCGTTACGAAGTTCGCCGGGTTTGCTAGTATACATATATAAAGATTATAATAATTACAGTTACAGTGTTGGAAATATAATAGAAATCGTATATTTTCTCAAAGTCTCATGATGTAAATTTTTGGTTTTAATATAATATTCCACATCAAAGGTTAAGGTTAAGTCCATTAAATTCGTGTATCGCCCTCCTCAGAGAAAGAAAGGAAAATTATAAAAAAAAATAAGAAACTCTGGTCGTTCAATTGCAGAGATCGCCAAATTAATGAATTACTCAAAAGTAAAAGGGCAAGAAAATCGGAAACGCGTCACAACGTCAAAATTTGAACAGATCATCATGGTGGAAGCGAAAAAAACCCATACCTTTCATCGGAGGAGCTTCAAAATTAGTTAAGTCCGTCAATTAACAGAAGATCTATCCGTGATAGATTGATTGAAAATCAAAGCGGTTAAAGGCATATAGTGCTTGAAAAGAACCGTCCTTGATCAAGAAAAATATAAAAAATAAAATAGTTTTTGCTACCCAGCATGTAGAAATTGGAAAAACGACCTGTGTTTGGATGAAACACAGGTAAATTTGTTTGGATATGATGGCAAGGTATTTGTAAGACGACAAAAAAGTACTGCTTATGATCCAAAACACACTTTATAGACCGTTAGGCACTAAGGTGAAAACATTATGTTTTGGAGATGCTTTTCTTCTTCAAGTGTCGGTTCGTTATTTTGAATTAAGGATAAAATTTGCGCTGATGAACCGCTAGATACAAATCAAAAGAGTAAACAAGAATATAGGGAATAGATGTACGTAAAATGGTATTCTATAAAACCAGCTATTTGTGCCAGGTTTTTTGATTCCGTGGGATGTCTTTACCACGAAGTGTTGAAAAAAATGGGCTAAAAACGACTAAATTTTAATTCAAATATTTGTTAAAACCGAAAATTACTATGTGCATTGAACTTAAAAATAGCACCACTTGCTGAGGTTAAGTGTTCAAAGGATTCTTTGCTTTAATCTAAGGTTCAAGAAACATGTGAATACGTTTTCCAACGTAAAATATTTACTACTAATGGAAGGAAAAAAAAAGTTATAATAATATCCAACGTTTTCAAAGTTTGTCAAGGATTTTGAATACGCGCAAAATAGCATCACTTATTCAATATTAACTTAAATTGAAAGATAGAAGAAAAACACAATATTCATTAATAAATTATGATTAGCTATTAAAAATATTAATACATTAAAAACTCAATACTTTCTTCCGATGTCCTTAGTGTCAAAATCCGTCACTGGATCTTTCCCAGATTTAATCGCGATTGCTCAATAATCGTGTCTTTCCTGACACTTTCGAGAAATGCACACCTACCTTTTAATATTTTAAGATCTATTTTTAATCAGTATTTTAAGTCGGTAAATATTTACTTAAGCTACTCGAGATTTCAGTGTTGAAAAGTGAAAAAATCGGCTAAAGCTAGATTTTAGTGTTGGCAAATTTTTTTTTTATTTGGCGCGTTGTTTGACCGCCCTGGCAGCTAAATATGTTACTCTAAATTATAAAATTAAGGAAAATTCCGCTGCTCTGGCAGCCGAATATTGTATTCTGAACTATATTTATTCTCTAAAATCAAGAAATAATGTAAACTCAACAATATTTTCGATTGTTGAGAATAGTGCGAACACAAGTTTCAAAAAGCGCGCGTATTCAAGTATCCGACATTTGGCATCTGGCAACGGTATCTCACAATTTGACAGCTTCTTTTAGCCGGAAACAGCTACTTTTAGCTATAATCCCGCTAAAAACATAATTTTTTTTTTGTTCATTCCACAAAAACTACATAATAAATCGCCAAGGCGGTCGTGCTCGTGGAATTTTTCTCTTTCGTTTGATACCAAATTTATGTAGTTTAAGGTTGTTGTGGGCCCGAGTAACGTAAGTAAATATTTACCTTTAAGTCTTATTTTGAAGTAATATTTTTAATTTTTTTCCCAGTGCTGGGTTGGGAAAATATTTGTTCTCTAAAATCAAGAAATAATGTAAACTCAATAATATTTTCGTTTGTTGAGAATAGTGCGAGCAAAAGTTTCAAACAGCGCGCGTATTCAAGTATCCGACATTTGGCATCTGGCAAAACTATCTCAAAATTTGACTGCTTCTTTTAGCCGGAAATAGCTTCTTTTAGCTATAATCCAGCTAAGAACATAATTTTTCTTTTGTTAATTACACAAAAACTACATAATAAATTGCCATGGCGCACCTGAGGTTGTGCTCATGGAATTTTTCTCTTTCGTTTGATATAAAATTTATGTAGTTTTAGCGCGTTTTAAGCCCGAGTAACTTAAGTAAATATTTACCTTTGGTTTATACTCCTACATACGACTTTTTATTATACCATACACAACAGGCAGAAGGAAGCATCTCCGACCCCACAAAGTATATATATTCTTGATCAGGATCAACAACCGAGTCGATCTAGCCATGTCCGTCTGTCCGTCCGTCCGTCCGTCCGTCTGTCCGTATGAACACCTAGATCTCGGAGACTGTAAGAGCTAGAGCCACCAAATTTGTTATGTAGACTCGTGTAGTATGTAGAGTGATCAAGTTTATTTCAAATTTTTGCCACGCCCCTTCCCGCCCCCGCAATTTAAAAAAAGCGTTTATCTCAAAAACTATTCCAGCTAGAGACACCATATTTGGTATGTATATTCGCTAAGTAAATGCACACATTTTGTATGCATAAAAATTTTGCCACGCCCTTTTCCGCCCCCGTAATTTGAAAAACTTGATTATCTCCCGTATTTTTTTACCTTATGCAATTTTACCTTTGGCACACTTAAAGTTAATACTAATATCTAGCAAAATACCAAATTTAATCAAAATCGGACAAAAACAGTCGAGTTATGCATATAAACGTTTTTCCATAAGGCCGGAGTTGGCCGTTGGCTGGTGGGGGCGCTAGGGTGCTCGTATGATTGAGTGAGCGAGATACTAAGATATGCTTGTAAGAAGCATGTGAAAATGCATTTGTTTAATACAGTTGAAATATTTGCTTTACTGGTGTATGGTATACCTAAGTCGGCGAGACGACTTACTTCATTTTTCATTTTTATTCTTTACTCTTTTCAACACTGAACGTGTTGAACAGTAAGTTTTACTTATCGATATCATTGTCAGTGTTGCATAATACTGTGAGTTTATTTTCATCAAGTCGCCATGGCGAAATTCGCTCAAAAATCAAATAAATACTGGGACAACTCATGGGTTTGCTCATTCAATTACTTCCCTCTGTTGGGGTAACAACTGAATCATTTTGTTTCCTTATTATAAGCTGATTTCAATTTTTAACTTCAACAAAAGAACTTCATCCACAAAGTTATTACCGTTGTATTATTTTTCGTCGTATTTTCATTATTATTTATCATTTCGTTAAAAAGCATTTAAATATTTCCCACCTAAGGCGGAAGTGTCCACGGGATTTTTTTTTAAAAACTGGATTAGTTTGTTGCCTCGTTACAGCAGCTTATATCAATTTTATTTGAATATTCCCTATTTAAAAACATTAACGCATGAAGAGCCGGTCATTGTACTCAGTCACAGGAGTGACCTCATTAAATTCTAGACAGCGAATGTTTCTGAAATCCTGAAAAATCCGAAAGAAGTTTTCTAGCAGATCGCAAAAGTTTTTAACACATTCCGAGGAAGAAACGACCACAACAAACGGCCTGTTCTCTGGGAATACGTTTATGTAAGGGGACCGCTGACCATTTATATCATTCGGTTCTATTTCCATTTCAGATTCCACCGAGCGTGGTCTGGATTTAATATTGCAGCCTCCCATACCGCATGCCTCCTCCATACATCCATACGAGGGGCTTTGTAAACTCTCCTCACTGGATTCGAGAACCTTTTTGAACCTATTTTCAAAAGACGGAATATTCAGTCATACTGAGTTTTGATTTCCTATTCCTAACACTTACCGTTTAGTCTTTATGGGTTTTACATGCCATTGGCCTTTTTGTTTGTGTCCCCGTTTGAAATTGAACGTCAACGGAAAGCTATTATCCAGTAACTCACTGCTTGATCCGGAGGAGAGTTCACTGCCAGAGAGCTGGCGACCATCCGATGACTGTATCTTAAAGCTAGAGTTCGATGAACTCTGACTATCAACCAAGACAGGCTCAACCATAATCTGGCCCACAAAATTAGTGCCGTCGTAGCACGACATATTCGGCCTTTCACTTTTATTCCCGCTCAACGCAGCAACTTCTGCTATGAGATCTGAATCGGCCAACGTAATTTCTGAAGCAGAAATCTCCAATGTTCGTGGCTGAATATTGAGCAGGCTTTGAAGCTCTGTCTTATGCTCATATATGGTAGCTGAGATCGAGAGCTTTATAACCAATGGCTGGAAAAAACACTTGGTCACAATTATGAAAAGTAATATCTTCACGTCTACTAACCACTAACAGTTAACATATTACCATCTTTGTTTTTCTTTTTTAGATTTTCAAAAGTAAAGCAAAGTTTTTTTTTTATATTTGAAACACGCTTTAAATGGTAATTTTTGACTATATTTATTTTTCCAAGCTTTTAACTAACGAGGCAAATTCTCTCCATGCAACTTCCACGCTCTCGGCTCGCACCCAACTTCAACATCAAACATCAAGCGACGACGCGTCGCGACGCACAGTGGGGCCTTTTGACATTTTACATTGCAAAAATCATAGCTTCTAAACCAATAAAGCGATTTTAAAATTTAAAAAGCATATGATAAAGAATACCTTAAGCTTCAAAATGAATGTTTGTCAAAAGAGCTGGGTGTTTGTGGTGCTGTAATATTCAAGGCCAAAGTCAGAAAATATTTCCAAGCATGTTTTTCCTTTAAAAATGGATCGAAACCCGGTTTTTTTTAATCACAAATTGAATTTTTCATTGTTTTAGACGACTATGTAACATTTTTTAATGTTTTAATTTGATTTTTTAACATAATTACAAAAAGAAAAAAAAAATTTTTTTAAATTTTTTTTTAGGTTAACTTTGAAAATTTGCTATTGATGGCTGATTTTCTTCAAAATAATTTTCAATATTTACATCAGTATCTAATAAAATCAATATTTCAGGACTATAGTTGCTATTTTCCAAATCCTTTCGTGATCGCACGTGTCTCAGTGATGCAATAAGTGGGTCCGAAGAGGCTGCTAGCATGTTAAAAAGGTCTTCATTTTGTCTAACACGAGAAGTTTTTAATGTATTAGTGTATCTGAACCTTTTGTAGTCCTTGTTTTTACGTTCCTGTGCTTCTTCGGATAGCTCTCCAAGTGGTAAACACTGATATTCTATTAAATCCTTTCCGTGAGCCAAAATCCTATGTACCGTTGGGGTAAGTTTTTTTTGCGTATACAATTCACTCAAAAGATGAGCAGTCTTTGAAGTATATTCGGCAAATTTTTCACCATTTACCGTTTCCTTGCAATTTATAATATTCAAGATAACAGCCAACCTTTTAATGATCTCTTGACTAACACCTGTTATAAAAGATGTCACTTCATCATTTTCAAAAAATCTCCTTGAAGTATTTCCATCATTCGTATTTCCGTATCCGTACTTTGGGCAGTCAACTTTCAGTCCCAGCTTTATATTGTGTATATTTGATTTTTAACTTAAGCTCCGTACTAGCGTTTTCGAATGAAACGCTCATCTCCTTTAGCAATCCCATTTCAAAATCATTTAAGTTTTCACACTCTTTGAAAACTTTCAAAATCCTTTCATTCTTTAACAACATTTTTGCACAATTAAATAAAACTGTCTTGAATTATATTGACAAATACTATTCAGTCCTGATTTAAGGTGTTTCCACTTATGAAGTTAAAAATAAACTGTCGCAAACGAGAGGAATAAGTAGCTCTTTATGTTATATTTTTTGAATTAACTAGGTAGATCGAAAAATCGGTATTACCCTTTTTGTATTAATTAGGTAAACAACTTAATATTTACATCCAATTAGGTAAACGGAAATAAAAACGACCAACCCAGAAATAGGACAAACTTTTCATCAACTTAAATAACATTTACCTGTCTTGTCATTTTTTCCAAAGCAGGTAATTAGCAATTTATCATTGTAGAAAGGCATATATGTAAGCAGGTAGTATTTGCAAAACAGCATTACGCAATGTTATCATTTAAATACAACGAAGCTACAGGCCAATACGCATGCGCTCTTCTTCTTCCTTATACCTGCAGCGCATTTTTTAGGCTAGGTTGCCTTAGTTTTCTGGCTTACGCATCGCTGTCGCAGGTCTCCGCATATTGGGACTATATACATCTGATAGGTAAATATTTCACCTACCTAGTGTATGTAGTGATACTCGTTGAGTCTTGCTAGTTTTATTCCATCAAAGTTCAAAAAATGCCAATATTTAGTACATTTTTTAAACGCTTCTAGTTCAATAACTATTTAAGTAATTATTAAAATTTATGAAACATGCTATTAATAAAGAACATACTTTTCAGATAAAAAATCCAAGATCGATTGTTGAAATCGCCCAATATTCAGTTTTAAAGTTGCGATTTTTTTTTTAAAAATTATCATTTTTTCCTTTTCACTAACAATGTCGCAACTTTGGGCGCCTCTAGCACCCATGAATCTCAACCGATTTCAAAAATTTTTCGGATTCATAATCTCTGAAGTATTTCCTATCGATTGTATATATAATTTTTGCCAAACGCGATAATGAAAAAACGTATTTTTGCAACGCTATCCGAGCAGAGGCCCAACTGTGTGACGTTTGCTCGTTCGTGTATCGTCGGCTAACCTCAGCACGAAAAACGTTGGTAGATTTTTTGTCTGCCGACGTCAGTAGCTCGGATGATGCGGCGATTTTGTACCCGGCGAAATTTCGTACTGAATGGTATACATACATATATCATGGTGAATTAAGTACACCGTGTACTTATTTCACCATGGTATATATCCACTGTTTTCTTACTCTTTTGCACTCACTTGACTTGCAAAATATATTTTTGACTCCGACATGCACACGAACCTTTTGGTGTGAATGCCAATCAGAAGTACAGACGCTTTTTTTAATCTCTCTTATCAGTAATACGTGCAGATGTTCTCTGAGAGAGAAAGAGAAAGCTAGTGTACATACACATGAAGCGGCGTTATCATTGGTCAGTTACTTCGCTCTACTAGTTTCGCCCACTGGCGTCGTTGACCATTTTGCTCACTGTTATGAGCTTTTAAGCCGCTTTTTTGAGCGCAACCAATTGCAGAGGAGCTGTATTGCTTGACCAATCAAATTCTTTGTACAAGCAAACAAGCAAGAAAACTATACAACAATACATTCTTCTGTCATTATGTGTTTCAATAAAATGGCGACGGAGGACACTGAATTTGGTTTTCTTGGTTGATTTTCTTGCTCTTTCGATTTTACTAGTCACACGAAGTATGTATGAATATTTGTAAGCATGAAAACGAAGTAGTCTCTTGCATTATTTCCACGAAGGCAGTTCCGCGTCCGATAAAAAATTGTAGAAGCCAAATATTGACCCATGAAAAATGAATTCACAAAGTCTCAAAAAAAATCATCTTACTGCTTCTAATACTTCTTCAAGGACGAGGGTCGGGGCCAAGGTTTGGCAGTAAATTGCGGAGTGTTCGTGAAATCGAAAGACTTATTGGTAAAATTCATTTCACCGTGCGTAGCGGACTTGATAGACCTTTCACAGTACGGAGAAAAGAGAAAAAGACTATGAAGGAGAAAAACCTGATCGCAATAGTGAAGCAAAACGGTGGAAACGAAATGGGTTGGAGGTGTATAGCACCATTGTACAAATTGTGTTTTAGTGAGACCAAAATGGAGAAACACTGCTACAAAGATGTTGAATGATTAATAAATGAAAGTAAATTTAATTTCCCGTCTAATGATGCATGTTTTATAACAATCCGCCAAAAATTATATAGTTTTCTTTACTTTCATTTCACCCTATTGCTGCATGGTATAAAAACCACTGTATATGTGAATCTATACACATATCATTGAATCATTATACCCTTGCAAAAAGGGTATATTAATTTTGGTCAAAAGTGTGCAACGCATAGAAGAAAGCATCTCCGACCATATCAAAAATATATATTCTTGATCAGCACGACGAGACGAGTTCAAATAACCATGTCCGTCCGTCCGTCCGTCCGTCTGGATCAACGCAAACTCCTCCTAGACCGTAAGAGCTACAGAGCTGAAATTTTGCACGTAGGCTTGTATATACTGCAGGCGTTGTATATCTCGGATTCAGCCGGATCGGATCACTATATCATATAGCTCCCATACAAATGGCAAAGTCACGAACAGTGACTTTTCTCAATAACTTCCTTATTGTCTGAGCTATTGTCATGAAATTTAACATTGGTAAGTTAATTACACATATAAACGACTATGCGAAATTTGATCAAGATCGGGTGACTATATCATGTAGCTCCCATAGGAACGATCTTTCGAAAACAGTGACTTTTGTCAATAACTTCGTTACTTTTGACGCGATTGCTTTCAAATTAAACATTTGTTAGTTTAATATATCTGTTAATGACTGTGCCAAATTTGATAAGGATCAGGTATATATATCATATAGCTCCCATAGGAACGATCGGTGGAAAACAGTGACTTTGATCAATATCTTCGTTATTTCCTATGTAGGCCGTTCTTTCATTTCAAACATTAGCCTTTTTAGCTTAAACGTTATTCCACTTTGGTGGCTACAGGTAAGGAAAGAGTTACCAAAGAAATTGCAAGGGTATACAAACTTTGACGCGGTCGAAGCTAGCCCCGGCCCTCTGGTTTTTCTTGCGTCACTCTCTAGATAAACCACTTGCAAAGTGTGGTTCGTGTTTAAATCGACCTCCTACACCAAGGATGGCCACGTAGTGGCTCTTTTGGTTCCCGTGGCTCTTTACCGGCAGAGGCTGGACAGAGAAAAAGGTCACTTTTGCGTCGGCACACAAAAATTTGTGTGCCTCGAGTTTTATGACGGGTCATAAAACGACCTTTTTTGGGTCGAGCGAGCGATCGTCGTCGAACTTGTTGGCAGAGAGACGGACAAGTCCCGAATTTTGCGGGGAGGGGGAAAAAGGGTCGCGATCGCGAGCTCGCAACTTGTTGGCAGAGGGACGGAAAAGTGTCGAATTTTGCGGGGAGGGGGAAAAAGGTCGCGATCTCGAGCTCGAAACTTGTCGGCAGAGGGAGTGAGGGACAAGTAAAAAATAAGGGTTGTTATTGATGAGTTCTCGAGATCGTGACCTTTTTCCCCATCCCCGCGAAATTCGGGACTTGTCCGTCCCTCTGCCAACAAGTTCGACAACGATAGCTCGCTCGACCCAAAAAAGGTCGTTTTATGACCCGTCATAAAACTCGAGGCACACAAATTTTTGTGTCCGTCGACTCGCAAAAGTGACCTTTTTCTCTGCCCAGCCTCTGCCGGTAAAGAGCCGGATCCCAAGTTAAATTTCCGTGGCCACCCTTGATTTATACGCATACGATTTAAAGAAGAAGAAGAGAGATTCTCTAACCAAAAAGAAAACCGCAACGTGGAAAAAACGAGAAAGCAAATACATTTATGAATTTCTTATGCCGTTAGCGACAGTCCTCTGTTAAGCCACTGTTAACTTTTTTGCATTTTTATTTTTTAATGTTTCTTTCAATTCTATGAAATTGTTACTTTTAAACAAATAAAGTCTTTAATTATTAAAAATATATGAAGTTTTGGCTTTAATTCAGTTTTGGGGGTTTTGGAGCATTCCATGTATTGACAATTTCTCCGTCCTTTTTCGCTTTTGTGTATCTCCTTTGCAAAAACACGGCTCAATGAAGAATGAATGCCAGATTATCCCCCAGTTATTCATCTACACTCATGATGAAAATAATAGGTACACCCCTTAAAATTTAACTTTTTAGACTTTAGATTAGCATAACTTTTTTTCTATTGCATTGATCACCAAAATTTAAAAGCACCTTTCTTTATTAAACATTTGTTTATAAAAATACATTAATTTGGTAAAGAAAAATAAATTTATTTAAAAGTTACATCAAAAAACATGAAATTGCAGAATTTCGTGCTTGATGAAAATAATACGTACACTTCAACTGACTAAGTTATACTTAATTTTTTTTTTTTCAAATCATTAAAAATCTATTTTTGTTTCATTATGTGATTAATATCCAATGTATCCACCATTTTTTTACCATTACTTTTTCCATCCGGTTGGGGATACTCTTAATCAAAGCTTGGCAGGACTCTATCGAAATCTTCTTTGACGCACTCCCTCAATTGTCGATTGTTGGCACTTTTTTCTGTTGCCGACTGATTTTATAGGCTACCCTACATGTTATCAATGAGATTCAGATCAGGAGACTGACGGGGCCAAGCGAAAACCACTCCTAACCTCGAAAATTCGGACCCTTTCGAATCCTTGAGAGCCATTGGATCCAAAATGGACAATGATATTAATGTTTTTCCAACTGGGATATGACTACAAATGGCTAATCAATCAGTTCGTATCACAAGATGGGTTCCTTTGATGCGAACCAAAGATTTGATCATGTAGCAATGATTTCCTAACGACTATTTCACATAGGCAGCATCTGAAGTTCAAAAAAATGGGTGTAAAATCCTACTTGGCGACTAAACCAAAATTTATCTTTTCGGAAATGACTAAAGCAAAAAACTTTGATCATCGCTACAGTGGAGCATAACGTTAATGGGAGCAGCTGACTACAGGGATGTCCTGGAAAATATTATGGTACCATGCTGAGGAAAACATGCCCATACGCTAGGGTTATAAACAGGATAACGACGTAAAACGCAACTCAAAAATTTTAAAAACTGGGTTAGAGGTCAATAAAGTGGACATTCTCGCTTATCCCAGTGCACATGCTGTAGGTACAGCTGCTGTAAATTGCTTTAGAATTTTTATTCCAAAAAATTAAAAAAACATTTTCTATATGGTACAATATACAATATAATATACGAAGCTCTTACACTAATTTTTCATAGCGCCTAAGGGTATGCACAAAAAGTTGGACTTCGGTATTATATCTTTATTTAGTTGCAATAACCAACTAGTTTTAGCGTTGAATACATGGTATTGAAATTCTGGAGTTCTTCACAAAGTCTGCTGATGACAAAATAGCTATACAGACAACCTGCTCACCTTTTTGTGTTGCCTTTGAAAGAATCTTCTTTTAGAAGATTGACTTCAAGCCGACTTTAATGCAAGGTTTTATATAAACTATATTAAATTGCTTTCAGAATATAACGGATCAATTCTTTTTTTAGCGAATTTATTTAGATTTGGGAAAGGAAACCTTTTAAGGAATATAAAGGTTTAAAAATTACTCGTCTGTTATGAAAATCTGCTGAGCAGCGAGTCGAACTTACGGCCAACAAAATATAAACGAGGTTCGCGAAAAAAAAGAATAGACAACGGATGACAGATATTCGGCAAAATGGTATGGAAAAACGAGAACAAGATCGTAGACAAGAAGAACTGGCACGTGCTAGACGTCGAGACGATAGAGCCTACAGACTGCAGGAACATCCGGCCAAAACTACTCAACATTTTGTTCGGAGACAGGATGATAAGTACAGGGCAGAGGAGCAAGCCCGCTCAACACGTTGCTCGTAGACAGAATCCGGGCTATAGAGAAGGAGAGCGGAACCGTGATATTCGACAAATTGCAAGAAGGCGGAAACAGAATTTACACTTTAGAAATGTAAGTAGGCAGAATAAGGGTGAGTTTTCGGTAGCGAGGATTGTAAAAGAATTTTAAGAATTCTTTAAGCAAGTGACCATAGCAGAGTGAGTGAGACTGGAAACTGTACCCAAGCCAGAGATTCTTTACAGCTGCATTAACGTTTTTAGAGAGCACGGAGCTATACCAAAAGTTCTGTCTTACCTAACTGGCTTGGCGAACTCGGAAATAATGAGGAAATACTATTTAATGCTAATGACCGAGATCGTCCAATTGTGGATCAACTGCTTCCCGAACTAATGGATATCGACGAGGATGAAGACAATTTAAATCCCGGTGGTCAAGAAACTTTACTAGAAAATAATCCGGTTGAAAATGCAATTATTACACGAATAGCAATGGCTCCCAGTGAGGGCCGTCGACGTGTAGTTATGACTATACAGGAAGATGCTGAAGAGCTGTCATTTCCAGCCATTTCATGCGGACAAACATGATGGAGAAATACTTCGTCAATAGCCTGGTCCAGCATTCCGTTCCTCTCCAGCTCATTGACAGAGAAGCAGAGGAGAAAAAGGTGTTAGCTTTGATTCGCCAGTTTGGACTGCTAGCTTTCTTCATTACTCTCTCAGTGACCAAAATCAAATGGAATGAACTTCTGGTTATTCTATCCCTTCTCATAGACAAAAGAATTATCAGTGAAGAGGGTGCATCGAGTCTGTCAGCATCACAAAAAGCACGGTTGATCCGCTCAGACCCTGCAACATGCTCTAGATATTTTGATCACCGGCTTCATCAGTTAATGAAACTTTTCAAAGGCAAAGATATTTTTGGCGATTTTGAACTATCTCATTATTATTGGAGAATAGAATTTCAACAACGTGGCTCACCACACTGTCATGGGATGTATTGGTTAAACGGAGCTCCAAAAATGGAGAACTAATGGATCGTATAACATAGAAGATGTTGTTAGATTCATTGATATTTTCATTACTACTAACGGAGATAAAAAGGAGCTTCAAGATGTTAGATAAAGAAAATGTCGGTTTAGTATTCTATACCCGCCAATGCCAGAAACTAGAATTCTAAATCCCTTTGATGAGGAGCAAACTGTCCAAGAACAGTAAAAAGAATAATGGAAAGGCATTCAAGAGCTCTTGGAAGAAAAAAAAACCCAAATAATAAACAAGTGGAATTAAATAATTTAGAAAAATTATATTCAAGCAATACGAATAAGCTTAAAAAAGCCTCAAATATTCCTTCGAAGAAAGTTCACTAATATCAAGCTAAACGCTTATAAATCGAATAGAGGAGTATCAAAACTGCTACGCGAAGCTATGGATGAAATTACTGCATCGATTAAGGAAAAACTGCAGCATCTTGGTAGAAAGTTTATCAAAGGATTAGAGATTTGAGCTCAAGAAGCCGTATTCTAGGACTTCACATGTCAGAGACGATCCACGTAAATATATTCATAAATACCTCTCATCCTGAACAAAGAGTTCCTATGATAAAGTCGAAGAAGGACTTAGAAAGACTGCCGCCTGATTCGACGGATATTTATGTTGCGGGACTTCATGACTATTAAGTACTTAGGCCACAATCTATGGAACACGAATGTTTAGCCGATTTCGCCGCCTTTTACGAACGTAAGTTGTCTCGAAGACACCGTGTGTCAAATTGATACTGTCATGGAGGATGATGATAACATCGAAGAAGAAAATCATGCAGAAGAAAATAATGGGACTATAGAAGAAGATAGTAACATCAATGAGGTGCCTTACGAATATCAACGAAAGCATAAGTATATTCTGGGATGAAAAAGGTTCAGCAAAAACCTATCTAGATTACTTCAGAGAACTTGTGACGTTTTTTTTTCTGTCGCATCGAAGATATGGAAATTGTAAATCAGGACAACGAAATTACATATCATAATAACAAATGCTTAATTGAGGCCAACAGGAAAAAATATGATACAGTGCAGAAAAATTATTTGGACAAATTTTACAGGATGGGTTCAAAGGGAAAATAATGAAAACCAGGAATACTCCTCTTCACAACTTTTGGATGAAGCAAGATACCAAGAAAGCGAAACCAATTATTGATGAAAATAGACCCAGAGTTATTGCCACCGCTGATACCCGAAAACGATTTGTTTGAGCTGGTGCAATCACTCAATAGGAAGCAGCGGCAATATTATGCCCACGTTATGCATAGAGTCATCGCTAACAACCGCTTTTTCGAATATGTGGGCGGCAGTGCAGG
Source organism: Drosophila willistoni (assembly GCF_018902025.1). Classification (NCBI taxonomy): domain Eukaryota; kingdom Metazoa; phylum Arthropoda; class Insecta; order Diptera; family Drosophilidae; genus Drosophila; species Drosophila willistoni. The sequence goes on from NW_025814112.1 coordinate 701,318, forward strand.
AGTGGCGAAGAGTAGGCGTATTTCTCCTATATATTTTGTTATGTTGAGATTTACCACCGTGGCGAGTAGCAACCCATAAGTGAATAAAATATTGCTTTGTGCTCCAACAGGAAAAGCCGCCATTGGAATCGGAGGTCCCACATTGCATTCGCTATTTTCATTACCGGTGAACCAGTCTTCAGTTGTAATCAGGCCCTTAAATAATGATATTCTCATCACCATTTTTTCAAAGCGTATGGACCTAAAGTTAATAATAATTAATGAGATATCAATGGTAGTGCCAAAATGTTTTCTAATTTGGATAATCGCCAAAAAAAATTTTAGAACGTCGGACTATTTTGGCGGAATTTCAATAATTGTCTTTGGAGATTTAAAACAACTTTCTTCAGTTGGTAATAGATGGATATTTCGTTCTAATTTTAAAGACAACTCCGGCGTTATTGCAGGGACTGCACTTTGGGATCTGTTTAAGTTTTATGAACTCACAGAAATCATGCGCCAACGCGAAGATTGTGCTTTTGCAGTAGCGTTGAATAATATGTCAGAAGGTAAAACGACCGATAGCGTTATTGCTTTAATAAAAAGCAGGAAAGTCGATATTGGAGTGTTGAACACAATCCCTGATGAAGCGATACGAATATTTTATTCAAATGTAAAGTCAAACAGTTATAACATCATAATAGTAGCACACATTAATACTGAAGAATTAATTTCTTTAGCAAAGGATACTATAAAAGCTGCATCGGTGACTCCTGCACATAAAATAAGGATCTTGAAAAACGTTAAAGGATTCAAAACCTCGGACACCCAAGGCCTCCTATATACCCTCATCCTTAAAACTACCGCAAAGTACATGATAACAGTGAATATCAATACTAGTGCATTGGGATTATACATTATTGGAAAATTTTCTCCTCCGAGGCAAATGCATGAATCTGACCTAGTCTACATGGAGCTTAACAGTCCCAGAACTGAGAAACTTCTGACTCCTTGCCACAATTGGATTGTCGACAAAGCACTAGAAAATCTCATAATATACAAGATTTGCATCTGCGAAGTGCCGATATATTAACAGATATATTTTTAAAATCTGCAGATATCCTGTGCTTTGTGGAAAGCTGGACTAGAGATGAAGGTGAATGTAGCATAAATGGTCATGATATAATTGCAAGTATAAATAATGAAATGAAATTATTGTGTACGCGGAGACGGAAAGTGTACAAAACAAGAAGAAGTGTTGTTTTTTAACAGAGAATTCTGGAAACGGAAACTCCGAGTCAGATATGCTAACTCGTAGCATTGAAGCACATGGAAACTGCTTATATCGTCGCTTACAGAAATCCATCGTTTTCTGTAACGCAATTTAGAACTACAATTACAACTTTGATTGAAGAATTGCAAGTGCGCTACAAAAAAATAGCTGTTTAGGGCGAGTTTAACATACAGTGGGTCACAGCTTTTTGATACAGGGCAATTTTTTGTCTTTACAGCTTTTTAGTATCGAAAGTAGCAGGTTTATCGATAAATTGAGAATGCAGTCGACTAGATATATATTTAAAATACTAGTTCTAAGTAATGGGTTTACCGGAAATTTATGTTTTTGGCGAGGGAGGCAACAATTACGGGTAGACGTGAAATTTAGTGCTCTCAGCTTATTTGATACAGCCATTTTGTTGTAAGTAAAATGGAAAACTGCAGAGATGGTGGATTTAAGTGCCTCTACAGTCCAACATGTAATAGAGCGCTTCAAACACGAAAATCGCATCGAAAATAAATGCAGAAAAACGCCAAATAAAATGTTCAATGAGTCCGACGAGCGCTATATCGTACGGAAAATTAGTACTAACCCGACGCTATCTGCTCCAAAGTTGTCTGCAGAGTTGAAAGATAAACTGGGCGTCGACTGCAGAAAATGTCCGACGTGTGCTGCGCGATCCTCACTTGAACGGTCGAGTGGCTCCTTTGTCAAGGAGATGATTTTTGCTCATTTTTAAAAAGCGTAATTTTCTCGGACGAGTCGAAATTTAATATTTCTGGCTCAGATGGGATGACGTATGTGGGGAGAAAGCCGAACACTAAGCTTCAAAAGGAAAACTTAAAAGCTACAGTGAAACATGGAGGTGGCCACGTGATGGTTTGGGCTTGTATGTATGCAGCGGGAGTCGGAAATTTAGTTTTCGCAGAGGGAATTATGGAAAAATTGCAGTGCCTCGATATTTTAAGGAATAACCTGCTCTAGGAATAACAGACAATTTAGTTTTTATCAAGATAACGACCCGAAGCACAAGCCCGGAATCGTTCAAACATGGCTAATTTGGAACTGCCCCACGTCATGAAACCACCTGAAACTATGGGCAAAATTAGATACGGAAGTCAGGAAACATAAGATTTCCAATAAAGAAGATTTTAAAAAAGCCTTGCTGAAGGAATGGGCAAAAATTGATCCCAGCTACACCCAAAAGTTGGTGGATTCGATGCCAAATAGACTGCAGGCTGTTAATAAGGCTAAAGGGATGCACACCAAATATTAAAATAAGCACTTACATTAAATTTAAGCATTATACCAACACTATATCAAATAAGCTGTGAGTAAAGTTTTGGAGTTATTTTGCTTTGTTTTTGTTTTTGCTGTAGAACAGCTATATTTCGAATTAAATGTTTTTGTTGGTAAATATTTACTATAGCTACTCGGGCCCAAAACGCGCTTAAATTACATAAATTTGGTATCAAACGAAAGAGAAAAATTCCACGAGCACGACCTCAGGTGCGCCTTGGCGATTTATTATGTAGTTTTTGTGTAATTAACAAAAAAAAATCACGTTTTTAGCGGGATTATAGCTAAAAGTAGCTTTTTCAAGCTAAAAGAAGCAGTCAAATTTTGAGATAGCGTTGCCAGATGCCAAATATCGGATACTCGAATACGCGCGCTTTTTGAAACTTGTGTTTGCACTATTCTCAACAACCGAAAATATTGTTGAGTTTACATTATTTCTTTCTTTTAGAGAACAAATATAGTTCAGAATACAATATTCGGCTGCCAGAGCAGCGGAATTTTCCTTAATTTTATAATTTAGAGTAAAATATTTAGCTGCCAGGACGGTCAAACAACGCGCCAAATAAAAAATAGCATTTGCCAACACTGAAATCTAGCTTTAGCCGATTTTTTCACTTTTCAACACTGAAATCTCGAGTAGTTTAAGTAAATATTTACCCAAATTTTAAAGTTTTTAATTCTTAATTAAAATCAATAGGAAAACGCGCAATTATTTTTTTTTCGTTTTTTAATGTGAGCAAAAAATACTAAATAATAAGAAATCAGATGGTATTTTTCGCAAAAAACACTTTACACAACACTTAATACAATACTAATATATCGAAAATCACCGAAGTTTAAATTTGGTTAAGAACCAGATAAAAAAGAGGTAAGTAAGTCGACTCGCCGACATGGGTATACCATACACTAGGTGAAACAAATATTTAAAATTTCGAAAATCAAATTATACATATGTCTATTAAATTGTTTTAACATGCCTCATACCATATGCTATCTCGCTGATTTCAATAAAATTTGGTAGTTTGGTAGAAATAGATAAGATTAATTGGTCCGCAAATTTGATTGCGATGGCCAAAAATTGCAAGAGCCAATCGGTATTTTCTAAATTATGGTGGCGGAAGTGGGCGTGCCAACATATTAAAATAAATATATTCTGCGCGCATACTAAGCCAGTATACATACTTAATTTGGTGACTTTAGCTTTGTTAGTTTATGTAAATTCTGGTTGCGTAAGGGGGCGTGGTCAAAATTCCAATTAACTCTATACATTTACATACCACACGAGTCTACATACCAAATTTGGTGGCCCTACCTCTTACAGTCTCCGGGATCTGCGTTTTCAAATAGACGGACGGACGGACATGGCTAGATCGACTCGGCTGTCGATCCTAATCAAGAATATATATACTTTATGGGGTCGGAGAAGCTTCCTTCTGCCTGTTACATACATTTTGGCGACTTTAATATACCATTTCACCCTATAGGAGTATTCTATAAAAACGGTAAATATTTACTTAAGCTACTCGAGATTTCTGTGTTGAAAAGTGGAAAAATCGGCTAAAGCTAGATTTCAGTGTGGGCAAATGCTATTTTTTATTTGGCGTGTTGTTTGTTGTTTGTCCGCCCTGGCAGCCAAAAATTTTACTCTGAATTATGCCAGAGCAGCTGAATATTGTATTCTGAACTACATTTGTTCTCTAAAATCAAGAAATAATGTAAACTGAACAATATTTTCGTTTGTTGAGAATAGTGCGAGCAAAAGTTTCCGAAATTTGGCATCTGGCAACACTATCTCAAAATTTGACAGCTTCTTTTAGCCGGAAATAGCTTCTTTTAACTATAATCCCGCTAAAAATATAATTTTTCTTTTGTTAATTGCACAAAAACTACATAATAAATTGCCAAGGCGCACCTGAGATTATGCTCGAGGAATTTTTCTCCTTCGTTTGATATCAATTTTATGTAGTTTAAGCGCGTTTTGGGCCCGAGTAACTTAAGTAAATATTTACCTTGAGTTTACATTATTTCTTGATTTTAGAGAACAAATATAGTTCAGAATACAATATTCCGCTGCCAGAGCAGCGGAATATTCCTAATTTTATAATTTAGAGTAAAATATTTAGCTGCCAGGGCGGTCAAACAACGCGCCAAATAAAAAGTAGCATTTCATTTTTTCACTTTTCAACACTGAAATCTCGAGTAGCTTAAGTAGATATTTACCCAATTTACTTAAGCTACTCGAGATTTCAGTGTTGGAAAATAAAAATCGGCTAAAAAATCCGCTATTTATTCTTGGTTTTGGCGCTGCCAGACTGTCTCGTTTTTTGGCGCGTAATTTGAACAGTGTTTTTTTTGGCGGGCAATTTAAAACGTATTGTTTTTTTTCCCCCAACCCAGTACTGCGAAAAAGGGATGAAAAATATTATTCAAATTTTTTTTCCCCCAAGAAAAGATGAAAAATGTTACTTAAAAATAAGACTTAAAATACTGATTAAAATTAGATCTTAAAATATTAAGAACAAAAAGGAGTTAATTTTAAAATAAAATTAAAAATATTACTTAAAAATAAGACCTAAAATACTGATTAAAATAAGATCTTAAAATATTAAGAACAAAAAAGAGTTAATTTCAAAATAAAATTAAAAATGAAAACAAAACCGAAAATAGAAAAATTAAAAAAAAATCATCAAAATGACGGATGATCAGTTGTAATTATTTTTTTTTTGCTCATAGAGCACTTTGAAGGACAGTAAATTGTACCTCCTGTGGTAAACCAGCGACATGGATAGGGATTTTGTTGGTGTTTAGATTTTATAAAATAAGATAACATTAAGACAATTATAATTTAGAATAAATGGAAATGTATGTCAATTAAGTATGTAACCCGATTATAGATATCGATGGCTCATCAGTCATAAGTAGATCTGATATGGTCAGCAGTAAACAATAAAGACCTAGTTAATTAAGCTGCTATGGTTAGCTATTATCAATAAAGACGTATTTTGCTGACCTAACACTATGTTGAATTATTCACTGGTGAGCTCGCTATTTGTACTATAAAAGAAATTCATTATTCTTAGTAAGATCAGATACCAATTGTAGCTACATCGGGTGTGCATCGCTGTATCTTTGGCCCCAATCTGTACCTTTGTAATCTCACTCCGAGGTGCACCCAATTTATGTGTTGGTTGCGACAACTTTTAGTCACTGCTTTAAGTGCTAGTGCCTATTTATATGTAAATAAATAAATATTTAATATTTAATAATATTTAGTAATTTTTGAAATCTAATTGACAGTTGTATTTCCTTATGAAATCGATTCCTAGTATTCCATCACATGGAATAGCGAATTGGGTATTAACGATGTTAAAGTCGTGTGGGATTATATATTTTGAAGATTGGATTTTAACAGAAGTAAACCCTATGGATTTAGTTACTTCTTGACTAATTTGAATACTTTGAAAATTATCGGAATTCTCTTTTACAATAGATATTTCCCATCCTGTGTCTATTAAGAATACTAATTTTTTTCCCGTTGCCACATTCGTGAAGGTAACAAACGTATTTCGACTTAAACTGATGGCGTGAATCTTATTACTCTTTACTGCTGAGTATCTAAAGGTGCTTGGGAGTTTTCCGAAGCATTCTGTGCTACCATAACATTATTGTTGGTATAACCGTTTTGTCGGTTTTATTTAGATTTTAACAAGATCATTAGCATGGCTTAAGGCTCTTTTTGTTACACATTTATTGTGTAGTTTGTATGCTTTATATAACACATATGCGCTCATTATTATTACAATTGCTAATAAAAGTGCATTTGTTGGTTTTAAATCTACATTCGATGACTCTATTTTATTGATAACGTTAGCAGAGGAGTCCACTGTCTTGGTATCTATTAACCCCATATTTGGTTCATTAAATATGTCATCAAACTTGCTTATTCTATTGTCAAATTTAAAAAAATTGTTTTTCTTTTTTTTATATTTCTTTGTTTAATAATTGTGAATTTTCTTTTGTTGTTGCTTGTTTTGCCATTTTGTATAGAATATAATAGAGTTGCATATTATTTAGAGATAGTTTTTTTTTTCTTTTTTGTTTTTGTGTAATTTTTTCTTTTTACATATTTCCTGCCTATTTTTGCGTGTGGTTTTCAGGCCACACTCTAATTGGACAGCTTTTAATGCCGCACAATTGTACATAGTTTGTTATAAAATATTAAAAAAAATATGCATCGCAGTGCGTTAAAAAAAATGTGCGACGCAGCGCATAGTTTTATAATTAATTATTTTGGTGGGCGCTCTTTGTAGCGCTATCGGTTTACTTCTAGGGCGCGTTCAAGCTCAAGTTCAGCTGCTGATGTCCGGGGCCTATGGGCTCAGGCGGTACCGGTGCCGGTCATCGCACCAGGTTTTTCTTTTGGGGTCGCGTAGCAGTGGCTACAGGTGTATTCGCAATACGGCGAATATAGTGGTCCCTCGCAGTCGTTTGGGCAGACTATTTTTACTTTTAGTACTTCCTTCTCCGGTTGTGGCGTTATTTTTAATTTTGTCTTTGCCACGTTGTGTATTGTAGAGTATGGGATTTCGGTTGTGGCTTTATTTTTCCTTTCGCCCAATTGGCTTTTTATGAATTCTACCTCGGCGTGTAATCTCACCGAGGTATTCCAACTAATTATATTTGGGCTGTTTAATAGCCTTAAAATTTCAGCCTTTCTGGCTTTTAATTTCTTTGCCACACCGGATTTTTTTCCCATCACTCTACTTACTGTTGTTTATATATATTTATACCCTTGCAAAAAGGGTATATTAATTTTGGTCAGAAGTGTGCAACGCATAGAAGGAAGCATTTCCGACCATTTAACGTATATATATTCTTGATCAGCAGCACAGACGTCTGTCCGTCCGTCTGGATCAACGCAAACTCCTCATAGACCGTTGGAGCTACAGAGTCGAAATTTTGCATGTAGGCTTGTATATACTGCAGGCGTTGTATATCTCGGATTCAGCCGGATCGGATCACTACATCATATAGCTCCCATACAAATGACAAAGTCACGAACAGTGACTTTTCTTAATAACTTTGTTATTTTCTGAGCTATTGTCATGAAATTGGTGAGTTAATTACACATATAAACGATTGTGCCAAATTTGATCAAGATCGGGTGACTATATCATATAGCTTCCATAGGAACAATCTTTCGAAAACAGGGACTTTTGTCAATAACTTCGTTACTTTTGACGAGATTGCTTACAAATTAAACATTTGTTAGTTTAATATATCTGTTAAGGACTGTGCCGAATTTGATAAAGATCGGGTTACTATTTCATATAGCTCCCATAGGAACGATCTTTCGAAAACAGTGACTTTTGTCAATAACTTCGTTCTTTTTGCCGCGATTGCTTTCAAATTAATTATTTGTTAGTTTAATATATCTGTCAATGACTGCGCTAAATTTGATAAGGTTCGGGTAACTATATCATATAGCTCCCATAGGGACGATCGGTGGAAAACAGTGAAACAGTGCTAAGACTGTAGGCCGTTCTTTCGCAAACATTAGCCTTTTTAGCTTGAACGTTTTTTCACTTTGATGGCTATAGGTAAGGAAAGAGTTACCATAAAAGTTGCAAGGGTATACAAACTTTGACGCGGTCGAAGTTAGCCCCGGCCCTCTGTTTTTTTTCCATTCAATCTCATGAATCGACGATGCTCCAACGTTGGTGCAGTGGGCGGATTGCCTACCACACGTTATTTACGCTGCAAACACAGTGCACGCTGAGACTAAGATGATGATGAAGACGAAGCTGAAAAGAAATTGCTTGCGTTGCACAGTGGATCCGCTTATATGGAGCCGCGGCCAAAAATACTTCTAGTGGTGGTAGGATGTTAAAATTTTCACAAAGGCTTACAAAAAATATTTAAATTTAGTGGCAAAAAGATGAAGGTGATTTATTGGAGCGCACGCCAGCTAAGCCCCATATCCCACCCATAACCAAATAAATAAATTAATCAAAAAAGATAATAATTTAGTTCTGTGAAATTGAGGCAAAACTTATAATTATTTTTAAAAATATTTATAACGAATCCTCTAATAAGCTATATACAGAGTCAAATAACTTTGAGTTATCTTTTTTTGGAACATTTCTCTGACCGGTTATAAATGGGTCGGACCGTAAAAGGAGTGAATGTATTATATCTGTGTTTGTAATAACGCGTGACATTTTCCGGCTGTGATTAAGTCTACATTTTTTTAATTCTTTATTATTTGATTCTGCAGCTTCCTCCGAAAGCTCTCCAATAGAAACAATTGCGTGTTCTATTATTGCAGATCCATGAATAAGAACTTTATGCACCGTAGCTGGCATATAGTACCACGGATACTCTTTGATGAGATCCTTGGCAGTATCGAGGGCATATGCGTTAAATTTGTCGGCATTAATTTTATACCCCGATGATAGAGCTTGAAGTATGGTGGCACACCGATAGATGAGATTCTCATTTATTCCTGTTATTTCGGAAGCCAACCTTGGATTGGAAAAAAATGTTCTTGCCGTATTTCCGTCGTTTGATGAGCCTCTACCTCCATCTCTGGGCTTGTCTACAATTAAACCAAGTTTTTCACGAAAATCCTTTTGAATTTTGATTTTTCTTTCCATGACTTTTTGTTTTTGTTCATTTCCTCTAGCTTGCCACATTTTAATGACGGACTTATAGGATATATGCAAAAAGTATTCAAAAAAACGTATTTTTGCATGAAGAGGCGAAAGACCAAATTCAAAATATTTCTTCAAAGCGACTTTTTTTAAGCAAACGGCCAAGTTATTCATCTGTGTTGGATTGGCACCACATATATAGCACTTGGCAGAAGACGACTCGCTTAAAGCATTGCAGACCTTTCCATCCACCATTGTCAGTTGTAAACTATGTTTAACGTTAATATTTCTTTTGTTGATAGATAGTTCCGTCGGCTTTAAAAGTTTGATTTTATCCTGAAAATATTTTTCTTCTGCCAGTGACACTTCGCTCGTTTCTTTTTTAAACTGGAATCGAACTGGCCTGCAGTAACGTGTTGACGAAGGCCGGGGTTTTTCCAAAAAATTTTTTGGTCAACTGTTGAAATGAGTTGCAAATAAGCTTTTGTCCTCCAAGTCGTCATTGGAATACTTTTGCTTATATTCGCTATGACCTGTACTTCAATCAAATCCCCACTTTCCAATTAATATAAAATTATCAACCGAACCCTCACAGGCTGTTTTGACAACATCAGCTTGAAGTTCCAGTATGCTCGATGCTGTGTTGTCCAAAAGATTTTGCAACTCGACTTCGGCGTAAGATTCGTCCACAGAAATATTATCCGGATATCTCTTTTTTTTCGCAGTGACTATACTTTGATAGCTTGGAAAAAAATCAATGGATATTTTGTTATTACGAAGTCCCTTATCACCAAATATTGGTTTTTTGACATGCCGGTCTCCATTAAAAGCGAAATAACTTCGATAGGATCTGCTGGCAATAAATTTTGCGTTTGATTATCATTGCGCAAAGCAGAAACAGCAGATTCATCGATCTCGTTCAGCTGAGCTATACGTCGTCGTTTTGTTCTCGCTGAAGATTCGGAAAAACCGAGTTTAGGACGGCCACGTTGAGCACTTTCCGATGTTGGCTTAGATGAATTTACTAAAATTGACACGTTTTCATTCAACCAAGCGCATTTATATTGGAGAACGGATGATTTTTTGCGGTTGTAATATGTCCAAAACGCTTCAAGCTTCTTGCATATGAAACCAATTGATTTCATTAATTGGCTTAAGTCAGCTTTGTAGCCCTCCTTCTCAATTTCAAGTTGCACAGAACTGATTAATTGTTGTTGTTTTTCGGTTTTAGTACCTATTTTTGTGCACCATAAATGAAATACATGCAGGCGTGTAATCACACAGTGTTTCGTATCGCCTTCCAAAATAAAAAATTAAGAACATACATATATTAAAAAATAATTGGAATTATTTAAAAACAACATAAATTAAATGACCATTGAAAATTGTAGACAAACACGATAGATGTAACAAAACACAGCAACACAATAACAAGACGACACAGAGGCTTCGCTGGCCAAATTTAACCTTGAAAAACAAGACGATGATGAGTTAGTATATTAAAGATTGCAAGCACATCGGCGAATTTCGGCAAGTAACTTAAACACTTTTATTATCTTAAAACACAGATAAATAATGTGAAATAGAAGACATTTTGGGGTAAATTGTGGAACACAACTAAAAGTTTAAGTAAACATAAAAAACATTCACAAAAACGGTACAAACATATAGGTTTCTTTAAACAATAATTATACTGGAGTTAAAAAAAATAATTCAGATTTATTATTTTTTAGTAAAAAGTAAATACCTTTAACTTGAAACTCCATTTTAAATAATTAATTTAGGAGCACTCAATCGTTTACCACACAAATTGCAAGTTCACGTTGCTACAGATTAATGCCGTTAAGCGTGCAGCTGTGCGTAAAATATGAACACGTGTTCAAGCTTTTGGTTCTATTTTTAGAAAGAACCGTTAGAATTTCAGCAAAAACCAGTTTGCACTAGTTGAGAATGGACATTTATGAGATAAATAGTGTGCATTTTTTTTCAATATTTTGTGATGATGTTTTCGAATTTTGGCCTATGGGCGGAACCACTGTGCGTTGCGAGTAAGCGAGTAGGTGGCACAGTGCAAGACGAATTGGGTGTGCTTTTGTTATGTTAGTTGCAATGGATTCTGGATGAGATTATGACCTGCTGATTGAGCAAAGCTTATATTTTAAATTAAAACGTATGAAACTAAATTAAAAAAGTACACCCTATAAATTTGGGAAAAGAATATAATGACAATTATAATCTAATATATTCTAATTAAAATTGAGCCACTTATTTTTAAAAATTTTACTACTTTTAATAAAACGCGAATTTTATGTGCTAGAAGGCTAATTGTGACGTAAAGGAAAAAAAATTGTAAAAAACAAAAGTAACTAGCAAGCGATTCGTCTTCAAATTCAGTACAGCAGCGTTTGAAGCTGATTGCTTGCGTTTCGTCTTCATCTTCGTCTTCGTCACAGCGCGCACTATGCGTACGAGCGAGCGAACTAGTACGATTTCTTCTGCACTGTTTTTCATCTTCAGCTTCGTCTTCGTCTTCGTCTTAGCGTGCACTGTGTTTGCAGCCTAATAGTCTGCTCAGCACCTCCAGCGGTCGTTGTTGCCGTTTATGTTCTAGGTCTGCTTTGCCTTCCGGTCACTTTTTATAAATTAGTGACCACTGTCACGGTCGCCATGTAATACGTCCGATGTTGTATCATTCGAGATGTAATATTTTGAGTTTGCAAAAGAAAGACACAAGCAGGTCTTTTCAGTTTGAGTATGGTTTATTGAATAATTCTTAATTCTGTTACAATTGTTTTCTATAGCTAAGACCGCGTAGCTGCGTTGCTGGCAATGCAGGCAGAGGAGCGGTATGCTTATGTCTAAACATATTTATGTATAAATGTTTACATAGGAGTATGTATGTATATATGTCGCCGCAGCGGGAGAGTGAGGATGTATCATATTGCATATTGGGCCAGAGCGGCCGCCAGTGTTATATTTGCCGACACAGCAATTGTCCAGCACCATGCACTCATGGGTGGTCATGTTGCTTAAGAGACAAATGCACTGGAATGTTGCGCACATAAATATTGTAACTAATTGCTACAATATATTTGTATACATTGTAATGTTATTAAATGTTATTCTAGAACATGCTACAATAACAATTGTTATTATCACATTATTATATGGATAAATTTCTGCCAATTGTATTTCGTAATAATAAAAATTTTTTTTTTATCAACAATCTATTTGAATTTGCCGCAAAAATTTAAATATGGCGCCAAAAAATTTGGTATCTGGCAACGCCATTTGGCGCGCTTTCCAACATTGTCGTAACATTTCGCCACACTACTTTAGCTGGAAACAATTAGATTCAGCTATTTTTAGCTTTAGTCCCGCTAAAAAATTTAATTTTCTTTTGTTAATTACACAAAAACTACGAAATAAAACTTCGCCAAGGCGCACCGGAGGTCGTGCTCGTGGAATTTTTCTCTTTCGTTTGATACCAAATTTATGTAGTTTATGCGCGTTTTGGGCCCGAGTAACTATAGTAAATATTTACCGCTTGTATCGAAAATGCAGGAGTAGATTTAATGAAGTGGTTCGCACAGTCAACCACTAAAGAGGTCCTTGGCCTGCTATAGTGCGTACATAAAAGGCCATAACACAAGAAAGGTGTCAGAAACTGATAGATTCCATGGAGCGACGCTGCGCAGCAGTACTGGGGAACTACCGCCAGGAAATATAAAACTACCCAAAACCAAAGACAACCACACTCCAATCAGACTCCCTGTCTACAGTCAGCAACAAAACCAACAACTACAACAACAGCTGGTCTCTGAGCCCTGACCCACCCGAACAACAAGAACAGGCGCAACAAGTGTGAAACGAGAGAGCGAAGAAAAAATGGCTGCGCCCACTCGTCATGATAAGCCAAATTTGTGGCAAAAACTCAAGCAAGTACACATTACTAACACAACTAGAACTACATCTATCACCTCTCACACACGTACAAACACAAATAAAATGCCAATGCCGTCTGCTCACACTAGCGATTTTGCGTCCCTATTGGACCGAAAAATTGCCAATTGGGACAACAATAACTCTACAGCCAACAAATACAACAAAAACAAAATCCCAATAACCAGAAGTCAACTACACATGGAGCCAGACTCCCCTGGCCATGTTGTAGTCAATAACATGCTTGTCTGCTCTAATGATTTGTCGTTCAACACCACCTACTCGATGCCCGACCTAAACACCGCCTATGTGTCTGAATGCCACTCCCCTCTAATGCCAGAGCTGCTGGATAAACAGCCAAAAATCCACCCGATGCTACCCTACCTAATGTCATTAACAATCTCAATGCCTACGCCAATACTGCCCTCCAATACTTACCGCCAGCATAAGAGCACAAAGTCTAGCCATCTTGGCTAAGCCAGCGCCAAATTTGGTGCCTCGTATTCCCAATGAGCGCTCTCAGCTGTAGGAGAGATGCACTTGGACGATGGTGGCACGCAGAAAGAACCCTCTGCCCCAAAACCAAAATGCTCTCTTCCCAGTATTGATGAGAGAAGTCGGATATCCTCTCAACCTATATCATCTGGCCCGGCAAAGTAACGGCCTTATCTAGATTACGACTAATATTATGGATACCTATGCCAAAATTAAATCCACACTAGAGGCAAACAAATATGCCTATTTTACCCACCAGCCCAGATGGGAACGTGGTGCCAGATTTGCCATCCTAAACCTACATCACACTACAGCCTGCGAATCTATACGCAAAAGTCTAAAAGACCTAGGATTTGAAGCAAAATTTATAAATGGACTAACAAATTTTAAGACTCATAGGTCAATGAATGTTTTTTTAATGAAATAACAAAACAAGAGGCTGACGAACATAATGAAATTCTTAATGTTAAAGTCTTGGGCTGACAGGAAATCCGCATAGAGAGGCAAAGGGGCCGAAATATGCTGCCTCAGTGCGGAAGTCTTTTACTTGGCCACACGGCCAGATATAGCCATCTCGCTTCTCTAGCCGCATCTGTGCCGGCTCTTATCACTTATCCAAACGCTCTTCTGATGGACAGCTGCCCAAATGTGGCAATTGCGGAGGTGGCCATCGAGCCACATAGCCGAAGAATAGATATCACTTTGTTGGGTCTTTCAACAAGACAATGTGTCAAAAGCTTGTATCGATAATGCAGGAGTAGATTTAATGAAGTGGTTCGCACAGTCAACCACTAAAGAGGTCCTTGGCCTGCTATAGTGCGTACATAAAAGGCCATAACACAAGAAAGGTGTCAGAAACTGATAGATTCCATGGAGCGACGCTGCGCAGCAGTACTGGGGAACTACCGCCAGGAAATATAAAACTACCCAAAACCAAAGACAACCACACTCCAATCAGACTCCCTGTCTACAGTCAGCAACAAAACCAACAACTACAACAACAGCTGGTCTCTGAGCCCTGACCCACCCGAACAACAAGAACAGGCGCAACAAGTGTGAAACGAGAGAGCGAAGAAAAAATGGCTGCGCCCACTCGTCATGATAAGCCAAATTTGTGGCAAAAACTCAAGCAAGTACACATTACTAACACAACTAGAACTACATCTATCACCTCTCACACACGTACAAACACAAATAAAATGCCAATGCCGTCTGCTCACACTAGCGATTTTGCGTCCCTATTGGACCGAAAAATTGCCAATTGGGACAACAATAACTCTACAGCCAACAAATACAACAAAAACAAAATCCCAATAACCAGAAGTCAACTACACATGGAGCCAGACTCCCCTGGCCATGTTGTAGTCAATAACATGCTTGTCTGCTCTAATGATTTGTCGTTCAACACCACCTACTCGATGCCCGACCTAAACACCGCCTATGTGTCTGAATGCCACTCCCCTCTAATGCCAGAGCTGCTGGATAAACAGCCAAAAATCCACCCGATGCTACCCTACCTAATGTCATTAACAATCTCAATGCCTACGCCAATACTGCCCTCCAATACTTACCGCCAGCATAAGAGCACAAAGTCTAGCCATCTTGGCTAAGCCAGCGCCAAATTTGGTGCCTCGTATTCCCAATGAGCGCTCTCAGCTGTAGGAGAGATGCACTTGGACGATGGTGGCACGCAGAAAGAACCCTCTGCCCCAAAACCAAAATGCTCTCTTCCCAGTATTGATGAGAGAAGTCGGATATCCTCTCAACCTATATCATCTGGCCCGGCAAAGTAACGGCCTTATCTAGATTACGACTAATATTATGGATACCTATGCCAAAATTAAATCCACACTAGAGGCAAACAAATATGCCTATTTTACCCACCAGCCCAGATGGGAACGTGGTGCCAGATTTGCCATCCTAAACCTACATCACACTACAGCCTGCGAATCTATACGCAAAAGTCTAAAAGACCTAGGATTTGAAGCAAAATTTATAAATGGACTAACAAATTTTAAGACTCATAGGTCAATGAATGTTTTTTTAATGAAATAACAAAACAAGAGGCTGACGAACATAATGAAATTCTTAATGTTAAAGTCTTGGGCTGACAGGAAATCCGCATAGAGAGGCAAAGGGGCCGAAATATGCTGCCTCAGTGCGGAAGTCTTTTACTTGGCCACACGGCCAGATATAGCCATCTCGCTTCTCTAGCCGCATCTGTGCCGGCTCTTATCACTTATCCAAACGCTCTTCTGATGGACAGCTGCCCAAATGTGGCAATTGCGGAGGTGGCCATCGAGCCACATAGCCGAAGAATAGATATCACTTTGTTGGGTCTTTCAACAAGACAATGTGTCAAAAGCTTGTATCGATAATGCAGGAGTAGATTTAATGAAGTGGTTCGCACAGTCAACCACTAAAAGAGGTCCTTAGCCTGCTATAGAGCGTGCATAAAAGGCCATAACACCAGAAAGGTGCCAGAAACTGATCGATTCCATGCAGCGATGCCACCTCTGCTGTTAAACTCGGCTGTTCTTGATTATCTCTCCACTTGCTGCTGTTAAGCCTCTGTAACTCTCCATCGTACCTTACATGCATATGCATATATCAGGTTCGATCTCAGGCCGCGGCAAAAGAGTTAAGCCAAGTTCAACTCACAGCATATAACATTCGCCACTCAAAGACTCAATGGCCCCAGTCAGTCTTCATAGCACGCGTCTTCCGAGCGAGGATTGTGTTAAATATCTGGGCCTCATCCTCGACAGGCGATTGAATTGGAAAGCCCATATCAAGGCCAAAAGAACTCATTTTAACCTGAAGCGGTCCAAGATGCAGTGGCTTCTCGGCAAGAGGTACAATATTTTTATTATTATTATTAAAGTGTAGGATATAGTTATAAACTATCAACCTAACTATATTTTACAAGCACTAGCAACTAAGGCCTTCGGCTTAGACGAAAACTACATCCATACACTAGACTGGGATTCAAACCCGGATCCTCATTGTTCAGTTGACTAAATGACTGGGCCACTTAGACCTCCATCTACCGAGGACTGCAAGAGGTACAATAAGTTGCTACTCTACAAGGCCATACTAAAGCCTATGTGGACCTATGGTATTCAGCTCTGGGGCACGGCGTCCGATTCAAACGTTGAAATCCTGGAACGTTTTCAGAGCAAGCTACTCCGCAGATTTGTCGAAGTGCCTCCCTTTGTGCGAAATTCCGTGATTCACAGAGACCTCAACTTCCTGTCGATCAAGAGCGAGATCCGAAAATATAGCAGTCGGTACTGCTCCAGGTTGGAAACCCACGAAAACACACTGTCCCTTAACCTGCTTGACAACAGCACGCAGTCCAGGCGTCTACAAAGATGGCACCCTCTTGATCTGCAGTTCAGATCGGAGCCAGACTGGTGATTCGTCGCTGAAGGCCCGATGCGGCTGCAAGTACTATTCGTTCAAATAATTTTCTGATATTAAAGTAACTGCTAAAAATGTTTAATTTATGTTTATGCCAATGTATTCAATGTGACTTTGCTGTCACATCATGTCATGTTATACTCACTATTCCTTACTTTTGCTTATTGTTAGAATAGATCGCAAATTAGTAAACGATATGTACTAAATAAAAAAAAAATTTAATATGCTTATTTCCACTTCTATTATTCTTGAGGGATACAAACGAAATGAATGCACAAAATGTGTGTGCTATAGCTCGCCTTGATTCGGGTGGCTTCGGCTTCGCCAAAGTGAATTAAGATTTTCTATAGGCAACTATGGAAAGATCAAAGATAGGGTCCCGGGCTATGAAAATACTAATTTCTAAAAAGAAAATCAAAATAACCTATTCAATTATTTTATCTTTATGAGTTGTTAGTGGCTTCGTTCACCAAAAAATTGTCCAGAGTTTGGTGAATAGCTTTTTTTTTTTTGTAAATTTAAATAAATTTCTTGTTTAGAGGTTAAACACTGTTGTTCGAACATTTCTACTTAACCGTCCCCGAGTTTTGATAGCAAGACACAATTATGAACAGAAGTAGGTAAGCTAGATGTCAATGTTGAAAAACGTAAGACTGCCAAAAATTCAAAGGCAATGTTGGTAAAAGTTGATATTGGCGTTGCCACAATGGTTGATTTAGAAGAATAAAAGTTAAGCACTCGAACTCAAAACAACGCAACAACGAAAATATAACGAAGCACGGTGAAAATTAGTACTAATAAAGCAGCGACGCAATTTCGAAAAAACGCAAAACGAAACGACGCAAAGCGAGGTCTAGGTGTATTATGAAACGCAATAGGACCTTGCACTCACACTCATTCACTCACACAATTCAATTCCATTCGAGACCAATGATTTCTTTGCATAAATACATAGAGTGAAGCCGTGCAGTTCTTTAGTAACCTTAAACAATTTTCTTTTCAACATAATAAAACGAATGTAAATAAGGTCTCAATTCTCGCTCTTCGTATGTATGTTTATGTGTTCTCGCAAATGATGATATTTCAATAATTTGATTTCTTAATTTCTTTTTGAATTATCGTTCAAATGCAACGGTGAAAACTGCTCGTCGGTTAAGCGCGAACAAAATTTCCGAGCAAATGAACGGTGAAAACTGCTCGTCGGTTAAGCGCGAACAAAATTTTCAAAGTTCAATGCAGACGTTTGCTGTTGGAGTTTTTCCTCAAAGACTCATTGTCAGTATAGAGCATTTACTCTAGGGTAGCAAAAACTATCGATGGTCCGTTCATCGATGGTGAAAACAATCGATACTATCGATAGTACTATCGGAAATGGAATATAAAATTTTTCTTTTAAGTTTACATTTTCAAAATTAAAAAAAAATATATCAAAGAAGCTAACATCGGCTATGCCGATATATACCCTTGCAGTCCTTGGTAATAATAATTTTACATGTTTGTTTTCTGCAACTCAATTCATCAATATACAAACATAACAATTTTACTCTCTATTTTACAATTTGTTCTTCTTACCTCATTCCAAAAGCAAAGCAACGCACGCATGCACATACTCTGTTGATGACGAAAGTCGTAGTAGACAGCAAGCAGCGCTGCCGGCAGAGCTGGGAGCAGAGCCGATTATATATTGACTGTAACTTGTGTTATATTTATCCGATTACATTCAAATTTTGGGATCTGGGGTTTTATATCCAATATTATCACATATGTAAATTTCATAGCATACTCCAATTTTTATGAAAATGTTTCTTCTAGTTCTTCGTGAGCTATATGATATAGTGGTCTGATCCTGATGGTTTTCATACTTTATTTTTCCCGGGTAATAAAAAACACCGAAAAAGAATTTCAGCCCGATAGCTCTTAAGACGGCTGAGTAAAACGCATACGCACAGACGGACGGACAGACGGACATGGCTATATCAACTCAGCTTCTCATGCTGATCAAGAATATATATACTTTTCGTCGGAAACGTCTCCTTCTATGCGTTACAAACATCTGACCAATTTTATAATACCCTCTGCAAGGGTATAAAAACAAAATAATATAAACCAAATTTGTTTCAAGACTTGATTTAAACTTCAAGTAAATTAAAGTAAAACTAAGACATGGAACAAAGGACGCAATATTCAACCTTATACTAAAAGTTGTTATAGTGAAAACTAAATATTCGGTTTATGTTACACTTAAAACTATTTAAGATACAACTAAAAATATATATAACCTTATAGATAAAGACTCAACAATATTCCAATTCCAACTCACAAAATATTTAAATTTATAGCTAAAAACTCAAAAAAATAAATTTCTCAAACTATTTTAGATCCAACTTACAAAATATTTAACCTTATAGCTAAAAACTCAACAAAATATTCGGTATTTGTAACTCTTGGAGGTTAATAGGGCAACACCATGAGATTCAAAAATAATTTTCCTTCTTAAGAACCCACATGTTCTTGTTTTTATTCCAATTATTTTACAAAACGTTCTTTCAGACTCCGTCGAGCTGGCTGGAACGCAAAGATACTTGTAGGCGCACTGTGCAACTTACTTAAATTGCACGGAATTAATCTGAAAAGCTTCAAAAATTTAAAGAGTCATATTTATAAAAAGTCACACATTAGCGTGAAATATTTATGGGATATTCCAATGGGTCAATATCCTGATCCGCATTGCGCTGCTCGAGGTATTGTCTCATGGTTACAATGGCGTCAGATCTACCAGTTCGTTGTTTTTGCCGAATTCGATCAGACAGAAATTGTAGAATATTTTCAAGTTGCTTTGGTTCCTCGATTGGTGGGTGATTTTCGTCAGCGTTTATGAGACTGGCAAACTTCGCCTTCTAAAGCTGCAGAGGCTTGTTGAGCGTTGGCAGCATTTCCGAAACCTTATTTTTTAATCCTGGTTTCCAACATTGTGGCCAAGCGTGGAACTGTTCTGGTCTCATGGTGTGACAGTCTTACTTTAAGACGATTCATTAAAAACAAACACGATTCGAAGCCAACACCGATTGGTCATTTTTGATTTAAGTGCAAAAACACTGGTATTATTAAAGATACTAATACTGCCTTTATAGCTGATGCTTTTTTCGTCACGTCATCAAAAGGCTTTAGGATTTCGCATAAGTCTGCGATGGATTCACATTGCTCGTTCCTTAAAGGTAATGGCGCTTTTGAACAATTTAGAAGGACGCAGTCAATAACAAAATACGCTATTCCATCGGGCTGAAACTTCGTGAATTAGGCTATGTGGTTTTTCCCTGTTTTGCTTTAGTTTCGCATATTCAATCGTGCTGCTTTTAAAAATGTTACAATTTGTTTTACAGTGCGTAGTAACGCTTTCACACTTTCGAAAGACAAAAGATCCTGAACCAGCAAGATAATAGTGTGCGCAAAGCAAGGCAAATGTTTTTTTGAGAGTATTTCGCATGCTTTGATCATGGAATTTGCATTGGCTGTTACAATAGTTATTATTTTCTGAAAAATATTCCACTCTTCAGCAATCTGTTGAATGGTTTCCGCAATATTTTGACTTCCGTGATCGATTGTCCAAATTGGACCCTGGGTCCAAATTGACAATTTGTAGTATACAGTTTATTTTAGTATATATTAATCACTAGAGGTAAAACTTTTTCTTAGGATCGAAAGGCGTACAATCAATTTTACAAGATTTGCAAATGTGTCTTTTTTTTGCCGGGTCCGAATTTTGGGGCTTTTTATCAAAATTCATTTAAAAATAAAACATTTGAGATACGCCCACGAAATTTACAGATACGAATGACCGTCCAACGGTCGCACGCGCATCCGGTGTCACCGCCTTGGCTCTCGCGCAAGCGGTTGGTATGTCTGCTTCTCCATCCTTTCTGCTGAGCCAGCAGTTTGTGTGAGGGGATGATGTTTGTGGGCACTCGCGGAGTTCATGGAGTTAACTGCTCCCCCTCCGAACATCTGCGTCCCGCAGATTAGGGTGAAGACGACGGGTTGGCCTTCTGTGGTATCGCCAGGCCTCTCGTGGATGTTATCTTCCTCCAGGCAATGTATAGCACGATGACAACACATACAGTTCCAATGGTCTGTTAATAGCGATATCTGGAGCCTTCTCGATACATCGTATAGTTTCCTCAGATTTTGGACAGAGAATTCATGGACGTACTGCAGCGTCGATTTCTTGATCAGCACGAGAAGCTGGTTGATATAGCCATGTCCGTCTGTCCGTCCGTCCGTCCGTCCGTCTGTGCGTATGCGTTTTACTCTGCCGTCTTAAGAGCTATCGGGCTGAATTTTTTTTTGGGGTTTTTTATTACCCGGGCAAAAAAAAGTATGAAAACCATAAGGATCGGACCACTATATCATATAGCTCTAGAAGAAACATTTTCATAAAAATTGGAGTATGCTATGAAATTTACAGTCAATATAACAATCGGCTCTGCTCCCAGCTCTGCTGGCAGCGCTGCTTGCTGTCTACTACGTCTTTCGTCATCAACAGAGTACATGCACACACACAGACGCAACACTACATAAACTGTATGTGTATGCGTGCGTTGCTTTGCTTTAGGAATGAGGGAAGAAGAAGAACAAATTGTAAAATAGAGAGTAAAATTGTTTTGTTTGTATATTAATGAATTGAGTTGCAGAAAGCAAACATGTAAAATTTTTATTACCAAGGACTGCAAGGGTATATAAACTTCGGCATAGCCGACGTTAGCTTCTTTGATATTTTTTTTGTTGTTTTATGTTTGCTTGCATCTTTTTCTTATTTGTATTTTCGTTTTTTTTGTATATTTTTGTCTTTGCGGAAAAAGGTTAATGAGACGCGGCGATTTCCTATCCATTTATTTTTTGTCTTAGATTTTAGGTGGGCCTTATGAAATACCTTTCCCGATTTTGTTTTATATTTTCCTTCTATCCTCCTGTACTTCTTCAATATTGAATAAGTTTTTCTCTTTCCCCTGAATTTGTTTGTTCCTAACAAAGACTTCTTCCCCTTGTTTGAACTCAACCTGCTTCTTTTTCCCCTTATTTCGTCTGCGGATAACTGCCTCCTATTTAGATTGTATAAGGCCGCTTATATCTTCTAGAGTATTGCGCCTAAAATCTGTCAGGCCTTGATAATTCATCCTAGACGTCCTGTCTAGGAAAATGTCAACTGGCTTTTTCCCGATAACGGAGTGAATTGAATTGTTGTATCTATCGACGGCTATGGGTACGAGTTCGGATACTCTGAGGGTTTAGAACTCGGACTTAAGGCATCTATAGATTTCGAGGAATGTTGAGTGAAATCGTTCCACTTGCCCATTGACCTCGCTCCGTTGGGTGGGGGTATGGTATACGATTATATCCAGCAGTTTAAGGTAATTGAGGACTGTGGGGCAAAGGAGCCCTCGTTCGTTGTCCATTACCAAGATTCTGGGTGCCGTGAAATAGTGCAGCACCTCCGCTAACCTTTCGCGCAGGAGGAGGGCTGATTTTGACTCTATCGAGAATAGCTTGGCAAACTTTGAAAATTTGTCAATGCAGCTGAGAAATTTTTGTTTTTCCAACGCGAAGATGTCTATATGTAGAATTTCGTACGGGTATGTTGGAATTGGGGTAGGTTCCAGTAATGGTTGATTAGGGTGTCGGTCGTATTTATGCAGCTTGCATGTTTTGCACAAAATTTCTGATTCTGCTCGCCATTTTTGGGAAATAGACCCGCTCTAATAGCTGAAGTCTTATTTCATTGGAATTTCTTCATAGAAAGGACTCATGCCCTTCATGTTCATGTTCCTCAGTGATGACTCCGCAAACCCGTCGTCATCAGTAAAATCGGTCACCAGTCTTTGCGTGACGCGAAGTTTGTAGCTTGTGAACGATTGGAGGTAACACGTTCGCAAAAGTTGCAGATGCGTATCCGGGATTTTAATTCCGTTTATTAGGAATGGCCTAAGGTAAGCTTCCAGGACCGTGTCCAATTCTGATGTGGTAAAAGTTCTGATGGGCAGTAAGTGCCGAGTGAAGCCGGCATGCGGTGAGACAATGCGTCTGCAAATAGTCTGACCGAGCCGGGTCAAGGACAAACTGATTCTTGAATACGTTGATGGGGACCTCGACGTGTGGGACAAGGTCAGAGGCGTCTTGTAGTGCGCTCTCCACCGTTGCCAATGAGTCAGTGTCATTGTCCGGGGTGCTGAGGATATTCAAATTTATCTGATATATAGCTATATATATATATATATATTTATATACACCTATGGCTGTGAAACACGTGCATATTACATCATCATTAAAAAGTACGCTGACTGCACAAGGCAGTAATATACAAGTTAAGCACTTCTATCACAACTCATACCATAACATAGAAGCCATAAACCCAAGTCCGTCAACACATTCCCATTAACCGCATGCCCATTGGCCGACCCTATTTCATCATCACATGCAATACCCATTGGTCAACCCCACTCAATCGTCACATGCCCATTTGTCGCATGATCGCCAATCTCAAGTAACAGTCCGATCGCTAGGATAAACAATAAGCCTGCACCCCATTTTCCCAGGCCCTAGAAGAATGGTGTCGGGTTCGGTGCATACGCAGAATCACGCCACAAATTTCGGCAATAAACAAAGAATGGTCCTGAACACTTGTGTAAACAAAGAATGGTCCCACGCACTTAAAGTGGACTATTGGACTCAGCCAACGCCGCCGCCTGCGACGACGTCGATCACCCAAGCCTTCATCCAACATAGTTGAACCATAGCAAGTCAGTCTTGAGCCTAAGTACAAACCAACCGGTAACTTCGCTTAAACTCCGCCGAATTCGCTCACCAAAGTCAGCATCTTTCAGTTATAATTAAAACATACTGTATTGTAATAAAAGTGACTTTATAAATAAAAATGCATTTTTTTAAGCCGTGAGTGAAGGAAGTGTTTAATTTACATATTTGGCTAAAGTGAATAAAAATATTAGTGAATATTCGAAGAATATATCACCATTATATCACCATAACATTAAATTTAGTGAATATATTAGAATTTAAACACCGTTATATTTCAGTTAAAGTTTATATTTCGGTCGCGTGGCGTCGACGAAGCAACTTTTGGCTTTCAAGCAGCCTTGGATTTTTCATTTTCTTTGGGACAATTTGTTTGATTTGTTTGAAAGTGAATAAAAATATTAGTGAATATTCGAAGAATATATCACCATTATATCACCATAACATTTAATTTAGTGAAAATATTAGAATTTAAACCCCGTTATATTTCAGATAAAGTTTATATTTCGGTCGCGTGGCGTCGACGAAGCAACTTTTGGCTTTCAAGCAGCCTTGGATTTTTCATTTTCTTTGGGACAATTTGTTTGATTTGTTTGAAAGTGAATAAAAATATTAGTGAATATTCGAAGAATATATCACCATTATATCACCATAACATTTAATTTAGTGAAAATATTAGAATTTAAACCCCGTTATATTTCAGATAAAGTTTATATTTCGGTCGCGTGGCGTCGACGAAGCAACTTTTGGCTTTCAAGCAGCCTTGGATTTTTCATTTTCTTTGGGACAATTTGTTTGAATGTACCCCAGCCCAATCGCTGATATTTTCTTCGTTGGAACAAAAAGAGACCTCTTTCAATAACTAAGACACCAGCGAGCCTCGGATTTATTTTATCACCTTCCATTTTATCCATAATCATCACCATGGGCCAGGCTAAAATAGTCTGGTGATGAAATTTATACAACATTATACACCCAATTTGAGCCAGATCTTCTACTTTTTCGATTTTTTATACCATACACCCATAGGGTGAAATGGTATATTAAAGTCGCCAAAATGTATGTAACAGGCAGAAGGAAGCATCTCCGACCCCACAAAGTATATATATTCTTGATCAGGATCAAAAACCTAGTCGATCTAGCCATGTCCGTCTGTCCGTCCGTCCGTCCGTCCGTACGTCCGTATGAACACCTAGATCTCGGAGACTATAAGAGCTAGAGCCACCAAATTTGGTATGCAGTCTCGTGTAGTATGTACGCTTATCGAGTTTGTTTCAAATTTTTGCCACGCCCCCTTCCGCCCACGGAAATTACATAAAACTGTTTTTCTTAAAAAGTATGGCAGATAGAAACATCAAATTTGGTATGTAAGCTAGCGCAGTATGCGCGCAGAATACATATATTTTAATATGTTGCCACGCCCACTTCCGCCTCAATAATTTAGGAAAAACCGATTGGCTGTTGCAATTTTTTAACCATCGCGATCAAATTTGGCAGACTAATAAATCTTATCTATTTCTATCATACTACCAGATTGAAATCGGACTAGAAACATGCAAAATATACGTATGAACGTATTTTGATCCATAAGGGCAGAATTGGCCGTTGGCTAGAGGCGGCGCTAGAGTGCTCGTGTGTTTGTAGAGTGAGCGAGATAGCATATGGTATGAGGCATGTTAAAACAATTTAATAGACATACATTTGGTTTTCGAAATTTTAAATATTTGTTTCACCTGGTGTATGGTATACCCAAGTCGGCGAGACGACTTACTTACTTCATTTATGCATATGCATACTTAGTAGTAGTTCTGCTACCTTTTCTTGTTTCATCTGTACGCAAAGTATGGCGTAGCAGCCCTTTGGTTTGGATACTACTTTTTTTTTGTTGCACCACGGCAACACCTTTTCATACTTTTTTGAAGTGAAAACTTCTTTAGAATCGTTGTTAGTGATTTCAGACTCGATGAAACGAAAAAGCGACACTAAACAGAGACACATATAGATCTAATAGTATTTAGCCTGCGAGAGAATGAGATGCAAATATATAAAAAGCACTATGAATAAAAAGCATTATGAAAAACTTCGACCACACTTTGTAAATTGCCGTCGAGTTCTGTAGTTAGTGTGCTCGCTTGGCGATCGGGCGGCCGGGGTTCGACTCCCAGCTTGGTCGAAGTTTTTCATAATGCTTTTTATTCATAATGCTTTTTATATATTTATATATTTTTTTGTGATACATTTTTATTTACTTTTTATTTACTTTTTATACCCTTGCAGAGGGTATTGTAAAATTGGTCAGATGTTCGTAACGCACAGAAGGAGGCGTTTACGACCCCATAAAGTATATAAATTCTTGATCAGCATGAGAAGCTGAGTTGATATAGCCATGTCCGCAAAATGTTTTCTTCTAGACCTATATGATATAGTGGTCCGATCCTAAAGATTTTCATACTTTATCTTACCCGGGTAATAAAAAACCCCAAAAAAAGATTTCATCCCGATAGCTCTTAAGACGGCTGAGTAAAACGCATACGCACAGACGGACGGACAGATGGACATGTCTATATCAACTCAGCTTCTCAGGTCGTAAACGCCTCCTTCTGTGCGTTACGAACATCTGACCAATTTTACAATACCCTCTGCAAGGGTATAAAAAGTAAATAAAAATGTATCACTGTCTGTTCAGCTCTCTAAAGTGGGAGAAATATGTGCATGCGAAACCAGATTGAGCAATGGAAAAACAGTTTTAATTGTGGCAATTTATATTTCACCCAATCAATCAATAAATAGCATCACGGAATTCATTCATCAAAATTTAATAAAGTATACACCAGAAGTATCGCGGATACTTAGAAAAGATTACGATAAAGTTCCAATGATTTTAAGTGGCGATTTTTACGTAAATTTTGCATTGGACACAGCGGTTCCTTTAATTGACTTTCTCAATACAACATTCAGTTTAAAAATGTGTAACAATCGCACTGAATCAACAACACGATCAAAAACAACAATTGACGCGGTATTTCAAAGATATGTTGACAACATCGAAACCAAAGCATTTGTATCATATTTTAGCTATCATAAGCCACTCGTATCATTTGTTGAAATTGAAAACATTGAGGATGAATAATAATAATAAAATGAAGAAAATAATAAAATGAAGAAAATAAAAAATATGACCTTTATAGCAATATTATAATGAACCTATAATTATCCCGCTCCTAATGCTGCTTTCGTCTCATTCTCTCTCAGTTTGTTTTACGGAAGGTTTCACTTCTATCGTGTCTAGCCGTTAGACGCCCTCTTTTTTTTCTCTCTTTTATTAACGTAAATTTTGCTGATCTAAAAGAAAATTTAAATGAATTATTAGTTTAAGTAACGTAACGAATCTTCAGATATTATTATTAAAATTAAGTCCCTATTTGGTTAAGTAAAATCAGTTTTCCTTAGTGGGAAACCTAATGGGTATGTAATGCGTTGAGATTGGCTTTGTTGCATTTAATTTTTCTGATAACTAAATTATACAGCAAGTCCCTGAGGCATCGATGTGCCCAGAGATCGCACCGTTGGATAAATCGTGAGTTAACACACACATGTACAGTGCCGCTCAACTGAATAGGTTTGAAAAATATTTCTTCTATTTTTTCTTCTCTCTTCGTTCCTATGACATTTTTTCATTCTTTCTTTTTTGTTTTGAACTCTCATTTGGTTACTTATAATAGGACAAAAAAATGGGTTCCATGCAAAGGTAATTCAGAATTTTGCTTTCATCGTGAAATTCGCTAAATGTGTGGTCTATTTTTGGCTCATCTGATTAGGTTTGACAACTTTGACTTCACTTTTTGATTGACTGCGTGATTGAAAACACATAATTTCTTTGGTTAACTTAAATTTAAAGTAATTGCTACCATTTTCTTAAAATATGGGTCGCGGAAAATCTTTAACCGATTTTAAAAAAGGTAAAATTCAAGGCTATATTGAATCTGGCCTAAAACATAATAAAATAGCAAAGAAAATTAGTCGAAGCCAAAACGTGGTAAGCTATTTTCTTCGTAATAAAGCAGATTACGAGAAAAAAATGAAAGGAGGAAAAAAATATGGTACAACGGCATCAGAGAGGCGACTAATCCTTCGAACTGCTTCTAATTCCCACCTCTCTGCCAGTCAAATTAGGGTTGAATGCGGTGTAAATGCTACTTTGGCAACGGTAAAACGAGTTATTCGGAGTGCTAAATATTTAAAGAGATTAAAAATATAAAAAAAACCTACTCTTTATGATGCACGAAAGGTCAAAAAGTTCAATCTCGACGGGCCGGATGGCTATAACTATTATTTTCCCGATATACGAAAAGAGGAAAGTTTTTTGAATCATCATTACTCCTGTACAGGAGGCGTAATGGTTTGGGAGCCATATCTTTTTATGGAACTTGTGAGCTGCAGTTTGTTTCATCAAAGATGAATGCGAATGTCTACAAAACTGTGCTCCAAAAGGCTTTTCCCCAGTTTTCCGAAATTTTTGGACCTATTCAATGGACGTACCAACAAGACAACGCCTCCATCCATGCAGCCCGGGTAACAAAACAGTGGATTAAGGACTAGAATGTCAACTTGCTCGAGTGGCCGCCATACTCCCCAGACATAAATATTATCGAAAATATTTGGGGACTTTTATCCAGGAAAGTGTATGAAGGAGGAAGACAATTTCAAGACTCGGTGACCCTAGTTGAAGCGATTAAAAAAGCCTGGTCAACTATTTCACTGAGTGAAATTGAAAAATATTACGATTCCTTATCAACTCGAATGTTTTAAATAATTAAGAATAAGGGTGTTCATACTAATTATTAAATAAATAGTGTCTTTTATTATTTATATTACCAAGTGCCATGAAATATTGCTGTGAATAATTTTTTTTATAGTTTTGTGGGTCAATCCTATTCACTTGAGCCAAAAAAAATATAAATTTTCAGTTATGTTTTTGAAAATATAATAAAAAAAATATAAAAACCAAACCCAAGAGAAAAAAAATGTTTGTATTTTATAAATAATTAATTGTTTTACTTAACAAAATTTATTTTGTTTAAATCCGAGTTCTCGTTATAAAGATATTAAGTTTTAAGTTTAAAAATGAAATCAAACCTATTCAGTTGAGCGGCACTGTATATACTATAAATATTTGTTTCATTGCCAACTGGCACACGCGGCCACATAACCCAAATCTCTTTTGAATTACTATGAATTTTTGAATGTATATTTGTTCTAATTATCGTATTTAAATTTATTTTGCTATATCTTTTTGCATATCTTTATTTTGTAGTTTCTTAGAAAATTAATCATGAAAACCCTTTTTTTTGGAATTAAAGCCATAACTTGAAATTTCGTCATGTTTGCGTGAACTAATTCTTTGAGGAGTCCGTCGCCTGAATCCATGACTATGGTGCCGTTCATACGCATATTTTGCATGTTTCTGGTCCGATTTCAATTTTTTTCAAAATTTGGTAATTTGGTAGAAATAGATAAGATTAATTAGTCTGCCAAATTTGATTGCAATGCTCACAAAATTGCAAGAGCCAATCGGTTTTTTCTAAATTATGGAGGCGGAAGTGCGCGTGGCAACATATTAAAATATATATATTCTGCGCGCATACTAAGCCAGTATACATACTAAATTTGGTGACTTTAGCTTTGTTAGTTTTCGAGAAAATCAATTTTGTTTAATTTGCGGGGGCGGAAATGGGCGTTGCAAAATTTTTAAATAGTCAATATCTGCGCGTCTATTAAGCTAGCTTATATACCAAATTTAATGTCGGTAGCTGTTATAGTTTTTAGGAAAATCAGTTTTTTGTAAATTCCGGGGGCGGAAGGGGGCGTGGCAAAAAGTTGGAACAATTATTTTCTGCGCGCTAACTAAACGAGTATATAAACCAAATTTGATGTCTCTATCTGTTATACTTTTTAAGAAAAACAGTTTTATGTAATTTCTGGGGGCGTGGCCGAATTTCCAATTAACTCTATATATTAAAATACCACACGAGTCTACATAACAAATTTGGTGGCTCTAGCTCTTATAGTCTCCGAGATCTGCGTGTTCATACAGACGGACGGACGGACGGACGAACATGGCTAGATCGACTGGGTTGTTGATCCTGATCAAGAATATATATACTTTGTGGGGTCGGAGATGCTTCCTTCTGCCTGTTACATACATTTTGGCGACTTTAATATACCATTTTACCCTATGGATGTATGGTATAAAAAGTGATTAAACTCATAAGAAAAAGTGTCCATAAGCTTTTTACTTGAGATCAAAGTTAGCCCGCCTAGAGGCGGTTTTGGGACACCTAGTGAAAAAAAATTTGATAATGTAAGTTTTAAATACGAGCAATTCTAATGAAAACGGTTAATCAGAACACAAATATTTCAGCAATGAACCGCAAAAAAACAGCTTAAACTGTCATCGCTTTCCGACGATGAATTTAATGGTGAAACGGATAACGAATAAGAAAATTTAGACGATTTACATGAAGATTCTTTTAGTTACGGCAGTTTTGGAAATTGATGTCTCAATTAACGATGTTCTTGATATGTCAGAATCAGCACTTGCATCACAGATTTGCTTTGGTAACAGCACAGCTTCAATGTTGTCACCATCATCTTTAAATGCTTCATCAAGTGCTTCTTCGACCCCGAAACGGAAGCGCCTTCCGCTTTCTCTTATTCAAGGTGAATCGCATAGTGAACTTGACAGATCATAAAATCAATAAATCAATAATAAATCATTGACCCGAGATCAGAAGCATTTAAAAAGATACTATGGCGTCAAAAAAATCTTGTTTTGGATAAATCGTCGATCAAATTTTGTGATCCCGATATGAAGAAATTTCTGATCCTGGACACTCCATCCAAATGCTTTGAATATTTCGTAAATGATGAAATTCTATCGCACATTGTTTACCAAACTAACCTTTACGCTTCTAAAAAAAAACATTAGGACCTCCTTCACAACAAACAACTTGGAATTGCGTAAATTGCTTGGTATTCTAATTTATATGTCAGTATTTCACTATCCAAGTATCCGTTCATATTGGAGCGAGTATGCGCTTAAAATTATATAAGACACAATGTCAAGAAATCCTTTTGATGAAATCCGAAGCAACCTTCATTTTAATGATAATAGCACTATGCCTTGCAAAGGTTTAGATGACTCTGATCAGTTATACTCCTCTTATTAAACATTTCAATGAAAAATTTCAATCAGTACCATTGCCCCAGCATCTATGTGTAGAAGAACAGATGTGCGCAACAAAAATGAACTCATTTCTTCGACAGCATATGCCAGATAAGCCCCACAAATGGGGTATAAAACTATTCGTCCTATGCGATTCGGCTGGTTTTTGCTATAGCTTTGAAGTATTATTGGTGCAGGTTGTGATGAGTCACATTATCGCAGTAATCTAAACTACGCCCATGTAGGGCCCCTTTTCATTTTTACGTTTATTTTTGATACGCCCATAGAGGGCACATTAAATATCCCAACATCAAAACTAACTGCAGTTCTTTTTTTCTGATAGTCAATACCCTCGATCGACGCCTCCCTCTCTTTCTAGCTATCGTCTTGATGCGGCTGCAGCGTCGACGAATCACGGAGTGAACAACCTCCCGACAGCGGACGCTGCGCTGCATGCCGACGCTAAAGAGACCATGAGAAAATCGAAAGTGAAAGAGAGAGACGGCGATCATGACGCGTGCCAAAGCACAAGACGCATCGTATGTTTTCACCGTTAGGACATAAGTAGGCAGAGCAAGGGTGGGTTTGAACAAGAGTGTAAAGTTTAAAAAGTGAGCAACCAGCAGCAGAAAGCAAGGACATAGAACCATAGGCAACCATCAAGTGAGAGGCAAAGAGTAACAGGTGAGCCCATGTCCTACGATCCCCTCTTTTTGCTTGAGTGCGGTAGGGACCCATATTACAAAAGATGTTTAGAATTAGTTAATTATTAATAAACTCTATACTATTATCGTTTAACACACCGAGCATTATTTCTTTATTTGTCACCAAATTTATGTCCACCCTTTCCGTTCCCTTTTCCTTGGCCACTTAACTATTTGAGTGGAGCCGAAGGATCAGCGGACTTCGGCAGGATGAGTTATTCTCCTGCAGACGAAGTCAGTCGCTGATCTCCAGGCTCAGTCACTCAAGGTGAAGAGGCAACGGATCTTGGCCAAGCGGGCTTCGCTTGGCAGACGAGATCAGTCGTTGCAGTTCCTCTTCACCATCCCTTTCTAATAACCCCACTAACATTTCCTTTCACCCTTCCCTTTCCCAGTCTAAGAGGCAACGGATCTTGGCCAAGCGGGCTTCGCTTGGAAGACAAGATCAGTCGTTGCTACTCCTCTTGGACTCTCCTCCTACCCCTTTCCCTTCCCTTTCCTCCCCTTCAGTCTCATATCCTAATACTCATCAAGGTCTCCAGATCAAATAAATGTTCTGTAGACGGGACTTTGGGACTGAGAACTGTACCCCAGCCAGAGCTTCCTTACAAGGGGATAATGTTATTCTTCCGGGAACCCCAGATCTTGGTGCTTCTTCAAACATAGTAATTCGACTGTCCAGTATAGTGCCTAAATTCAAAAACCACATAATAATTTTTGACAACTTTTATACATCGCTACCACTACTTGTTTATCTGCGATCACTAGGAATTTATTCTTGGGGGACAATACGCTCAGATAATCTTTTAAAGAAACTTCAACGTGGGTACTCTACAGAATTTTGTGGCTCAGCAGCAAAAGTTGACATTTCATTAACGGTATGGAAGGACAATAAATCAGTCCGCCTTGCATCCACCTATGTTGGCGTTAAGCCATTTCAAAATGAAGTGCCTTCGAAAACCACTGTCACACGATTTGTGCGCTCAGAAAAAAAATTTGTTGATATTGATTGTCCCAATTCAATAAATGAATACAACATGCATATGGGTGGCGTAGATCACATAGATGGACTCATAGGACGATACAAAATTTCTTGGAAAACTTTAGAGTATACAAATCGAGTATTCACACATTTGCTTGATGTTGCAATAGTAAATGCTCATATATTGTTTCACAAAATTAACAAGCCGGACCCCAAAGATCCCGAATATCAACTGCTAATTTTCGAACACAAGTTGCAAAAGTGCTTTGTACATCAAAAAACGATGTCAAAGCACCTGGAAGTCCTCTCGCAAATTCTCAGAAAAATGTTACGGAAAAAAGGATTTTTTTACCGCCTGATGAAATTTTCCTGAATATTTGTTACAAATCAACGGCAAGAAGACTTGTAAAAATACAGGATGCCCTTCCGAGACGCAGGTTATATGCCGAAAATGTAATATTAATCTTTGCTTATCGATGCAAAAAAATTGTTTCTTTGATTTTTATTACAAATAAACTAAACTTATCTTTATATTCATAAATATATGTACATATTCTGGAATATTTGTGCACTAATTTTTAAGTTTTTCATAAATAATTAACAACAGCCCAAAAAACTACACAGTTAACATTTTTTTGGAAATGTTATTAAGAGTAATCTCTTATAATCGTAGCAAGTTCACTATACACACAAACTCAACTTCTCTTACAAATATTTGGTACGTGTGAACTTTTTTTCACTATTTCTATCAAAAAACATAAAATTGGAACATTACTTAATACAATATAATGAAAAACACCAAGATCTTTGGTACTTCATGTTTAGGCCTTCCGTCCGCCTGGATCAACGCGAACTCCTAGACCGTTAGAGCTTCAGGGTTGAAATTTTGCATGTAGGCTTGTACCACTATACCATATAGCTCCCAAAACGCTCAAATGGCAAGGTCACGAACAATGACATATATAAGTTAGCACACTCATCCTCACACGAGACCTCCTCTCATACAACCAGCACCCCTGGGACACCTTGTCCTTGAATTATCAGACCATGCCCCGCACCCCGGCTTCTCCCATCACAGCGGGACTCGATCAACACATTTTACTAGAAGCGCCTGAACGAGCATCGGGCAAAATACCCTCTAAGTGACACCATCCCTTGACCATACACACACCTTCCACACACGTTAGGAACACCAACACTATACACACACCTTTCACACATGTTAGGAACACAAACAGACCACCCACAGCACGCGTGCATCGCGGCCCATATCTTTTAGTCAACTAAGCTACCTACGTCTTTTATTTCCTGTAAACACACTTAGCCAAGTAAGCAACTTATGTTTCCTAGTGTTTATGCGACCCTAGCAAAATATGTGACCCAAGACGACCCCCGTTGGTCACACTAGGTACTTCACTTCCCTTTTCTAGCATAAGCACTTTTTAGCCATTCTTTGAATATTACCGGTAAGCAGAATTCACCGGAAGCGGCGACCCACTTCTGACACGATCCCAACGCCACGACTGCGGCACGACGCCGCAGCCAGCGCCCTTTGGGCATCTCGGGGTATATTTAAAGGACCATGCTCGACAGAGCCAGCAGTCTTAGTTTAGACGTAGAACTACTCATGTCAATTACAACTAAATAAAATCTTATAACGTTGTAAATCGAGTGTTGTGTTGTGTCTCACTGTAAGAATCCCGAGTTTCCCAAGTCCAATCCTTGTATCTAAGGAAGGAAATGGTAAGAATTCCCCTATAAGGGAAATGGAAACTCATAACTGGCGCCCGAGCAGGGACCCGTAATTTTTCTAGAAGCCATGATAGCGCTAACCACCCTTCGGGGGGAATCTAGAAACATTACGGGTCTAGACAATAGTAGGAAGAGCTCCACAGTTGAATGCAAGCCATGTCAGCAAGACGCGTAGTAAAGTAAAATAATTAATTGCTCAGGCACAAACCTGACCTATGCCAAATAAAGAAAGAACAAAACACGAAAAATTATAATCTAGGCCCCTTGGCCAACAGGAAATGCTTCACCTGGTGATGGTGATATTTGAGTCCAACGCGTGCCAAGTCCTCCTTCAGAGAGGGCGGAAAGAGTTCATTCTTGATAAACGAATAACTGGTTGAAAGACCAAGTCCTCCTTCAGAGAGGGCGGAAAGAGTCGTTTTGATTAGCGAATGACTGGTTGAAAGACCAAGTCCTCCTTCAGAGAGGGCGGAAAAAGTTCATTCCTTGAATGACTGGTTGAAAGACCAAGTCCTCCTTCAGAGAGGGCGGAAAGAGTTCATTCTTGATAAACGAATAACTGGTTGAAAGACCAAGTCCTCCTTCAGAGAGGGCGGAAAGAGTCGTTTGATTGGCTGAATGACTGGTTGAAAAACCAAGTCCTCCTGCAGAGAGGGCGGAAAAAGATCATTCTTGACTGAAAGGCCAAACCTTCCTTCTGAGAAAGGAACTGCTAAAAGTAAAAGTATACGAATGGTTGAAAACCCAAAAACTAGTACCCCAACTGAAAATATTAAACTGAACTGAATGATCAACTCAGGAACGTTAATCGGCTTCGGGAACGGAGAGGGGATTGTTTCCTCATCTTCATCCGGAACAGGCACAGTAATTCCTGAGCTGGCAAAGTCATCCTCCCATAAATTGTAACTCTGATCAAAACTGGGGGACCCTCCTCTGATGACCCGAGGGAACAATTCAGAACTCAAATCCGCAACTATGATTTCCTCCACCATGCTCTCGTCATCAGAAGAGGAATCGCAATAAATTATTCCCGTTTGCACAGTTGGGTCGAAATTTCCGTCCGATCGCTTCATATTCTTGGCTGATACTAAATTAAACCTTACACCAGCACTGACCACTATGGTCTTTGAAGACGAGAATATGCTTAGTCAGACGGTTGAGGTAAAAGAAACAAAAATTCCTAAAAAACAACAATGCAGGACAGAATCAACGCATAAAAGGGGTGAAGGGAGAAATATGAAATACATGCACAAGCGCATTTTCAATTATGCACGCTCAGCATAAATAACGCGAAAACCGAAAATTGTTACCCCTTCCAAGAGTTTGAGGAATAGTGACAGCATAAATGAGCTACTAGATTGATGGCTCTCTAGCATATGGTATCCTAATGTGTATTTTTTCATTCTTGCAGATAATATTGTGAGTATCACGAATTGTAAAATTTGCTACACAACGGGTGAGATTCAAATCCAGGTATACACATACACACTTTAGGAGTCACCCACTCATAAAAAACAAGTATCGCGTCCTACAATAGGGAATATAGAACTATTTAAAAATTGAAAACAGTTGCTGTAAAAAAAACTGAAATGAGTGACAACGAAAACTTGAGCAATTGGCAGCCGCAGGAGATGCCGCGTACGTCACCATGGTGAATACGCACCAGTAGTCACCCCTGTGACCCATAGCGAACCTAGATCCCGAGTCGAGTCAACCGGTCAAGCCGGAATACTCAATTTAAAAACCTACGTTCCCAATTTGAATGCCAACGCAGCATTTTACAGATGGAAGAAAAAGTAATATTTAAGTATCATGATGAAATGGGGCATGTAGGAATAGACAAAGTAAGCCGACTTGATAGGTAAAAATTATTGGTTTCCCAGCATGAGAAAGGAAATTGATAAGCTTGTAAAAAATGTATAGCGTTTTCAAACAAATCAGGAAAACAGAAGGATTTCTTCACTCCATACACAAAGGAGATAACCCGTTTCAATATTTACATATAGATCACTATGGACCGATACATAGTAAAGATAGCAAAATGAAACACATATTAGTCGTAATAGATGCATGTAAGTTACCATATGAAGCTTTAAGACTCCAAAGCTTGCGCAGATCGCAGGTGATATCCAGCTCTACAGTTATCACTCGAGGCTTTGGTCCCACAAAGCTTGTATATTGCAGCTGATAGCAGCTTGAGCTCGATAAGCTTGAAATCCGCACCCACGTGTGCGAAAGCAGTATCAAAAAGAACTCAAAAGGGCACTACACGCAATGCTAAAGCGGTAGATGTCTAATACTTATAAATCAACCTAACTAAATAAATAACCTAAATAAATTGGAAAGCAACGAAATTATTAACCTGTACTAAATTTGTGCGGTTATTTGCCACAAAGAGTACGAAATCAAGTGAAGCAATCGAAGCACTGGAAGAATACTTCAAAGTATATAGTAGACCCAAGAATATAATATCATATAGAGGCAGTTGCTTCACCTCAAAAGAGTTCGATGATTTTATTAAGGAATGTAATGTTAATCATATAAAAGTAGCGACAGCATCACCACAGGCTAATGGACAAGTTGAGAGAGTCAATGAAGTCCTAGGACCCAATGTAAGCAATGGCATACAGTTTACAATGAATAACACAAGAAACAGATGCACCAATGAATATCCAAGTATAATGCTATTTGGTTTAAAGCAAGAGGTAGCATGATAGACAGCTTAAAGGAAAATGTAATAGAAGTGAATCAAGTTTGAGAAAATCGAAACTTAACAGAAATAAGGGAAAATGCAGTCATTAAGTAACAAAAATCACAAAAGCAAGCAAAAAGGAAAAGAATAAGAATAATTATGTTCCGAGTAATATTATAACACGGAAAAAGCTACACAAGTCACACATTAAGTAAAAACACACTTATACACATAGCACTTAAGCAACAAGAAGCTAAGTTAAAATTAATATCACACTAAAAACACCCTTCTACTTCCGATACAATACAATACAAGCCCCCTCATTTTGTGTCTCTCATCGGTGGAGAGCTACAAGGTTTTTAA
Source organism: Drosophila willistoni (assembly GCF_018902025.1). NCBI lineage: Eukaryota > Metazoa > Arthropoda > Insecta > Diptera > Drosophilidae > Drosophila > Drosophila willistoni. The sequence continues at coordinate 738,907 of NW_025814112.1, forward strand.
ATATGAGTCCCCAATTGTGACGCTGCAACAAGGAAAGGGATGGAGGATTGAAGGACACTCAAATCTGGTACATGTAATCCCTCTCGATTCATTCGCGGGCCTTGCTGAGAACTTGTCATTAGCCCTTGACCGGTACCCTTCTTGTGACCTGAAGACGTTGGCCACTCTCAAAATCAAAGATCTAAAAACAAAAATCGAGGAGCTCACGGTCTCCAACAAGAGGACTAGACGTTCAATCAAATGGTTAGGCTCAGCTTGGAAATGGGTAGCGGGATCACCGGATGCAGCTGACTGGGACCAGATTCTACAATCCCAGGACTCTCTGATTAGAGAGAATAACCAACAATTCACCATAAATAACCAATTCCTATCCGGCATCCAAGAGGCATTCAACAAAATAAACGAACTTGCAGGAGCACTGAACACAATAAGCAAGGATAAAGACTCCGAGCTATCCATCCTACTGAACAAAATCTTGTTACTTGAACGGAAGCTGGACGAAATTGTGCGAGCATGCCAACTCGCTAAAGTGGGCGTGATAACTCGAACTTATTGGACATAGACGAGCTGCAGGACATCATCAACACCACACCAAGCCTGCCTTACAACAACATCATAGAGGCCTACTCCTTTACAACATAGCGATGCCACGGGTACTACAACAGGAGTACTCGGTGCAGATCATCAGGCCAACCATAACAAATAATCAGCAACTTGACATTCCCTCGGGAAAAATCCTGGTAGGACCACGAGACACGTACATTATATCCAGGAGCTGCCAGACCATGGGAAATATCACCATTTGTAAGGAATCGGATCTCACTCACCTAGATGAAGAATCTTGCCTGCCAAGGCTAATAAAGGGAGGAACCGCAAAATGCCATTCAATAACCAACACGGCAAGCCCCATTGAGTTACTGGAAGATGGCACCATATTTACGACCAACTTTAGAGGAAAGATGACAAACGGCGTTGTAGAATCAAACCTAAACGGGACCTTTGTCATTCAATTCTCGAATGAGTCAGTAACAATCGGCAACAAAACCTTCAGAAGCCAGACGGTTACAAGGATGGTGGCAATACCCTCCACTTTGTCTGAAGTCGTAAACGAAGGACATCGACTTAATGTGGAATACATTCACAACTTGCACATAAACAATTTACGACGCCTCAACACTCTAACGAAGGGGACCACCATCACGGCCGGCTGCGCCATCTTCATATTTCTCGCTATCTTCATAGGTTGGATTCTGAAGAAGACACTCCAAAAACCAGAAACACCACCCTCCCCCAGAGTCACCGGCCACAGATACAATGGATCTCCGGGACGTCAATTTTTGAGGGGGGAGGAGTTAGCACACTCATCCTCACACGAGACCTCCTCTCATACAACCAGCACCCCTGGGACACCTTGTCCTTCAATTATCAGACCATGCCCCGCACCCCGGCTTCTCCCATCACAGCGGGACTCGATCAACACATTTTACCAGAAGCGCCTGAACGAGCATCGGGCAAAATACCCTCTAAGTGACACCATCCCTTGACCATACACACACCTTCCACACACGTTAGGAACACCAACACTATACACACACCTTTCACACATGTTAGGAACACAAACAGACCACCCACAGCACGCGTGCATCGCGGCCCATATCTTTTAGTCAACTAAGCTACCTACGTCTTTTATTTCCTGTAAACACACTTAGCCAAGTAAGCAACTTATGTTTCCTAGTGTTTATGCGACCCTAGCAAAATATGTGACCCAAGACGACCCCCGTTGGTCACACTAGGTACTTCACTTCCCTTTTCTAGCATAAGCACTTTTTAGCCATTCTTTGAATATTACCGGTAAGCAGAATTCACCGGAAGCGGCGACCCACTTCTGACTCGATCCCAACGCCGCTGCCAGCGGCACGACGCCGCAGCCAGCGCCCTTTGGGCATCTCGGGGTATATTTAAAGGACCATGCTCGACAGAGCCAGCAGTCTTAGTTTAGACGTAGAACTACTCATGTCAATTACAACTAAATAAAATCTTATAACGTTTTAAATCAAGTGTTGTGTTTTGTCTCACTGTAAGAATCCCGAGTTTCCCAAGTCCAATCCTTGTATCTAAGGAAGGAAATGGTAAGAATTCCCCTATAAGGGAAATGGAAACTCATAACTTATATATTATATATAAATCGAACTTAGCCGGCTCGAGGTCAATCTTAATATTTAATATTTTTAATATTTTAATATTAAAATTAATATTGTTGCTTACATATTCGTTGTGTATATGCTATGTTAATTATATTATAACCTATATATATATATTATATATATTTTATTAAACATTAAATATATTTATGTACTTAGATGTCTACATTAAGGCTAGTTTTGATTCATTTAGATTGCTAGAAAAAACAAAATAGATTAGCATAGGTCAATCAAATATTTTTTCAATTTGCTTTTCTTACCTGGGCAAATGCTTCAACTTATTCATCATCTTCTTCTTCTGATTCTTCTTCTTCCAACTCAATACAATTGACTTCAGTGTCTTCATCATCCTGAGAATCATATTCCTCTTCTTGGCTTTCTGTTGAAACAGCATTCTTTCCAAGTGTCTTAAAAGATTCGTAAGAATGTTCCTCTAAAAGTTCAAGAACTTCTGCGGGTATTTTCTTCTTCCTATTTGCTTTAGCTCGTGCTTTTAAATTAAGGCTTGAAATAAGTGGGTCAGATGAGTCAAGTACTCTGTTGAATACATTACTTATATTTTCCAACCGGCTGCACTTTCTAGCATGTGATTTTCGATCGTTTTTATAAATTTTATTTCGAGCTTCAGAAGCGTTTTCTCCGAAAACTCCAACCGGAAGTATACAGGTGTCCATTATTTGATGACCATGCACCAAAATTTTGTGTATAGTTGGAGGCATTGGATACCAAAAATATTTGCCTAAATACATGTTAAATGTCTTCTCACATAGATCCTTAAACTTTCTGGAGTTCACTTTATACTCGCAAGAGATAGCAATTAATATTGTATAAAAGTTTTTAAGAATTGCCTTATCAAAACTTAAAATGCTTGAGAAAGTATTAACATTTTCAAAAGCTCTTCGTGCTGTATTGCCATCATTTGTATTCCCACTTCCATTCTAAGACCCATTTCATTCCAAAGCCTTTTTTGGATGTACTGTTTTCGTTGACTTATTTGTTCCTTTTCAGATCCCTTAACACGCCATTTTTTTATTTCTAGTCTGTATGATATTTTCAATACCAACTCCAGAAATCTAATCCATGCATGTAGAGGGCTAATTCCATATTGCAGACTTTTGGAATTAACAGCAAATATTCCTGATTTGAAGTCAAAGGTCTTTAGCACTTGACTTGGCTTTGCTCCACATAATGGGCATACTTGGCATGAATTCGTACCAGTTAACACGTTTAAAACTTTTCCGTCAATTAACGGCATGTGGGGTTTATAATCAACGAGGATTCTTTTTTCTTTGAAAATATACAAATGACTTTGAAGATTTTTTATCTGTTCATCCAAATTAGATTTTTCTTGTAGTATGAGTTCGGTTGTTTCCTTAATAAACTGAAGTTTTAATGGCAACAATCTTACAGATTGTGGAGTAGAATTACGCCAAATGACTTGATTGAACTCATCAACCAATTGTAATGGGATCATCGTTGTAACAAATAGTGAATGGTCTAATCCGATAAGGTCATTTTCCTGAAATTTCTGTTTGTAAATGCCTTGTCCAGTAGAACCATCGAAGCCGTAGCTTAACATCAATGTACAACGTGAAGAATTGGATATTTCAAGAACGTCTTGCTGCATCTCTAGAATACGATCCACTGTGTGGTTTAATAAATTTTGAAACGGGACTTCCACTTTAGTTTCGGAGTACATGATTTCTTCAGGTTTACATTTCAGCTTACTTTCTCTCACTTTTGCGTAAGGTGGATAAATGTCACATCCTTGCTGTTTGTTAAGGGCCTTGATGCTCAGGTATTGCTGTTTAGTCAATCCGTTTTCAATCAGAAAAGCTAATGCTTCATCAACACTTAGTGGCAATGGGTCACGTTTCTCCAGTTTTTTTTTAATCTCACTTAAATTCTCGTTGCTTATGGCTTTTTTCAGAACAAAGGATGTATCTGTCTCTTTTAATTTTTTTGACGAAAGCAATGCGGCATGTATTAAAAGAGGAGTCGATTTGTCGTTCTGTGAAGCAAGTTCAGATGCTAATTTCCGTTTTAAACGAGGACCTGCATCGTTATAGTTTAAATGCTTTTGACCTGCTCTTTCAAGTGTTCTATCACTCGAAGTAACTTTGATACTTGACTCCAGCCAACGTGTGTGCTTTGTTTTAAAGCGTTCCACCATCCGATTGCATTTTGGCAAATTAAATTTGATGAATTTGACGAATTGTTTCACTTTAAGCTTAATTACATTTTGTTGATCCACCGATAGATTTTCCTGACCTATTTGCTGCACAATATAGTTTTGAACAGCGTTTTCTTCGCGACTGTTGCTGTTCCACACTTCCAACAAAATGGAATGGCAGAACTCGTGTGTAACTGCAACATGTCGATTATTTCGAAAAGGGGCAAATATGAGCAGTATTGTCTTTTCAGTATTGGATTAGTCGAAGATTAGTGTACAACCTGTTATTTATACATTTTCCAACCTTTTCTTGCTTCAAAAGTTAGGCCTGACGAAACACACAAACAAGTTTTAGTTTTGATCTACAAATACACAAAGCAACACATTGGACAATTGGACAATAAATAACAAAAACTACAAAATCTACACAAACATCTCATTTTACATACCTTCGTGGATTTTTTCCATGATAAAACTGTTTCACAAATGCAAATACTTTTGTTTTGTTTACTTTGAAAGTCAAAGAAGCTTTCCCGCGTTTTTTTCGATAACCAATGCAACCCTAAAACAGCTGACTTTGAATAAGCGTAAAACATTAAGGGCACTCCCTAAAAATTTTATAAATATATTTTTACACTTATTGGAATGTTTTTAATTAGAAACAAATAAAAAAAATCAGATTTTCCAAAAAAATTTTTTTTAATTTATGCCAAAATTTTGGGAATTTTACCCAATGTGCAGTGTTAGCTAAAGATGGACTAACAAAAAATATTGTTCACGCTATAGCATTAAGAGATTGATATTGTTTTAAGGGATAAATTATAATAATTTAAAAATAATGTTGTGCCTAGCTATTTTTTATATACACTAGAAATAAGTAGAAAATTATTTATATGGCAAAACAACGTTTGCCGGGTTTTCTAGTATATACATATATATATATATATATATAGGTCCTAAGGCATACAATCAGTTTTAAAAATTTTGAAAATGTGTCAAAATTTTGGGACTAAATATCAGAATTCATAAAAAAAAACCGTTAGAGATACGCCCACAAAATTAACAGAACATTATCTCAATACATGACAAACGCTATAAATAAACACAAAAAAAACTTCACACCAACATTAAATAAAAATCGCATGAAATCAGAATTTAAAGTCAAAAATGTATGACTCAAATTGTTTACCGCCACTGTATACAGTGGTTTTTGTTTCTTTTTTCATTGCCCGCACAGAAAAAACAAAAAAGAAAGCAATTACGTAGATTACATTAAAATATTTATTTCATCTATTACTGTTTTTTAGCTATACATGCATATGCATTTAATTTAAGTTTGAATGCAAAAACATTACGTTATTCATATTTTCTGAATTTGTAGTAATTAAATAGCCTCTTTCGGTTATCAAAGTTCTTTTGTTTGAAAATTTTTTTCGGAAGCCGCGCTACTTGCCGGTATACAAAAAATTTTAAAACTTGTTTTGTGCAACAAAGGAAAAATATTTTGATGCATGTCCCACCAAGCCAGTGCATCAAAATTGGTGCTGTATGGCTCATTAATGTTTGAATATCCTTGTATTTCCTGCTCCACCTGGTCTTTATTTTGGTCAATTTGTTGAACCTCTAATCTGCAAATTCGTCGTTTGCTATTATTTCTGTAGTGTTGCAGACATTATGTTTTACAAAACCTCCCATATATTTTTTGGATTCACTTATTACGGTTTCCTTTTCGAACGGGAAAAATTGTAACAACTTATTTGTGGGTGGAAATAAAAATAGGGCTATTTTGCGATAAATTGATCAATAAATTGATTGTGGATTAAATTGGGGAATGCAATGCGGACTTAAGAGCTTGAATAGTTTCAAGATTATTGACATCGGACAGACAGGTTTTTTAAATGTATTCAAATTCGGAATTATTAAATGAATAGTTGGACGCTTGGCTGCCTCCAGTTTTTGAAACAGTTTCAAAAACTTCTAAAACTCGAACGACAGATCCTAAGTGGTTGAGGTCTATACCTTTAATTCTATTTATCTGGTTTTTATTTATTAAGCTTGTTGACACTTCAATTACTGATTTTAGCGGGATTTTTCAAGAATTTCACCAGGTTCTCGCAACTACTGACCATATAGACCAGCTCAGGTACGGCATTAATACCTTTCTCAACAGCGTTGTTTAGGAGATGATTAACGCCTTGGATTTTTTTCACATCGAGAAAAGCTTTAATCATATTTGACCCACGATCAGTGACGATTATAGGATTGTCCACTATGAGATTGCATTCAAAACTTTTTAACATTTCCTCTATTTATACCATACACCCATAGGGTGAAATGGTATATTAAAGTCGCCAAAATGTATGTAACAGGCAGAAGGAAGCATCTCCGACCCCACAAAGTATATATATTCTTGATCAGGATCAACAACCGAGTCGATCTAGCCATGTCCGTCTGTCCGTCCGTCCGTCCGTCTGTCCGTATGAACACCTAGATCTCGGAGACTGTAAGAGCTAGAGCCACCAAATTTGGTATGTAGACTCGTGTAGTATGTAGAGTGATCAAAAAAAAAAAAAACTATTCCAGCTAGAGACACCATATTTGGTATGTATATTCGCTTAGTAAATGCACACAATTTGTATGCATAAAAATTTTTCCACGCCCTTTTCCGCCCCCGTAATTTGAAAAACTTGATTATCTCCCGTATTTTTGTTAATTTGATCAAAATCGGACAAAAAACAGTCGAGTTATGCATATAAACGTTTTTCCATAAGGCCGGAGTTGGCCGTTGACTGGTGGGGGCGCTAGGGTGCTCGTATGATTGAGTGAGCGAGATACTAAGATATGCTTGTAAGAAGCATGTGAAAATGCATTTGTTTAATAAAGTTGAAATATTTGCTTTACTGGTGTATGGTATACCTAAGTCGGCGAGACGACTTACTTACTTCATTTTGAATCAAAGTTATTTACTCGACAACACATTTCTTTCAATGACTTCATCGCCATTAGCCGATTAACGAGTACTCCCTGCTTAACATAATGCACAGTGTAGGACAAATAGGATGCATTCAAAAAGTTATCTCTCCATATGTCGCTAGTGATGGCATATCCAAAAGCTTTATGTTTAACAATTTCCTCTTTTATTGGTCCAAAGTGAGACTTATAGATGGTCGCTATATTTTGAGAAATTGTAGTTGGATATGGTAACAATTTATTTACGTCAACATTGGAACCATAAGTGGCACCAACATTAATTAGAAATTATGCAAATTTCTAGAGACCGGTATCAGCTATAATTTTTAATGGGCGGCAGCTCTGAATAACCATTAGCAACAACAACGCCCTCCTGCTTAGTTTCTGATTTTACATCAATCGAGGAAGCTTTTTGCGTTTCGCAACAATTAATCAAGTAGCATTTATGCTTGGTTAAATTTGACGTACTACCCGCGAACCTGTGAACAAGGTCAACTATTTCCTCTCCAATTTCATTTTTTATTTTTGAGAAAAATTGTCACACTTCGCTTCGACCCCTCTTTTCTAATAAGCTATACATTCCATTTTGCAGCTTCTCCCTTTTGTCCTGTCCAATATTTTCTCTCGAGCGTGTCGCGCACTTAACAACCTGTTGGTATATTTTAATTAGACTATATTAAAGCTGAATAGGTCACACAAAAAACATTTATGAACAGGACATAAAAACAGAGACTCTTAACTAACTATAAAAAATGAGTTATTAATTACAGTACATATAATGTATTTTTGGCCAAAAAAATGAAAAAAAAACATCAAAATACTCTTGGAATTACATACATATGTACATTCTCGTTTGGGATATTTTTTTCTCCTTCCATTTTTTAAAGAAAAGAAATTCACAAAATGTAACGGCGGATACTCGAGTTATCCGAATGCTTTCACTTTTGCCTAATTACTCATTTCGTTTCATTCTCACTCAATCCGCTTAGTATGAGTAATGAAACAATACAATAGTCATACACACTCACCCACTATGAGCCTCTCACTCACTCACTTCAATTCTATTCGAGTGTACTACATTTTAGTTTTATGTGAATGAAACCAAGCATATGACTAGTTGGAACCCAATAACAACAGTATTGCAATCTGAGTTGGTCCCACTGAGCCACCGACCACACCAGTTTAGTCATATAGTAAACACATGTAGTTCAAAAATATACTCAAATAATCAGAATTGGGATTTAAATGCATTCGAATCATAGCAATTCATTGTTTTACTTTCTAACTCATTCAATTCGTTTTGTTTCGTTTGAATGTTGTGCGACTGAGTTTTACTTCATCACACTCATTCACTAGAAGTCGATTTTCAAAGTCATTAAATTCATTTATTTGGTTTTGAATATTGTTAACTCGAATTGATTTTTCTAGCATTTATGCAGCTTATTAATGACTATATTGACTCAGCTTTTTAATGTCTCCTTGACATGAATTGTGACATTTAAAAATTAATACTATGGCCAATCTAAACTAAGATCACTAACCATAGAACACATAGATGGGACAAACTCATGATTTTTTGATTGCAAACGCTAGCCTAGTCATGGAACCCCAGAGAACTTCGGGAAAACCCGAACGCTCGTACTCTCAATGAGAGCGTAAAGTGGGGAGAGGGCCAAGCAGCTACGAAAATAATTTAGTCTAGCACAGACTACAGAACGACGAAGGCAGGCCTATGTCGCTTGTGATTTCGTTCTTTCTATGTATGTGTACACTCGTCGGTACATGCTCGGGCTTCGTAGTGTGTGTGTGACGTGAAGTTGTACAACATCGCATTTCAATAGCTCGCTCGACCAAAATTTGTAATTTTCGTCAAAACAGCGACAATGCGAATGGGATATGCCCCTGTGGAAAGAATATTAGGAAATATTGGCATCATCTACATATGTATCTCGGTGGCTGTGCCGATAGAGTGTTCGCTTGGCGATCGGAATGTCTCTGGTTCGATTCCCAAGTCGAAATCGTCGGCTTAAATATGGTTTTTTTTCTATTTTATAATTTCGTTTTTTTTTTGTGGATTTTTTGTTTCTTTATTTTTTGTTTATTTTTCTTTTTTATTCATTTATTATTTATTTATTTTTTATTTATTTATTTATTAAAAAATAGAAAAAAAAACCATATTGGTCGGTTCTGAAATGGGAATCGAACCAGAGACATTCCGATCGCCAAGCGAACACTCTATCGGTATACCACCGGTATACCAGAACGTCATCGCGAAGATTGGTTTCGATTTGGAGCTTCATTCGACGTTGCTGCATTTTCACCAGGATCAGGAACAGTCTCCTGAAGGGTATTCGGAAGATCGTGGTGCGTTTCTGGCTGGTCTTCTTGTAATTCTGTTGAACAAGAAGCTGGTTGTGGTATTTTAGGAACAAACCAATACTTTGTCGGGTTTTCTTGGGACGTGTTGTATGACATTCGTGGTTTGATTTGGTTGAAATGGCGCTGTAAGTACGACGTACAGCATTCGTCCAATTGGTCGATCGATAGTGCCTTCAATCCACTTTTCTCCCCTCGAGAAATTTCGGGTAAATACCTTTTGATTTGTGCTGTATTTTGTCAGCTCTTGACCGTGAATTAACTCAGCAGGAGATTTACCCTGTGCATAAGGGGTGAATCTGTAAGAAGCAAGATATTTCGTTACTGCTGTTCGTACAAGCAAACCTTCCTGAATATTTTTCTTGACAGAAATTTTAAAAGATTGTACAAATAGGCTGGGTGAAATGGTGCTGTTGTTATATGCTTGATTCCATGGAGTATGCAAAACTCTTTGAATGCTTCAGACGTAAGCTGCGGTCTATTATCGCTGACCATAGTCTTAGGATATCCTTCGATTGCAAACATTGAAGCCAAAGCTGAGATTGTGTTCGCGGTTGTTGCCGATATTATTTGAACAGTAAACGTGAACTGCGAGTATGCGTCTACACAAATCATCCACATGGCATCGAATATTGGGCCAGCGAAGTCGATGTGATTGCTGTAGGCCAACTCTGGTATTGTCGTAATGGCGCTGGATTGTTTCTTTTGCAGATGTTGCATGACTGAGCTAGATTTTGTATGTCTTCATCAATGGCAGACCACCAAACATGTTTCCTTGCAATTTGCTTCACGCGAACAATGCCCCAATGTCCTTCATGTAATAGTTTAAGGACTTTTGGACGCAGACTGGTTGGAATCACCATCCGATTTGCATCTGACGGTAAACATAGTAAGTGATCATTAATTGTTAAAGCAAACTTACGATTAAAGTATGGCAATAAATCTTCGTTGCCACTTTCTAACTTTTCTGGCCATCCTACTGAAACGTTGTGCAGGACTTGTTTGAGGATTTTATCGTTATTCAAAACGATCAACCGGTGGATCAACCGGTGGATCAACCGGTGGATTGATTTCCCAAATAATCTTATGCAAGAGAAAGATAGAGAAAACAAAGCAGCGATCAATTTTTATGCCCTTGCAAAAAGGGTATATTAATTTTGGTCACAGTCATCGTCTAGAACTCCGCGAGAACAGACGTCATCGGTGATAAGCTCGTCGCGATCAAACTATCACTCGTTTACATCCCACTTTCTTTTTTGTCCTGTTTCTATTCGACCATCAAGTAGTGAGCTGAATCTTTTTCATTTGCGAATAAAAGAAAAAACAGCAAAACCATGGCCCCAGGACCACCCATAGGTAGGGAAAACATATTTTCCTTACTAAGTGATAGCCCAAAAACTAAAAAGAAAAGACAATTTCAAAAAACACCAATCGAGTTTCCAGATCTGCCAGAAGTCACAGCACAAAATCCTAAATACATCATCTTAGCAGCTAAAGACGCACTCAAACCCATATCAGAATACTCCTGCTTTGCAGTACATAGAGCAATTCAACTAATCAGCAAAGACATTATCTCCATATCTACCTTACGCGACGGAAACCTTCTCATGCTTGTCAAAAACAAAGAGGTGGCCGAAAAGTTCTTGAAAGCAAACGAACTTCCCGGTATATGCAAAATTACCTGTAAACTGCACGAATCACTAAACAGCATCAAAGGTACCATTTATGTACCCTTCCTCAACAATGTATCAGAAAATGAAATCGTACAAGAATTAAAATCTCAGCACGTAACCTCAGTATACAAATTCAATCGAATGACTGACGGCACACCGAAACCCTCAGGTGTTGTCTTGTTAACCTTCGACTTGTACACACTCCCTAACAAACTTGCAATTTCTTGGAACACTGTAAAAGTACGCGAATATATTCCAAGTCCGATGCGCTGCAAAACCTGTCAGCTATTGGGTCATACGGTATTACTCCCCCTCCCCCACACTCCAACAACGAACTGACGTTCACAAAAACCAAAGCGAATACACCAAAAAAGAAACACAACCGACCACAAGTAAAAACAATACAATAATCACATCTCCGGCTTTTAACTTGCCTTCTCCAACAATTACAACTTCCAGTGATCCAAATACCAGTGAATCAGACGACTCTATGGAAGATTTGACTCTTAGTTAAGTCTCTCCCTTTTGTCTCTCTTTCCGCATACATATAACTTCTTTTCCCTTTCCTATTTCAATGACCCTTAAAATACTACAATGGAATATGAATGGATATGTAAATAATTATTAACAACTCATCTTACTTATCAAAGACACGGACCCAGATATTATATGTATTCAAGAGTCTCACATTCCACACAATCAAAGTAATGTTATAGTTCCTAAGACATACAATGGCTATTTTAAAAATCTTCACTCTATAACAACAAACAAACAAGGTGTTGGCTTCTTAATCAAACGTCACATTCCACATGAACATATGCCACTGGCATCTAACGTTTTAGGAGATGCACTTCAACTAAATTTAAACACAAAAATTACGATAATTAACACCTACATACTGCCAAACCAAGACTTTACAGTAAATGACCTACTTCTCCCAATATCCAATTTTAATACTCCTATATTGCTATGCGGGGACTTTAATTCACGTAGTACACTATGGGGATCCTCAACAACCAACTCCCGAGGAAAAAGAATCGAAAAGCTCATCGAAAGAGCTGATCTTGTTCTGCTTAACGACGGCTCAGCTACGCACTTCTCAACACACAACTCCTTCACTTGCGTTGATCTTACAACAGTCTAATCGTCAATCGTCAACCGATGCCACTGGAAAATCGACAATTATTTACATGGAAGCGATCATTTCCCGATTACCACTACCATAATTACACAATTTAAAACCGAGAAAGTCACACATATTCCTAAATATAAAACAGACATTGCTAACTGGACGAAATTTCAAAAAGAGCTATCAACTAATATAAAAAACTTTAGATATTGCAACATTCACCAAGGTGTTTCCAAATTAACCAAAGCGATTCACCCAGCAGCAAATATAGCCATACCACAAACCAAAGGAATACCACAGAAAAAGAACGTAGCTTGGTGGAGTACGACACTAAACCAACTCCGCGAGAATAAACAATCCCAATGGATAATATTTAGACGCAACATGAGTCCTACTACTCACTCAAAAGATCAAAACTTTTCGTCAGAGTATATTTCCAATAAAACCGCACTTCTTGCCATTAACTACCAGCCAGACAATGTTGCACCAACAGCAAAACATCTTGAAGCCGATATAACCTTTCTCGAATTTGAAGCAGCACTAACACAGACAAAAGGCAAAACACCAGGTTTTGATCGTATATCCTACCCTATGCTGAAAAACCTGACAACTGATACAAAACATAAGGTAGTTGGACTCTACAAACAAATTTTAATTCAAGGAAAATACCCACATGTGTGGACCAGAGCGGTGGTTGTTCCCATCCCCAAACCACATAAGCCCAACCACGACATAAACAGCTTTAGACCAATATCTCTTCTACCATGTATGAGCAAATTATTCGAAAAAATTTTAGCCCGCCGACTGATGTGGTTCATAACCAGTAGCAATCTAATTTCACACAACCAATCGGCTTTTAAGCGGAAACACGGGACCGTGGACGCCTTGTTACAAATACATCATTTCGTGTCAGATGCTCTTTCCTCGCGTAATCACGTCACGATTCTAGCGACTGATTTCGAAAAAGCATTTGATCGCGTAGGGGTACACACAATTCTACACCAACTAATGCTCTGGAGGGTTGGACCTAGGATCTTTAGTGTAGTAAAGGCCTTTATGGCCCACCGGTCATTCCGAGTGCGAGTAAACAACACTCTATCAAAACCACATCGGCTATTTAACGGCATCTCACAAGGTTCCCCACTTTCAGTAATTCTGTTCATAATAGCATTTGATAAACTAAACTCAATTGTACTACAACATAAAAATCTACATATATCTATGTATGCTGACGATGCAATAATCTACACGAAACTAAAAGACGCAAACACTGTAACAAACACATTTCTAAAAGTCCTACAAGATATCAAGAACTGGGGGAACTCTTCAGATGCCTTGCTGTTAATAGAAAAATGCAAAGTACTTCACATTTGTCGTAAACATCACTGCCCAGCTCACAACTTATCGTTTAATAACATAAATATAGAAACTGTAGAACAATTAAGAATATTTGGAATAATATTTGATAGAAAATTAAAGTTTAGGCAACACTGTACAGCTTTAAGAAATAATTTAGAAGCTAGACTAAACACAATTATATTTCTTTGTTCAAAATTCTCCTACATACACGTAAACGTCCTAATTAATATTACCAGAGCAATAATTCTCTCCAAGTTGGATTACGGTCTTCCAATCTATGGATGGAGTGCGAACGCGAACTTAAGACAAGTTCAAGTTCCTTACCATTGCGCTGTCCGACGAAGTATCAATGCATTTCCTACATCGCCGATCAAATGTATCCTAGCGGAGGCAGGACTTCCATCGATTAAAGACAGATTGTACGAAACCACCGCAAAACTTATTCCAAAACTATGCACAACATCAAACGTACTGCTAAACAAAAATTGGGTAAACGCAAGCAAGGCCAAAAGGAAATACAAAGTCCTATCCACCATACGTCGGTGCGCCATTATACTAAAAGAAATAAAAATTGAACTACCGATTTACTCAAACGGAAAAGCCCCTGCTCCGCCATGGTTACTTCAGAATTATCTATTAATCCACCGCTGCAAACGCACAAAAAAGAAATTACACAAAGCGTTATATACAGAAAACTATTCCTGGAAGAAAGCGAGAAACTAAGCGACTGGAGCTGGTTGTTTACGGATGCCACCAAATCCGTAGCCGGGACTGCTTTTGTAGTCGACAAAAAAAATCCCTAATCTCAGGAGGTTTACTGCCCGAATACTATACCATATTCACCGCCGAGGCCCTAGCTATCCTAAATGCTTGTATATTCGCCCTAAACAATAAAGGGAAATTCGTAATTTTCTTCGACAGCCTAACAGCGATTTCTGCAGTAAAAAATCTAAACTGCCATAACCACCTTATAAAAGAAATTAGGAGTATTTGCACCAAGAAAATCATTATCCTTTTTTGGGTCCCCAGCCATCAAGGAATAATAGGAAACGAAAATGCTGACGCAGCAGCAGATGCAGCAACTCGATCCCCACACTTTTTATGCACACCCCCCGCTGAAAAAGACTACAAGCAGTACATATCGCAACTTATAAAAAATAAAAAAGATGCAGACTGGACAACCTTTGACCACCAATATACACACTTCAACGCGACAGGATTAACAGCTATATATCCAGCAAACACGCCCAAACATAGATGGTCGTCCTTCATACGCCTCCGAATCGGACACACCGCAATGACTCACGAACATCTCCTTTCCAACGAACCTCCCAAACGATGCACTTGCGGTGACAGACTCACCACCAGACACATCTTAGATCACTGCCAAGACTTGGCAAGAATCAGAAGAATGATATTTAATCAACAACAACCAACAATTTTCCTAAAAACAGTCAACGAAAGCAACATTAATATCATTTACAAATTTGTAAAACAAGCTAGAATTATAAAACAAATTTAAAATAGGCTAGCAAACAGAAACTATAAAAAAAAATAGGCGTCGAAGGCCATAGCAGCTAGTACGCTCTAAACTATATTAGACATAACATTTCAAATTGTTATCTAATTATAATAAAAAAAAGAAAAAAAAAAAAAAAAAAAAAAATTTGGTCAGAAGTGTGCAACGCATAGAAGGAAGCATCTCCGACCATGTAAAGTATATATATTCTTGATCAGCACGACGAGACGAGATCAAATAGCCATGTCCGTCCGTCCGTCCGTCCGTCTGGATCAACGCAAACTTCTCCTAGACCGTTGGAGCTACAGAGCTGAAATTTTGCATGTAGGCTTGTATATATTGCAGGCGTTGTATATCTCGGATTCAGCCGGATCGGATCACTATATCATATGATATATAGCTCCCATACAAATGGCAAAGTCACGAACAGTGACTTTTCTTAATAACTTCGTTTTTGAGCTATTGTCATGAAATTTAATATTGTTGAGTTAATTACACATTTAAACGACTGTGCAATATTTGATCAAGATCGGGTGACTATATCATATAGCTCCCATAGGAACGATCTTTCGAAAACAGTGACTTTTGTCAATAACTTCGTTACTTTTGACGCGATTGCTTTCAAATTAATATTTCTTAGTTTAATGTATCTGTTAATGACTGTGCCGAATTTGATAAAGATCGGGTTACTATATCATATAGCTCCCATATGAGCGATAGGTCGAAAACAGTGATTTTTATCAATATCTTAGTTTTTTCGTATGCTAAGATTGTTGGCCGTTCTTTCGCAAACATTAGCCTTTTTAGCTTGAACGTTTTTCCACTTTGATGGCTATAGGTAAGGAAAGAGTTACCATAAAAGTTGCAAGGGTATACAACTTTGACGCGGTCGAAGTTAGCCCCGGCCCTCTGGTTTTATGTGTGTTTTCTCAACAAAGCGACATAGATCTGCTTGCTTCGAAATGCTGAGGGAAACTAAATCAACTCTCATCCTCTGTGTGAGGACTTCGGCAGCCGTTCGGTTACACGCATACGAGGTGCCGAACGTGTTCGTCCCCCGGGGGATATGAGTGCAGGGCTCTGCTTTAGAAGTTGCTCAAGGTATCTCTGGAAGATTGCCGGTGCGCTGGCAATTCCATACGGAAGGCTCTGATATTGAAATAGGTCCAATGGCGTGTTGACGACCATGAATTGCTTGGTTCCATCTGAAGATAGGCGTCTTTTAGGTCTATTTTGCTGAATTGCTTACCATGATGAATTATGTGAAATAGGGACTCTTTTGTTGGTAATGGATACTGCTCTATGTCGATTTGTGCGTTAACTGCTTGCTTAAAGTCACCACAAATCCGAATGGCTCCACCTGGCTTAGGTGCTAACACAATGGGGTATGTCCAGTTGCTAAATTGGATCGGTTTCCAGATATTGGCTTCCGTGAGACGATTTGCTTCGGCTTTGAAGTGTTCCAATTGAGCAACTGGAATTTGACGGCTTTTGCAAAATTTGGGTGTTGCTGTAGATTTGAAAAATACGCTAACTTTGAAATTTTTTATGGTACCCATGGCAGGCTCGAACACTGACTTATATTTGCAGCAAAGATCGTTAATATTTGGACAATGTCGAATCCAAATTTTTTAAATAAATCTGTTCCGAAAAGATTGGCTTCGTCTCTTTTACTAGTAACAATGATTACAATATTTTCGACTTTTTCTCCACACTTTGCGACAGTGTGCAATTCGCTTAGTATTGGTATTGGAATGTGTGTATATGCGAAAAATTCTCTGGAACATTCTTGCAATTTCGGTTTATTCAGTAATAAATATGTTTCAAAATTTATCACTGAAGCTGTTGACCCTAAGTCCATTTGAAAAGTAATAACATGATTCAATATGTTGACACCAATTAGCTTTTTACGATTTCCGTTTTTAACTTGACCTGTTATAGTGTTCACTTCTTCTATTAAATTTGCTTCTTCTCTTTTTTGTGTCTGCGAATTATTTTTGTCTTGCTTTGACATACACACGACAGATATATAGCCTTTTCTACGACATTTGTAACATACGTCGCGACGTCACGATTCTTGCATCTCTCTCTAGTGTGAGACGTTCCACACACAGAACACGACTTCCACGAGTTTTTGCACTGTTTCTCTTTGTTTGGTTTATTCTGATACATTTTGAATGTATGGATCGCGTTAAGTCGAACTTGACTCTCTTTCTTGTCTTTAAGGGTTGCAACGGTTTTTGTCGTTGTCTCATGGGTCTCCGCAACCATGAGCGCATCTTCAAGAGTCGGCTGGTGCTTTTGAAGAGCAGCTGCCCGTACTGCATCATACGGGGTATGTACGATGATCTGATCCCGGATCATTTTATCTACGTAGTTGGACAAACAACCTTGTGCAGAACACACAAATTGACATTATGGAAAAATAAAGTCTCTATTGTTATATATATATATACTCAACACAAATGCAAAATAATAAGACACTTTGAATTTAGTTTTCACAATCAATTTATTTTGCAGAACTTCACGCACTCGCAGTCATAACTGAACTAAAAACTCAAACGTATACTGATGCTCACACAAGCGATAAAATAGAAAAGAGAGCATTTTCGGTAAAGTCCCGTTTTCAATATCGAACTTAAATATATACATACGTGTACATGTGACTTTTGCTTGTACATATGTATGTACTTTTTCAACACGCCACCTCAAAAGTTACATTGACAAATTTTAAAAATATGAATATATTCACTGACGAGCTTGTGCGATTGGTTTTTTTTTTTTTTTTTTATATATATATATTTTTGAAGCGAAAACTTCTTTAGAATCGTTGGGAGTGATTTCAGACTCGATGAAACGAAAAAGCGACACTAAACAGAGACACATATAGATCTTATAGTATTTAGCCTGCGAGAGAATGAGATGCAAATATATAAAAAGCATTATAAATAAAAAGCATTATGAAAAACTTCGACCAAGCTGGGAGTCGAACCCCGGCCGCCTAACAACAGAGCCACGTCGACACTTTGTAAATTGCCGTCGAGTTCTGTAGTTAGTGTGCTCGCTGCGAGAGAATGAGATGCAAATATATAAAAAGCATTATGAATAAAAAGCATTATAAAAAAAACTTCGACCAAGCTGGGAGTCGAACCCCGATCGGCCGCCCGATCGCCAAGCGAGCACACTAATAACAGAGCCACGTCGACACTTTCTAAATTGCCGTCCCCATAAAGTATATAAATTCTTGATCAGCATGAGAAGCTGAGTTGATATAGCCATGTCCGCAAAATGTTTTCTTCTAGACCTATATGATATAGTGGTCCGATCCTAAAGATTTTCATACTTTATCTTACCCGGGTAATAAAAAACCCCAAAAAAAGATTTCATCCCGATAGCTCTTAAGACGGCTGAGTAAAACGCATACGCACAGACGGACGGACAGATGGACATGGCTATATCAACTCAGCTTCTCAGGTCGTAAACGCCTCCTTCTGTGCGTTACGAACATCTGACCAATTTTACAATACCCTCTGCAAGGGTATAAAAAGTAAATAAAAATGTATCACAAAATATATAATGAATGAATGCACAGCAACTAGAATCACTGTCTGTTCAGCTCTCTAAAGTGGGAGAAATATGTGCATGCGAAACCAGATTGAGAAATGGAAAAACAGTTTTAATTGTGGCAATTTATATTTCACCGAATCAATCAATAAATAGCATAAAAATTTAATAAAGTATACACCAGAAGTATCGCGGATACTTAGAAAATATTACGATAAAGTTCCAATGATTTTAAGTGGCGATTTTAACGTAAATTTTGCATTGGACACAGCGGTTCCTTTAATTGACTTTCTCAATACAACATTCAGTTAAAAAATGTGTAACAATCGCACTGAATCAACAACACGATGAAAAACAACAATTGACGCGGTATTTCAAAGATATGTTGACAACATCGAAACCAAAGCATTTGTATCATATTTTAGCTATCATAAGCCACTCGTATCATTTGTTGAAATTGAAAACATTGAGGATGAATAATAATAACATGAAGAAAATAAAACATGACCTTTATAGCAATATTATAATGAACCCATAATTATCCCGCTCCTAATGCTGCTTTCGTCTCATTCTCTCTCAGTTTGTGTTACGGAAGGTTTCACTTCTATCGTGTCTAACCGTTAGACGCACTTTTTTTTATTTTTTTTATTTCTGCGGATAACAATTTGATCCAGCATTCGCTCATGGGATTAAGGAAACCCAGTAAAACTTAATCCAGATCAATTAAAATAAATAGTTAACGTGATTCATTTTCATTTAACAAAAAACATAAAGAAATTAATATAATAATTCAGCTTTTCATTTTCATAAGCATTTTAAAATAAGTAAGTAATATGAAATTAATATCATAATTCAATTTTCAGTTTCAAAAAGTTTTAGATTAAGTTTAAATGGTTAAGGTTAAATGGTTAAGGTTAAATGGTTCAAAAAGTTTTAGATTAAGTTTAAATGGTAATATAAAATTAATATCAAAATTGATTTTATTTTTTCAGTTTCAAAAAGTTTTAGATTAAGCTTAAAATGTAAGAAGAAATAAAATTGTCCTTCTTTTAGTTTAATTAGGCTTGTTATGAATAAATTGTCTCATATTCTGTCAACCCTAGTTGGTTTCTCAAGGTGATGAATCGTGCTGCTGGTAACGGTTTCATCATTATATCGGCCAATTGAGAATCTGTTGGAATATACTAAATACAAATTAGTTTCTTCTGAATTTGTTCTCTACTAAAATGATATTTAATATCTATGTGCTTTGTTCTCTTGTGGCAAGTAGGATTATTGGCAATACTAATACAACCTTGGTTGTCTTCAAATATATCTATTGGACCATTTAATTCTAGTTTAACTTCATTTATTAATAACTTAAGCCATAATGCTTCTCTGACACCTTCCAATAGAGCCATGTATTCCGCTTCAGTTGACGAAGCAGCAACGGAATTTTGTTTCATGGTACTCCATGAATTAAACAATTTTCAAACATTTTAAATACGAATCCAGTAGTGCTTTTTCTGTCAGTCTCGTTTCCAGCCCAATCAGAATCAACATATCCCATCAGAATACTATTAATATTTATATTTTTATGAAATGTCAATTTCAAATTAATAGAGCCTTTCAGGTACCATACGACACGTTAAAGACATTGCCAGAGTTCCTTATTGTTGTTATTTGTATATCGACTTCCATGTTAAATTTTCTTAAAACATTGCTAATATATGTGGGACTCGTTAATGCAATCCCACTTTTTCCTCCCGAATTTCTAGGCCGTTTTTACTCACAATCAATCAGTTTTATTCAACATTATTTCTTTATACATTTATCACTTAATTACCACATAACTACACTCTTCTTATTCGAGCAGCCACGAGGAACACAACCGGTCGACACAACTTGACGCCATAAAACTCTTTTCTCAATTGATATCGATGGTTTGTCATCGATATCGTTGATAAACTTTAAATTATGCACCTCTGAACTGGTTCAGTACAATCGACCGCTTCTCGTCTCTCGACCCATTCCCACATTCGGCCGGACTGACTTATCATTCGCCTCGAATGTTGAATCGTCTGATGAATTCACTTGACCATTCCACGACTTCATATACTCTGCGACAGTTGAGGTTTTCCCAGGACCTTCGTGATCTCCTACCTTTTCTACGTCATATCGTCCATGAGACTTAACTTTCACCACCCTATATGGTCCAAAATATTTAGCCTTAAGTTTTAATCCTGAACCATATTGCGTTCGCTTAATTGCTATCAAATCATTGATTTTATACTCAACTACCTTTTTGCGTTTTTTGTTATAACTTTTACGATTCTCCTCTTGGATTCTCTCAATATTATGCTGAGCTTCCTGACGAACATTAGTGCGTTCAATTTCTAGCTCTTCTATGGCTTCCTCTTCCAAAAGTTCTTGTAACTCAGGGAAACTATTAGTCCTCATCTCAACCCCGGTTAATAATTTAAATGGCGACACTTTTGTGCTTCTAGGAGGGGTACTATTGATTGCTTGCTGCACTCTTTCAACGTACCTATACCACATAGTCGGTTTTTTATAACAAAGTTTTGTTAGCATAGGAATAATTATCTTATGGATACGTTCAACTTGACCATTTCCCCTAGGTACTCCGGTAGCTATCATTAAATGCTGAATGTTTTGCTCTTTACAATAATCTCCGAACTGGTGAGAAACAAATGCTGCACCTCTATCTGATATAATACGCCCTGCATTTCCAAAAACTGATGCGTCTATCTACTACCGCTTGTGATGCCGTATTTTTTGTTGGATAGAGCCACACAAATTTCGAAAACGCGTCGACAACTACCAATAGATAGTTATAACTCTTCGCTGTCGAATCCATAGGTCCTACATGATCAACATGATAAGTCCCTAAAGGTTTATCTTCTTTATTTATTGAAGCTAAGAAACCTTCTTTCTTGCCTGCTTTACCTTCCGAAACAATGCATTCGATACAATTTTTTACAATCTCAGAGGCCTTTTGGAATAACTTCGGTATGTAAAACTTTCTCTCAACTTCCTCTTGAGTTCTTTTGGCCGAAAAATTACCCTTTCTATGTGCAATCTTAATTAATTCCTCTTCCATAAGTGATGGGACTACAATTAAATTCTTAATGGGATCCTTGTACAAAACACCGTTTTTTATAAAGAAATCTTCATAAGTCTGATGCTCTAAAACAGCTGTCACTGCGCTAATCCAATCATCACTAGCTTGAGCTATTTTAAGTCTGTGATGCATTGAATCCTCTAACATTGAACAGGACATACGACTTAGAGCATCTACATGCTTCATTTTACTGCCACTTCTATTTTCAATTTCATACTTGAATTCTCGAAGAAATAAAGTCCAACGCGAAACTCTTACAATCTTAGCATTCAAACGTCTATAATCACAACAAAGTCTTTTTCCTCCATCCTTTTTTGTAACAAGAACTATAGCAGACGCATATTCTGATGTACTTGGTTGAATGATACCCTCGGCTAACCATTTTTCTACTGTTGAGTCCACGATACCTTTATCAACGAAAGATAAACGCCTCGGCCGTTCGTATACTGGGCATTCGTCACTTAATAATATTTTCATTTCGACTGGACTCTTCTTTGACGACTGTGGTACATAACTGTGAATAAGCTGCTTAACTTCTTTGACGTCCGATTTAGTTAAATGGCACAAATCTATTTCACTCTTTTCTTCTTCAGCTAATAAACACAAACTCTCAAATTCCTGTAACATACCCTTCGGAGTTTTCACTTCTTCATTGTGTACAGTTTCTTTCGCTTCTGTGTTTGGCATCACTTCTTCTTCTCTAGGCTTAAAAGTAGCATTTCCTTTTGTGATAACCAAATTAGCTAATTCTAAAATGTTGTTTCCAATCACTACTTCGTAGTCAATATCCTCTTTTCTATAAACGTGGAACGTTAAGGGCCATTGAAGACCATCAATAGTCACCTGCGCTTTAAAACTACCTATAGTATTTAACTCACTTTTACACACTCCCAATAAACGGTTACGTTCATCGTTTAATTCTATACCGTGAAGTTTTCTGATAATATCATCTCTTATTAAACATAGATCACATCCTGTATCTATGAGTGCAGACAGCTCAACGTTTCCACATGATATTGTTTTGAAAATAGCTTTTCCTTTTACATTGATTTCTCTTGACATTGTATTAGCCCTACTGTATTCCTTTTTAGTATCTAATTTACGTGTCGGGCATACTGATGCTTTATGCCCTATCTGATCGCATTTAAAGCACTTTATCTTCGGACACTCACTCATCAAATGAGATACTTCGCCACACTTATAGCATTTTCTCGGTTGTTTAGATATTTCCGCTTTTTTATCATCCTTCTCATTATGATTTCTGTTTCTATTTACCACTTGAGGGTGACCAAAGTAAACCTTTTCGTAAATTGTAATCTGTTCCTTCAGCTTAATGACTGTCTTTGCCTGATACAAGTTACTTTTGTTAGCTTTTGAATCAGGTATTCCTTCTATGAAATATTCTATAAGACTAGCTTCATCTAAATTTATGGAACTGCCTATTTCCCTCAGACTATAAAGGTACTCACGAAAATCTTCATTTGGGCGTTTACGTCTATTTCGCAACAATTTATGTACTTCAATTGCTGATACTTCTGAGCCGAACTCGCTTAACAAAATTCTTTTTAATGATATCCAATCAGTCACTCCTCGCTCACCACGCACAAAAACTTTTGCTGTACCTTTTAATAATTGCTTCGCATAGATAAATTTCTGTAAAGAGTTCCATTGAACTGCTTCTGCATTATCTTCAAAATCCCGTAACCAATTTTCTATAGACGGTTGACCTGACCCATTGAACGAAGAAAGAGAATCCTCAATGTCGCGCAAAGTAAAATTATTTCTAACTACAGTTGGTGCCGTAGACTGAAATGATCCCGCATCATCACTTTCGGATGCAACCTCGACTTCGTCAGCCACCAAACCGAAATGTTCGAAAAGACGATCTTGCAACGATTGCTTTCTACCAGTTATTGCCAAATTCAAACTGGCCAACTTTGCTTTGAGCTCATTTACATTTAAACTTAATACTTCGTCTCTATTCATTTTGTATTCGTCGTAGCTTACTCGTTACAGTTGAAATTTCAATATATTTTACAAAAGTATAATCTAACTCTATTGTTAGTAATTTAATTTTCTCTTCTTTTAGCAATTACAAAATATAATTATTTCTCTTTCAACATTTACTTTTCTTTTAATTCCAAATTTATTTACTTCACTTTTGAATTCCAAATTTATTTACTTTAGTTATAATTTTGACATAAATTTATATTGATTTAATTTAATGATTGCATCAACTCAATTTAAATTATAACATTTTTCGTTCTGCAAACATAATGTTTATTAACATAAACATCTGGCTCACCACTATGTTGCCTTCTCGCTCGCTCGTGTTGACTCACCAACGCCGTTTATTCGCGCCAATTCTGCTGATATGCCGATCTTTCACGAATGCTCTCTCTAACGCTGTATTGCTCGTGACGCCAATGCCGATGTCTCGCTCGTGTCGCCAATGCCGATGCCTCGCTCTTGTACAAATTTTTCCACTGACGCCGCCAAACTTGTGCGTCTAATGCAGAGGTAGGCGCCCATAGCCCGTGCGGGCACTTTTGCTCGGCAATTGCTCGTGTGGCCGTCTGTGTGCATGCCGATGTGAGCACGAAGTACAAGTTGAGTGCATAAAAAAACAGCTAGTGTCGCACAGACTTTTGACGAAAGCAGTACTATGTCGCTTTGTTACGCAGCTACACGCAAATTTATGCTTCACTTCTTTACATGGCAACTTTAAAAATATTTTGCCATTATTTATATTTTGTCCCTATAGGGTAAAAAGTATATTATAATGTAAGCGAACATGCATAATGTAATATAAATGTAAGATAAAAGGCAATGTTAAAATTATCTTCCATGTTTACCACAACATACATTTGTGAATCCACATTTTCGACAATGAAATTAATTAAAGATTCAATTCGAAATAGTCTTACTGATAGCCATTTAGAAGATCTCCTTCGTATAAAAAGTTATCCAAACAATATAGAAGTAAAGGAAATAGTTGAGTTTCTGAACAACAATTAGGTCGGAATTATTCTTTTTCACTTGCAGTTTAAATTTTTTATTCGTTTCTTCACATTCGATTCGCGCAGTGTAAAGCAGTTTACCAACACAAGCAAGCGCACGCATACATTGACAGTTTGAGCTGGCTCTGCCTACCCGTGGTCTAATGCAGTGGTGCGAATTAAGATTGAGTCTGTTCTGGTTGAGTGTTAAATCAAGACTGCTTTATTGAATCAAATCATATTCTGGTTTGGCTTACATCTAAGTGTTTATAATGTTTTCTTCTGGTCACTTTTCTTGTGACACTCTATGTTTAGGGAAACTGTCACTTATCTTGTGACACTCTATGTTTAGGGAAACTGTCACTTATCTTGTGACACTCTATGTTTAATGGAATGGTATTGTTTATGTTTACATTAATGTGGAGTGTAGACCTCTTGGGTCGGCTGTTATGGGAAGTGTTGCTAATGGCATAACTCCTCCCCTCTGAGAGTATGAATTCTCCTGAATTCTGTTTACATTAATGTTTATATTTTTCTTTTTACAGTATATATGTATATAAATGGATAAACATATAATAATAATAATAAAAAGTGTTAAAAATATGCCATTTGTCATTTTCTTTTCGTATTTAAGTTCTGTGATTTCTTTTAAATTGTCAAAATTATCTATTGTTACATGATCAAAGTTTATTGTGTTTTTATAGGTTTGATTCAATAGTTCTGTTGGATAAAAAAATTTTTCGTGAAATTCTGTTTTTTCGTTAAAAAATATTTCATTTAGAATTTGAATTTTACAGTTACCGAATTGAATTAAGTTACTTCCCTTAAGTATAATATTTCTTTTATCGCAATTTTGATATATTTTTGTATTCTTGGCATTTTTGATTATAATTGTATCATCGTCAATTTCTTCGATACTCGTTATATTGTTGAATGTAAATTTGCAATTATTATTAATGGTACAACTTTTACTTAATTTTAATTCTTTTAAAATTTTGTTGGGTTCATATGTAAATGTTTTATTATTTATTTCTGAAATTAACTGATTTTCTTGGTCTATTTGTATATAATCTATATTTGGTATAGGAATAATTAACTTAACATCTATGGTTATAAATGATTTTGGGATTTTAATTGTGATTATGATGCAATTATTCTTATATTTTAAAATGCCCATACGGATTAGCTTTAATTTATAAAAATCAATGTCAAATTTATTTATTTCCTCTTCTGATAAAATTTCTGGTACGATTATATTATTTTTTGCTGATGCTATGTTTTCCTGAATATAATTTATTTTGAATTCTATATTTTTTAATTTTCCCATTTGGTCATTATGAAGTATTTTCATTTCTATTTCTTGATTTTGATTGTCCATGCTTGTAAGTATGTCCTTGATTATTGTTCTGTCTTGTTTAATTGTTTCTGCTAAATTGTGTATTGTTTTATTAAAATGTGTATTTATAACAATTTGTTGGTTCATGTCTTGTATAATATTATGGTTGTTTTGGTCAATATTGTTAAGGTGGTCTAAAATATCTGTTCTATCTTCATCGTCCATAATTCCAAAAAGCCATTTGTATGTTGTTCCTACAATATTTAACATTCCTCTTTTTATTCTGTTGTTTGGGGTTATGGATTTTATTTTAGCTCTAATTAGATTTATTTCGGCTAATAGCTCCTTTTTTCCTGTGATGTTAAAATTTTTAATGTTTGTCTCCATTTGATTTATTATATTATTTAAAGGGTCGATATTAATAATGTGTAGTATAATTACTGTTTCATTAACTATTTCCGTGGAATAAGTTTGTATAGGTGCATATCCTGCATTTGATTGAATTGGTTCAATTTGTAATCTGCCTTAAACACACATTATAACATAAAAAATTATGAAAATCTGAGGATAAGAGAAAAAAAATTTTTGTTTCAAAGATGTCAATCTGTATTTTGTTGGAAATTAATTTTTTCCTGCTTTGACGGTCTTTTTATATTACATGGATGAATATTATTTAATGTTGTAATTCTAAAATAAGGTTCATCCTTATGCCTAACTCGTTTATAGTTTTTAATTGGTCCTTCCTGTCTTTCCTCCTCATAATCTTCTCTTGTTTTATTTTGTTTGCTTAAAATTTTTTCTTTGTGTTTGATAATAGTGTTTTTTAGTTTTTCCTCATCTTCTATGTTTTTTGCATAATTTGGTGTACATTTTATTGTAGAGTGATAACGGTTATTATAAGCTGTTATTGCTAATTGCATTTTGGATGAAATTGATAAATCATCATCTATTCCTGCTATTATTTCAATGAGAGTAGAATGTAGTCTTTCTATGTCTGCATTTCCTGTATGTGAATTTGGCTTTGTATAATGGATTTCTATTTGTTCTTGGTTTAAGTATTGTTTTATCTGTTCTGATCTAAATTCATTATCCATTATTATTTTATGTGGCTTATTGAATTTGGCAAAGTGTTCAATCATAATTTCCATTTTAGTTTTCCAGTTTCTATCTGTTATATTATAAGCGACTGCGAATTTTGTGAGCTTGTCTATGATTGTAACAAACGATTTGTGTTTTATATGAAATATGTCCAAATGTATAATTTGATTTTTGACATCCGGTGTTTCTGTGAATTGAAACTTAGGTTTGATTGGTTTTCTGTCATATTTAATTTCCTTACATTTTTTACAATTTGAAATTATCAACTGAATATGGTCTCTTAGCTTTGGAAAATATATTTTGTTCTTTAACGAATTAAAAGCTTCATTTATTCCGCTATGTAATGAATCTTTGGTGTGGTAAATAGCTATTTGTTTGTGTAACTCTTCCTCGCTTGAAATTTCCTGAGCTCTCTTAGTACATTTAAAAAATTTTATATTATTACAGTGTGAAAAAATGTTCATTAAGATACATTGTATCTTATAATATTCTGAGTCTGGAACTTCTGAAAAAATTCCTACTGTTCCTTTATTTATATTATTTTGCATTTTGATTTCGATTTCAATTTCTGTTTCTGCTGGGCTTACTTCTATTATTTTTCTACCATGCTGAATATTAATATTGTCCGTTGTTGTATAAGTTACTATTATCTGAGTTTTATATTTGTTTACAATATCGTCTTTTATATAGAAATTTGTAAATCCTCCTTCCTCTGCTGAATGCTGTGTATCTGATAGTTCAAAGTTTGACTCATTTGTTTTATCCTTGTTTATTAGTTGAGCTGTTTCCTGTCTACTTAAAAAATCTGCCACTTTATTGTCTTTTCCTTTCAAATATATTATGTCATAATCGAATTCTTGTAATTTTAAAATCCATCTTTGGTGTCTTGCTGTCATTTCTTTCCCTTTGTATTTTGCGTTTAGATATTTTATCGGAGCATGATCTGTTATAATTTGGAATTTATTACCTATCACATAGTGTCTAAAATAGTTTACTGCATGTATAATGGATAAAAATTCTTTATCAATTGTACTGTAGTTTTTTTCGTGTTTGTTTAGAGTTCTTGAAAGGAATGCAACTGGTGCACCTATTGCGAAGTCACTGGCATCTGTTGTAATGGTAAATGGTTTATCAAACTCTGGATATTTTAAGATTCGATGTGAGCTTATAAGTGTTTTAAGGTTTTCAAAGGCATCTATAAACTGTGGGTCATTTGTATTAATTTGTGTGCCTTTTTGTAAATATCTGATCATTGGGTAAGCTATTTTGGAATAGTCCTTAATAAATTTTCTGTAAAATCCTGTCATACCAAGAAATCCTTTCAATTGCTTTTCTGTTTTAGGTAGCTGCATTGCTTTTATTGCTTCTATTTTATGTGGATTGGGTTTAATCCCTTCCTTTGTGAGAATGTGTCCTAAATATTCAGTATATTGTTTCATGAAGGAACATTTGTCTGGTTGAATTTTTAAGTTATGATTTCTAAGTATTTTGAAAATGTTTTCTAGAGCAATCTTATGTTCCTCAAGTGTTGTTGAAAATATCAAAATATCGTCCATGTATACAACACAACTTTTGTTTATATAATCCCTCAGTATTTCATTCATTAAACGTTTAAATGTGGCTGGGGCATTTTTAACCCAAAAGGCATTCTAACATATTCATATAAACCCATTGGTGAAATGAATGCTGTTTTCTCTATATCTTCTTCTGCCATTAAAATTTGGTGATAGCCTTTTGCTAAATCTAATGTAGTAAAATATTGGGCTTTACCGAGTTTGTCTAATACAGCGTCCATGATAGGTATTGGGTACTTATCTGGAACGGTTACTTGGTTTAAACGCCTATAGTCTACACAAATACGATACTTTTGTATTCCAGAGCTATCTCTTTTTTTAGGTATGACACATATTGGAGAACTATATTTGCTTTTGCTTTTTCTTATAATTCCATTGTTTTCCATATAAATTATTTGTTTCTTTATTTCTTCTTCATATTTTGGGGAGACCCGATAGAGTTTTGAATTAATAGGTTGGTCTGTAGTAGTTTTTATGCTATGAACTATAGTGTTAGTATTGGTTAAGTGATCCCCTTCTTTGAAACATAACTTTTCGTACTTTTTTGAAAGATTTCTTATTATTTGTTCTTCCTCAGTATTGAGTTCTTTTAACTTAAGATCATCAATTTCACTTACTTCCATTACGCAAAAATCTTCTGATTGTTTGGAAAGGAATGGAATTTCGACCCCATTGGTAAGTTTAATAATTTTGTTTTGAAAATCAATATTTGCAAAATTCCTTTGAATGAAGTCCATACCCAATAGAAAATCATATGATTTTTCCAGGGGCATAGCCACCCATTTTGTTCTTGCATAATTTATATATTTAAACTCCCTTGGCACTTTTGTTTTCACTAAGTAACTGTCACTTTCTATTTTTCCCTTTATTGTATGTATGGTTTTTGAATATTTTTCAATTATTTTGTATTTGGAATTATGTACATTAGTTGTGTTTAAAATGCTTATGGTTGATCCTGTATCTACTAAAATAATATAAGTATCTTCCTCTATTGTTCCTTTTATAAAAATTTTTTTTTCATCCGAGGCTAGTTGGTAAAAAACTCTTGATTATCTGTGCTGTTTACTACTTCCTCATTTATATTATCTACACTCATTGCTTCTGCTGGTGGTTGCTGATTATTTTGTGGTTGCTGATAATTTTGATTTTGTCTTACGTTCTGACTCTGTTGTCTATTCGGATTTTGATCCTGTCTCGTATTTTGACTCTGTTGTCTATTGGGATTTTGAGACTGTTTTACATTTTGACTCTGTTCAGTATTTCGGTTTGTATTTTTATTAGTTGTCTGTTTGTTATATGTACTATGGTCATTGTCATTTTTGGTTAATAATAGTTTTTTATTTAAATTTCCATAATTCAGACCAATATAATTTGCAAGTTCAATTCTTATATCTGTTAATGTTGTTTTATTCATTAAGGCAATGGCCATTGGACCCAAGATAATTCTTTTACTCTTTGAATTAAGAGACCACTTAATATGTCAACTAATCTGCTATTGTTTTCAAAGACCGAAAAATCAGTAATTTCCTCAACAATTGCTCTTACTTTAAAATCAAGATCTCGAACGGTAGTTACCCTTAAGTTATTAATTTTTCTGGTTAGACCCATTTGATCCGTTCTTGGGCGATAATGATGTCGAAGACGAGTTTTGCAATCAGCCCAAGATGTAGGGGGGTTAATATTAAGCATAGTTCTAGCCTGACCTTGAATTTTGGTGTTGAATATAACAGTGAAGACCTGGTCGTTATCATCATACTCCTCCATGATTTGGTTGACTGCCGAAATGAAACCATGTAACGTTCCCTCCTGTCCAGTGAACACCGGCAAGTACCTTGTTTCCTTCTCGATGCTGTTTCTCTCCCTTGTTGTTGGATTAGAATGCATCTCTTGATTGGATATTATTTTTGATGTTAGCATTTGAATGCATTGTTGTATTTCGTTAATTTGTGCCATTTTAATGGTGTATGTTTTATTGTTTCGTTAACTTTTTTTTTTTTTTAAGTTTCCACAATAATTCTGTTTGTTTGCACAAAGTGTTTTTACAATATTATATTTTTTCGTTATTTGTTACAAAATGTTTTTATAATATTATATTGTTTCGTTGGCTTAGATTTTCTCCAAAGTTTCCACAATATATATATTTTATTTTGTCACTAAATGTTTTGTTTTCCACAGCATTATATTGTTTCGTTATCTTTGATTGCGTTCAAAGTTTCCACAATATTTTAGCTGTGAACTCGAGTACCGACTGCGCCAATTAAGATTGAGTCTGTTCTGGTTGAGTGTTAAATCAAGACTGCTTTATTGAATCAAATCATATTCTGGTTTGGCTTACATCTAAGTGTTTATAATGTTTTCTTCTGGTCACTTTTCTTGTGACACTCTATGTTTAGGGAAACTGTCACTTATCTTGTGACACTCTATGTTTAGGGAAACTGTCACTTATCTTGTGACACTCTATGTTTAATGGAATGGTATTGTTTATGTTTACATTAATGTGGAGTGTAGACCTCTTGGGTCGGCTGTTATGGGAAGTGTTGCTAATGGCATAACTTGCGCGAATCGTATGTGAAGAAACGAATAAAAAAATTAAACTGCAAGTGAAACTGCGGAATTTTCCCACAACCCTTTTTTACCGAATCGCCTTAAAAAACAAAGTACAGTCATGAGTCTTGGATTCCTTTTACCTTAATGTCATAAAAATGAATGCATATTTTGTATCGGCTATTATATGTATATATTTTTCATACTATACATATATGTGCATATTATATATAAATGTATATCTTACATTTATATTACATTATGCATGTTCGCATATACTTTTTACCCTATAGGGACAAAATATAAATAATGGCAAAATATTTTTAAAGTTGCCATGTACGAAAGTGAAGCATTAATTTTTTTGCGTGTAGCTGCGTAACAAAGCGACATAGTACTGCTTTCGTCAAAAGTCTGTGCGACACTAGCTGTTTTTTTATGCACTCAACTTGTACTTCGTGCTCACATCGGCATGCACACAGACGGCCACACGAGCAATTGCCGAGCAAAAGTGCCCGCACGGGCTATGGGCGCCTACCTCTGGTCTAATGCTTTCTCGCTCTTGCCGCCAATTGTTGTAGCTTCTCTTGCCGCCAATTCTCAAGAATTTCCCACTCTAGGTACAGCTGCTCACCACATAGATTCTATGTTCCAGGCCATTTGCCACATAAATCTACCATCTCAGTGAATAGTTCCCACGACGATACTCCAACACATTTACCAAAATTACGCTATACCAGCCTCATTGCCACGTAAATTTGTGCAAAATTCCAACAATCGTCAATCTCTTTGCGTTTTCAGTTTCTATACTGTTCGCACCTCCACACTTTTCACTCTCACTTGAACTTGGACGTTTCGCTGTCTCTCTCTAACATACAAGCATTCATCAATTGGGGTGGTTTTTCTTTTACCGCTCTTTGTACATTAAGGTTAAATCAAACACACATTTTTTTTTTCGAACTTTCTGTCCTTGGCGACTCAATTTTAATGAATTTTTCGCTTCGAACGATTTGTTTTAATTATTAGTGTTCTTTATTTAACAACATCTTTTAACTGCACGTAAGTTCGATGCACTATGTAAATGTATGTACATACATATCTCACTTCTGACACCAATTTGTGGGACTGTTAGTGCAATCCCACTTCTGACACCAATTTGTGGGACTCGTTAATGCAATCCCACTTTTTCCTCCCGAATTTCTAGGCCGTTTTTACTCACAATCAATCAGTTTTATTCAACATTATTTCTTTATACATTTATCACTTAATTACCACATAACTACACTCTTCTTATTCGAGCAGCCACGAGGAACACAACCGGTCGACACAACTTGACGCCATAAAACTCTTTTCTCAATTGATATCGATGGTTTGTCATCGATATCGTTGATAAACTTTAAATTATGCACCTCTGAACTGGTTCAGTACAATCGGCCGCTTCTCGTCTCTCGACCCATTCCCACATATATGCTGACTGACTGAGACATAACTGATCTTTCTTCCTGTTAATTTTTATACCAATAAAGAAACGAATTTCCTGTAAGTCAGTCATTTAATATTTATTTTGTAGTTAAGATTTAAATTTAGACATTGTACAAGATTCATTTGTAGCAATTATTACATCATCGACATATCGACATAAATATTTTTAGAAATATCTCCTTTATCTAAAATATATATACAATACTCAGCTCCTAAATTTTCAAAACTAGCCTCCTTGAATACTGATTCAAAAACTTCAAACCAACATTTTGCAGCTTGCTTAAGGCCATAAATTGCTTTATTGAGTTTACATACTTTATCCTCAACTCCATGGACTAAGCCTTTTGGAATCGTCATGTAAATTTCATCTTTTAGAGTTCCGTTTAAAAAAGCAGTTTTTACATCCATGTGGTGAATTTGTAGGTTATATTGATTTGAGAGTGCTAAAAGAAATCTAAAACTTGAAATTCGTGCAACTGGTGCTAATGTGTAAAACCTCTTGCTACAAGTCTTGCTTTATAACTTTTTAAATTGCCAAACTCATCTTGTTTTATACTAAACACCCATTTGCAATCAACTATGTTTTTCCCGTCAGGCCTTTGCACTAAACACCAAGTATTGTTTTGAAAATGAGAGTTAAGTTCATCTTCAACGGCTTTTTCCCATTAAACTCTGTCTTCACGAAATTTAATTTCGTCTTAAGTAATCGGAACGTCATTCAAACGTATTAGAGGATTCATAAGACATTTTTCTAAAAATCGATATGATAATTTGGGTTTATCTTTAATTTTTAAGATTCTTCGTCTTAAGTATTCGGAACGTCATTCAAACATATTTGAGCATTAATAAGACATTTTCCTAAAAATCGATATGACAATTTGGGTTTATCTTTAATTTTTTCACTGCGTCTAATTTTCTTTTCAATTGCAACTTCTTTCAATTTATCACCAGTTTCAATAACTGAATCGGCATTCTCGAGACATGTAGAATTTTCTTTATGTTGCACATCTGATCCTTTTTGAACAGATTCATCATTTTCCACCAATGCACTATAGGCGATTAGTTGATTTTGGCGGCATAAAGTCCACACATAGAGCTAGGCGCTTAATTTTTTTTTTTAAGTGTTACTAATATTCTAGTTTGATTTCGGATTTTTTTTTTAGTCAATTTGACCACGCCTTTATTTTCCGCACCTTTATAACCCCGGCACCTGTACAAAAATTTCAATTTTTATTATAAAGCAAAGCATAAAAATAGAAAAAATAATATTTTACCATGTTTTAACAATATTCCAAAAAATCAAAAAGTTAATAATCTTCTTCATCCAAAACAAAAGAATTCTCATGTTTGTCATCGCTTTCGTTGTCTGATTCGGTGTCTTCATCAT
Organism: Drosophila willistoni; assembly: GCF_018902025.1. Classification (NCBI taxonomy): domain Eukaryota; kingdom Metazoa; phylum Arthropoda; class Insecta; order Diptera; family Drosophilidae; genus Drosophila; species Drosophila willistoni. The sequence goes on from NW_025814112.1 coordinate 773,409, forward strand.
TTCCAAAATTGTATGAACTCAGCTCTGATGTTGGACACTCTAAAAGGTTTATAACTTCTATTGGAAGCGGTTTCTTTTTCAAATTTTGCAGCCTCTTATTTATATAGTAGCTTGATATTAATGGATCAGATGAGTCCATGGCTCTATTAAAAACGTCAGCCATATTACTTAATCTAGAATTTTTTCTGGCATGAGAACGTCGGTCCATTTTATAATGTTTGTTACGAGCTTCTGATGCATTTTCACCCAAACATCCAACTGGAACTATACACAAATTTATAATGTCTGCTCCGTGAACTAATATTTTATGTACAGTTGGAGACATTGGGTACCACGGATATGTTTTCATATATAGATTAAAAGTGTCTTTACAAAATTGTCGGTACTTTTTTGGGCTGATCGAGAATTCACACGATATTGCTATTAATATATAGTAAAAATTATTCAAAATGACCTCATCAAACAATGTTATGGATGCAAACAGTTTTGTATTTCCAAAGATTCGTCTCGCCGTGTTACCATCATTGCTGTTACCACTTCCGTTCTGTTTTGGTATGCTAATATGCAAACCCATTACCTTCCATACTGTTTGCTGAATTTCCTTCTTTCTTATCATCATTTTATTTTTATTATCGCCTTTGATATGCCAGGTCTTTATATCCATACGGTATGTTGAGTTTGGCGCTAAGGTTCGATGTTTTAGCGGGCCCACAAGAAAACACTCCACTTTTCACGTGATACTTCATTTATTTCTTCCACGTGTATTTCTTATGCTAATGGGGTGTGTATGGTGTGTGTGCCGTATGCGAGTCGTTATTATGCGAGCCGCTATAAATTAATCGCCCTCACTCGCGGTTGTAACCAAACTGTTCTGTCCGCCGCTTAGTAACAAGCATAGAACCTAACATGTAAGCTTAAAGCGCAAGATGCAACGGTTAATTTCCCAGCACGTAGGCTGGTGCTTAAGAATAAGTATGAAAATGAAAGAGAATGAGTGATATGGGTTAACCCATTGGTGGCTGCGTCGGGTCTGCTGGGCAGTTAGCGAATTTCGGCGGCAACATTCCCCCCCAGTAAAGCTGCTCTCTTCAGGGGGTTGCTTTGCTCCAAAACAGCCGACGTCTAATACAGCTACTTTAGCCACGGGCCGTTGAAGAGTCCCGTTGGCAGTTCTGATGACCACTCGACGCACCTGGTTGTCTTTGGCCAGGATTGTTTGCTCGACTATACCTTTTGGCCATCTATTTCGGGGCAGAGTCTCGTCCAATATTACAACGACGTCTCCAGCTGCTATTGGTGGTCTCTTCGTAAACCATTTTCCTCGCCTGGCTAAATCTGGAACGTATTCGCGTACCCATCGTCGCCAGAATTGATCGGCGGATTCTTGTACAGCTTGCCACATGTGCTGTACGGTATGTGTGGTTTCGAAGACTGGTTTATAGCCGCTTGCTGATCCTAGTAGTAGATGGTTAGGGGTGATAGCCTCGTCGTCTTTGCAGTCCAGAGAGACAAAAGTAAGCGGTCTGGAATTTAGGATGAATTCCACTTCCCAGAGTGCGCTTTGTAGGCCCTCGCTGGTGAATTTTCTCGCTGGGCAGATTGCGTAGAGTACAGTCTTGACGGAACGAACAAGTCGCTCCCATGCTCCCCTCATATGAGGAGCGGCTGGTGGATTAAATTTCCATTTGATGTCATCGAACGCCGGTTGCACGGCGTTGAAGTTGATCGTCTGCGCTTTGTCACAGATAATCTTTTCGGCAGCTTTGAAGTTAGTGCCATTGTCGCTGTAAATTTCTCTCGGGGTCCCGCGCCGATTGATGAAGTTTCGGATGCACATTATGCACGATGCAGTGTCCAAAGAGCACGCCAGTTCTATTTGCACTGCCCGTATGGTTAGGCAGGTGAAAATAACGCCCCATCTTTTTTCGCTTCGCCGTCCTACAGCAACCAAGAAGGGCCCGAAGTAGTCGATACCGACGTAAGTGAAGGGACGTTGGTAGGCAGCCAGCCTGGCGATGGGCAGGGGAGCCATTTGCGGTGGAACAGGCATGGCGCTATCATTTTTACAGCGTTGGCAAGACTTCCGCATGCCTTTGTATAAGACTCGTAGGCGTGGTATGTAAAACATGCCTCGAATCCTGTTAATACACGTCTCATGGGATGTGTGGTGCATTTCCTGATGATACCAGTTCACTATGAGCCGAGTAATGTGGTGCCCATATGGGAGCAGTATTTGGTTTTGGCCGTTTAGGTTTTCTGCTCGCCCTCGGGTACGTAGAAGCTGGTTTTCATCTAGAAAGATATTCAAACATATGAGTTTAGAATTTGTTTTTAAAGGTTTACCTCTCGTTAAGTTGCGAATTTCTGGGTTGAATTCAGATGACTGCGCATGCCGCAGTAGGAGTGTGCGTGCCTGCTGAATCATCTCGTAAGACACCTCTGTAGGTGGCGATGCCTTCTTTTGTTTCGCTTTCAGTTTCTCAATGTAGAGAATAAAGCGCGCTAAAGCTCGATATAGCCTGCGCCAGTCGGAAAAATATTCCGCGTTAAGTTTTAGCTCCATCGGCGAATTGTCGATGAAGAGTATGTTATGCCTGACTTCAGCATTGTTTGGTGGCCCCAAATCATCGCATTTTGGCCACTCGTGTTGATCCTGCAGCAAATAGTCTGGACCGTGTAGCCAAGTTTTATATTTATTGGCGTTGTTTGTTTTAGTAGCAAGATCTGCAGGGTTAAGGTTGGTTGGAACCCAGTTCCATTGGCTAACGTTTGTGAATTCCAGTATTTCGCCCACGCGGTGCATGACGAATTGCTGAAACTTTCGTGGATCCATACGAAGCCATTTGAGAACAGTCTTTGAGTCGGACCAATAACAACTCGAGTTAATTGACAATCTTGGATTGCGTTGGATTCGGTTACTCAGCTTTGCTCCGATAACTGCGGCCTGCAGTTCCATCCTTGGTATAGATAGTGGGCTCAACGGTGCCACTTTCGCCTTGGAGGCCACGAAGCTGAGGTAGGTTCTTTCCCCCTGGCGTATCCGAAGGTAGCAGACTGCTGCGTATGCCAATTCGCTGGCGTCAACGAACGTGTGTAACTGGACATCATGGATTTGATCGCTGCTGTTGAAATAACATCTCGGGATGGTCAATCCAGCGATTGTTGTAAGGATCCGTTTCCATCGTATCCATTTGGGTAACAATGCGTCGGGCAAACCAGTATCCCAGCCAATGCCGCTTCTCCAGACTTCTTGCAGTAGAATTTTCAGCTCTATTGTAAAGCATGAGATGAAGCCGAGTGGGTCGTACATTGACATAAGTACTTGCAAGAGCTCGCGTTTGGTTGGTGTTTTGTCGCTGTCTAAAACGTTGCGCTTCAGCCTGGCGAACTTGCAGATGAATGTGAATACGTCGGAGTTCGGCATCCAATATAAGCCGAGTACCTTTTCTGTTGCGGTAATTTCGACAGCTTCGGAAGTAGCGAATCGCTCTTTAGTATTCGTAGGACCTCCTTTGAGTTCGAAGACCAATTGCGTATGTGGAAACCACCTGCTGCATGGATGTCTCTGACTTGAGTTGCGATGTTTCCGACTTCCACGTAGTTGTCGCCGCTGTATATAAAATCATCCACGTAGTGGTAGTCCTTCATGGCTTGTGCTGCTTGAGGGTACTGTTGGCAGAATCGATCTGCATTTTTGTCACGAATAAAGTGTGCAATGCAGGGTGCGCAATTGATTCCGAAAGTAAGCGCTTCCATAACATAGACGTTAGGCTCTTGCCTCTCGGATTTGCTGTCGAACCACAGAAACCTTTGCGCATGGGTGTCTGCTGGTCTCACTCGGATCTGGTGGAACATCTCAGCGATATCGCCACAGATCGCCACTCGTCCCACTCGGAATGAGAGTAAGAGGTCAAACAGGGAGTTTAGGAGATCTGGACCACTCCAGATGTAGTCATTCAGGGCCTTGCCGCCGGATTGGGCGGCTGCGTCCCATACAAGCCGGACCTTCTCTGGTTTATTTGGATTTTTAGTTATGAAGGTTGGTAGATACCAAGTCCGTCTGTTTGGTGCAGCTATTTCCTCCGGCGTCAGCATGCGAGCATAGCCCTTTTCGACGAGGTTTTCGATTTGCTTGGTGATTTGCTCCTTCAACTGTGGTTGTCGGGAAAATTGCTTTTGTAGGCATTTAAGCCGTTTTAGTGCGTTTGCGTAGCTATCAGGTAATAAAACTTCAGGGTCTTTCCACATTAGACCGACCTCGTACCTGCCGTTCTTCAAGGCGGTAGTAGATTCAAGTCTGGTTAGAGCTTGAGTTTCTTCTGGTGATGATAGCGGTTTTGCTGTGGTAGCGTCTAATGAGAACGCTTGTTTGATGATCTCATGCAGCTTGGCGTCTGCGTCTCGGCATCCACACATGTGAACGCTGACATTAGCTCTAGTGGCCCTTGATGGCGTGGAGCTTTGTAGTGCCCATCCCAGTCGCGTCTTTGACGCTATTGGTTGGTGCCATGCCCCCTCTTTGATTTTAAGGGGTACGGCGAGGTTCCAGTTATTTGTGCCGATTAGGATGCTTGGGCGTGCGTTGGTGTATGATGCTATCGGTAGTCCCGCTAGGTGGGGGAATTCTTTGGCGAGAGCCCTTATGTCGATAGACTGTACAGGTAGATCCAGGGTATCTACACTGTGAACCTCTTCCAAGTAGAATTGATTGCCATTATGTGGATTGGCAACCGTAAGCGTGACACGTTCCGATGCATTTTCTTCACGTGTTGTATCGTTGGTCCATTTTAGGCACAGTGGATCTGGAACGCCTTTTAAGCCGAGTTGCTTAAAGACCTTGTTGTCGATGAGCGTTAGTGCCGATCCCTTATCTAGAAATGCAAAAGTGTTAGTGACTTTCGTTTTATTGATGATTTGTATTGGAATGACACGGAAATATGTTGAGCCAGACTCTCTGGATCGTTGGGTGTGCTTGCCCTCCGGCGTATGCACGTTGGTGACCATAGCTGGTCTGTTTGGGCTGCTGGATTTCGCAGCCTCTGGCATCGGCTGCATCTCATGGATCAATGGGTGATGTTTGCTTCGGCAGCCTCGTATGCCGCAAACCTTTTCACGTTGGCACTTTTGGTGATGACGGTTTAGGCATTGTTGGCAGAGCTTGTGATTTTTCAGAAAAGACATCTTTCGTTGATGTGTATTTTGTGCCCAGGTTCGTTACATACGACGCACGTAATTTCCTTGACCTGCTCTTTAGGTGCCTCTGTGTGATGATTTAGGCTTCCGCTCTTCTTATGGTAAAGCGGCGATGTTACCTGGCTTGCTGCTTCAGCTATGTCGTAGATCCATTTGCTAAAAGATTCCATTGATGGTACCTTAGTGTCTTTGGGAAACATTGCCCACTGCAGCTTCAATTGTGTGGGGAGTTTCTCTAGTAGCTCTTGTACGAGCATTGGGTTTTGCATGTAACCTGTGAGTCCACATGCTTCCATCGTTGAGTAGATGTTTCGTACACACAGTGCGTATTCGATAAGTGGTTCAAGCTTATCTTTTATTGCGGGTAGTTGCCGCGTTTTTTCCAGTAAGTTGTGCAAAATATGCTCTGGCCGACCGAAACACATACGTAATGTTTGTATGATTTCAGGGACCATTGCTGGTAACAGGAGTTTGGATTGAACTAACTCACGTGCTTTTCCCTTTAGGCTAGCTTGCAGCCGCATAAGATTTTCTGCATTCGTATACCCAGCAATTTCCGTACTTGTCTGAAAACTACTGTAGAATAGAGGCCAGTTCTGAGGATTGCCATCAAATGTTGGAAGCTCTTTCGGTATCGCTTGACGGGCTGCAAGTTGTGCCGCGCTTGGTATTGCTGTGTTTAGGTCTATGTCCATTCGCACTTTACTTTCTGGATAGTACGATGCAGCCCTGGTTTGAGTATTTGTGAAATTCCAGGGAGCCATCGGCGTAGCACTTTGGTGCGGTTGTTCGCGTGTCGTAGCACGCGTGTTGTTTGAGGTTAGGAACGGCAGCTGCGGTGCCTCGTGATCGTAATGCCACGTGTCACGCACAGCTGAGTGTGTGACCATCGCTTTTTGTTTGGCAGAAGTAAAAATAGGAACAGCCGTCCTAGCTGTGTCCGGGAATATTTTTGGCGGGCATAGTCCAAAGTCCCGATCCGGTTCTGGTAGCGGCGCCGTTGGTTTTGCTGGTGACGAAGTAGCCTGAGGTTCGCCTGCTCGTGTGGTATTTCCGAGGTTCTGCAGGGCGTTGCTCAATATGGTTGTGATGACTTCCGATGACACGTTGACGCAGTCGCAGTTCCAGCTGTTCTCAGATTTCTCGTCTATTACTCCAACGCAGTCGAAATGGTACCAGGAACAGCATCGATTGCATTGCACCATGCGGTCATTGTCTTCCTGCATGCATTTCTTGCAATGATATATTCCACTTGATAAGTCTTTTGTTGCCATGGTTTACCAATGAGTCTATACTTTTAAGCGATGTTGATTAGTTATGTGACCTACATATGTAGGTCGTAAACAGTTGACCGTTGAGGTTATGTATCACAATTTAGTGATTGGTTATGCAATCATCGAGGTTAACCTCTATATGATTGGCGTGTAGAACCGTGGGTTGACCCGTCGAGTTGAGTTAAATAATTAACTTTTCCGGTTCATTTAGTGGTTTACCACTGTAAGATTAATTCATGTAATTAATCTGTAGAATTAATTTTTAGAATTAATTCATTGCCTTTATGGCGTAATTTATAGAATTAATTTATAGAATTAATTTATAGAATTAATTCCTGCCATTAATTTATAGAATTAATTCTATACAACCGCGGGTGAGGGCGATTAATTTATAGAATTGTTGAGTTTGGCGCTAAGGTTCGATGTTTTAGCGGGCCCACAAGAAAACACTCCACTTTTCACGTGATACTTCATTTATTTCTTCCACGTGTATTTCTTATGCTAATGGGGTGTGTATGGTGTGTGTGCCGTATGCGAGTCGTTATTATGCGAGCCGCTATAAATTAATCGCCCTCACTCGCGGTTGTAACCAAACTGTTCTGTCCGCCGCTTAGTAACAAGCATAGAACCTAACATGTAAGCTTAAAGCGCAAGATGCAACGGTTAATTTCCCAGCACGTAGGCTGGTGCTTAAGAATAAGTATGAAAATGAAAGAGAATGAGTGATATGGGTTAACCCATTGGTGGCTGCGTCGGGTCTGCTGGGCAGTTAGCGAATTTCGGCGGCAACACGGTACGATATATTCAAGACGAATTCCATAAATCGAATCCATGCATGTAATGGACTTACGCCGTATTTTAAAGAGCCAGGCTGAGGTTGAAAGGTTTCAGAATTAAAATCTGTGATTTCGATAAGTTTTTTGGGATTTACGGCACAGATTGGGCAACATTGATTGGATTTTGTACCAGTTATGACGTTTAATACCTTTCCATCAATTAATGACATATATGTTTTAAAATCCACAGAAATATTTTTAGGTTGCCATTTGAACTTTTCCAATTTCGCTACTTGCATATCTAAATTTTCTTTTTCGCATAAGTTTTTTGTGGAGCTCTCTTTCGCGTATTCAATTTTTAAAGGCCTGCAAAACCTTATTGACTGTGGGCTTCTATTGAACCATATTACGCGATTTAAAGAATCAATTAGACGTATTGGTATAACAGTGGATACGAACAGCGATTGATCTAAGAAATCAGGTTCATCTGAATCAAATTTTTGTTTATATGAACTTTGACCCGTCGATCCATCAAACCCATAGCTAATAATAAGGGTGCAGTCCGTTACATTTTCCATTTTCTCTAAAACATCATTTTGTAAGGTCAATATTCGTTCAGCTGTGTGGTTTAGCAAATCCTGCAGAGAAACCTTTGCCACAGTTTCGGAAATACTAATTCCTGACGGTCTGCATTGCAATTTTGTAGATCTTATTAAGTCGTACCCGGGACATATATTGCAGCCGTGCGCCTTGTTGAGTTGTGTAAAACTGATATATTGCTGCTTTGTTAAATTATTCTCCAATAAAAAAGCTAATGCTTCAATATTAGAAATGCGATCTGGTCCCGCTTGATTTGTTATTTCGGGATTTACAACATTTTCCTCAGTCATTACATTTCGCAATACGCCAACCAATTTATTTTTATTACTTTTACGGGCAGACGCAGAGGCGGCATGCAAAAGTAATGCAGTAGAGCAGTCATTTTGAACGGCAACTTCTGATGCCATTTGCCTTCGTAGTCTAGGCCCGGCCTTGGCATATCCTACTTTTGGACGACCCATCTTCGATGGTGATGGCTTAGCAGTATCCTCCACTTCAATTTTTATTTCCATACATTTTGCAAACCATTCTGTGTGAATTGACTTGAATCGCTCAAGATTTCGATTGTATTTGCGCAAGTATCGTTTTCTATAATATTCAAAATTAGTCACTTTTGCCTTAATTTGCTGTATGTTTGATTTGTTCAAATTATCTTTATTTATTTCTTCCATTATGTACGCTGCGACAGCATCAGCATTGCGATTGTTGTCGTTCCAAATATCAACAAGCGTGTTGTTGTTGAACGTAAAGGAAACTTCAAGTGCATTTTTTTTTTAAAGGAACAAAAATGAGCAAAAAAAATTATTACTACAATAAACTAGACACATCCGTTAGTAACTTGCCATTTTTAGTTGCATGTTTTGATATGCAATTTTCAAGAAATACTCCACGGAACACAATTAAAATTGTTAGATTTTCGCTAAAAATACAATCAACAATAACACTGGACATTAAAAACACCACGAACATTTATACACATTTAGCGTAAATAAAAGATTCTAAATACCTTGAGCTTTGCTATCCATATTACACTTATTTATTTAAACGAAACCAATAATAATTTAAGCACTTTCAACAGCATGAAATTTTTCGCGCCAATTTATATAATTGCGAGCTTCAACAGATCAGGTGGTTTGAAGGGCTGCCACAAAAAGAGAGTTGCCACCCCATAAAAAAAAAATTGTTTTTCAGCTAACTGAAGTGTTTACTATTAATAAAAAATAACATTTTCTTAATATTTCACCATAAATTTTATGACTTTATGCCGCCCATTATGAAAAATCACCCATAGTGCAATGGAAAAACCAACTCTTCCAACTCTGTGATTACAGAATCATTACTTGAATCACCTTTATCAAGTTTAACATTAGAGTCTCCTTTATGAACATCACTATTTTCTATGATGTTAACTTCCACCACAACATCCCTTGATATCATAAACTTCCTCGAGTTCAATTTATACCCATTTGGCTCATAGCCGACAAGTATAGTTTTAATTGACTTATCGTCAAACTTCCTTTTTTTAACTTTATTAAGAGCATATACTGTCGAGCCAAATATCCTGAGATATTTTAAAACAGGCTTTTTATTATGCCAAATCTCATAAGGTGTTTTCTTTATATCTTTCAAGTCTCTACTTGGGGACCTATTAATTAAATATGTTGCTGTTAAAACAGCTTCACCCCAAAATTGTTTGCTAAGTTTAGCACAACAAATTATGGAACGAGCCTTCTCGGTGATTGTTCTATCCATCCGATCTGAAACACCATTCAATTGTGGAGTATGAGGAACTGTAAGATGATAACTGATGCCTTTTTCAACACAAAACTCACGCATTTCATTAGATAGATATTTCCTGCCATTATCAATGTAGAGATTCACTATTTTCAAATTAAAGTGAGCTTCACTTTTTGCAATGAAATCTTTAAAAACAGAAAATACATCCGACTTATAAGTTATTAGGTATGTAACACAATAATGTGTGAACTGGTCAATAAAAACAATATAATAGTTTTTGTTATCAATTGTAGTGGGTGTGATTGGACCACAGACATCAGAATGGACTACAAACAGTGGTCGCTGGATATGTTTTTTATTTTTACTTTTTTCAAATTTTAATCTAGATTGTTTGCCACTAATACAAGCCTCACATACATCACCGTTTGACAAAATACGACTTAAAAGATTGATGTCTTCAAATAAGTTATTTCGTTTTATTTCTGAAAATTTTCCTAAACTTATATGACCCAATCTTTTATGCCACAAGAGATACTCTGCACTTTTTGAATTATTTGACGTGTATACTTTTGTATTTAATTGAAATTTTATAATTTTTACATTATATTCACTCTTTCCTTTAAGCACCAAATTACCGTTTTTAGTGACTTTTATGCCTTCAGGGCTAAATTCAATTGTTAGGCCAGCCTCCTGCATTTTCTTGCTATATAGCACATCTTTCAGTGAGATTTTGTTTCCATTACTGCCTAGGTTGATCACTCCTTTGGCGGTAGCATTGATATATTCTCCGCGCTTTGCAATCTCAATGGCAATATTCATACTCCAAGTGTTCATACTCCGAAAATGGTCTGAAGCCTCAGAGTCAAGAATAAAATCTACCTCACTTGAAATTGCATTATTTTGTGTATTTCCTATCATGAATGCAAAACCGCAATCTGACTGTGTAGTTGTAGCTATTTGAGCTTGTCTCTCTTTGCCATTATTTTCGTTAGCCTGATTCCCTGCCTGCTTTTTCAAAATGAAACAATCTTTCTTTAAATGTCCCAATTTGCCACAGTGAAAACATTTTAGAGGTGATTTAAACTTGTTTTCAAAAGGCTTCTTAAATTGATTATTATGTTTATTTTTGTGTTTGTTGAATTTAAAAACTTTATTTCCAATGGCCTGCAACACCTTAGCACTTGTGTCCTTGCTGACACCTTTTAATTTAATTTCCTGGTCTGAAAGTCTTGTTGTGCAAAGAAACACCGCTTAAGCAAATTGCAATATCGTATACACACACATACGTACACACGCATTTAGGCGAAAAAGAGAAAACTAAAAATCGGGATTCAATGCACGCACACACATACAAATTAAACACTTCCTTCACTCACGGGTTAAAAAAATGAATTTTTATTTATAAAGTCACTTTTATTACAATACAGTATGTTTTAATTATAACTGAAAGATGCTGACTTTGGTGAGCGAATTCGGCGGAGTTTAAGCGAAGTTACCGGTTGATTGTACTTAGGCCTCAGTCTTGAACTGATTTGCTATGGTTCGATTATGTTGGATGAAGGCTTGGGTAATCGACGTCGTCGCAGGCGGCGGCGTTGGCTGAGTCCAATAGTCCACTTTAAGTGCGTGGGACCATTCTTTGTTTACACAAGTGTTCAGGACCATTCTTTGTTTATTGCCGAAATTTGTGGCGTGATTCTGCGTATGCACCGAACCCGACACCATTCTTCTAGGGCCTGGGAAAATGGGGTGCAGGCTTATTGTTTATCCTAGCGATCGGACTGTTACTTGAGATTGGCGATCATGCGACAAATGGGCATGTGACGATTGAGTGGGGTTGACCAATGGGTATTGCATGTGATGATGAAATAGGGTCGGCCAATGGGCATGCGGTTAATGGGCATGTGTTGACGGACTTGGGTCTATGGCTTCTATGTTATGGTATGAGTTGTGATAGAAGTGCTTAACTCCTCCCCCTTTAAGTGCGGACGTCCTCGGTCGCAACAACATATTGGACAGGCCCGATTGAGACTTCCATTGGTGGACCATGGTTGCCTGTTTCGTGGCTGCAGTATTTTTTTATGATGCAATATGTTATCATCGCAGATGCTAGAAGAGTTAGAATAATCCAGTTTGATGAAGACATAATCAAGTTGTTTCTTTGGATACGCTCCAGATTATTAGTATTATTGATGTGTAACTCCTTGATCATTTCCAACGATAGCTTTTCACCTCTCTGCTGCTTATTTGATAGTAATTGTAACAGCGGTGGTTGAACCTCGGCTTCAAAGCGTGTCTTCACAATATACCAGGAGTCTTCTATAATGACTGTCGCGTTTTCCGCTGGGATTATGAAGGTGCCTTCTAGGGTGATGTTTTCTCCATTGATGCTGATGTCCCCTTGGAATTGGTTCAGCAGCAAGGTACCGGGCATTATTTCCGAATGAGATTTTTTTGATGACCTTACATTGGGGATTCCTTCTTTGCAAGTTGCCTCCTATACATTTACTGTTTTCTAAATTAGTCAGATCTTCCAGTTTACAAATTGTCTTACCATTATGAATTTTACAATTACTCTTATTGGTTAACCCGAAGTATTTCTTGTTACATTTCATGATGTTTTCATAGTCTATTTCTTCTATAAATTTCTGATATTTAATTGGTATTGCTAGGATTTGTTTACAAATTTCATTGATTACTCTGGGAAGGCTAACAATATAAAGGAGTGATTTACCATCTGAGGCTACACTGACCTCAGCAAACTCTATTAATTCTTCAATGTTTATAAATGTTAAACTCTCTTCTTTAATTGTTTCGATGAAATCTATTTCGGTGGAAGATAATATTAGTGAATTTACTGTATTGGCCTTGGCCCAATCGATTGCGTAGATAATATTTGTTATTTCTTCTCTTAGGAGACTCAATTTAAATTTGGTTATTTCAATTTCTCTTGACTTATTGTTAGATTCGGGTTTACCTCTAATTAATATGGTATTAGTTATTTTAATTAAATCGTTTATCTTATTCTCTATTAGATTATTAATTACGACCTGCCGATTTTTGTTTACCAATTGTTCATTGATCTTATTTACCACAATCATATGATCTTCGTGATCAGGTGTGCCCGCTAACCATTTCCACGCCGTGCCAAGTATATCAAGCGATCTTTTGTTTCTAAACTGCATCGGCTGAAGCCTCCTCAGTTCATTCTGTATCCGCGTTATCTCATAGGCCAAAAAAGGCTGATACGGACTTAGGTTTGTCGAATTTTTGACGACTTCTTTTAAAACGGATATGGACATTTGATATTTTTCTAGTTCGATGACATGGACGATTTTAAAGGTTCCATTCTGGCGCGCGGCTAACCCAGTTTCCAACATGACCACTCTTGACTTAGTGTAGTCTAATATGGTTGTGTGACCCCAGCAAAGTGGTAACATAGGCAATCTGTCGGAAAAGGATGTTTATCAATATCTCAAGTGGTTTTTATGAACTATCCTGCCTGACCTGGTTTTAACTATGGTATTAAGATCTTCGGCTACTATTTCTTTTTTATATCTAGACGTTAGTTTCGAACCTAATCGTTTATTAATCCTAACGTAGATGATTTCACCTGGATCGTAAATTTTTATGGGTTTTTATACCCTTGCAAAAAGGGTATATTAATTTTGGTCAGAAGTGTGCAACGCATAGAAGGAAGCATCTCCGACCATATAAAGTATATATATTCTTGATCAGCATGACGAGACGAGTTTAAATAGCCATGTCCGTCCGTCCGTCCGTCTGGATCCACGCAAACTCCTCCTAGACCGTTGAAGCTACAGAGCTGATTTTTGCATGTGAATTTTGCATGTAGGCTTGTATATACTGCAGGCGTTGTATATCTCGGATTCAGCCGGATCGGACCACTATATCATATAGCTCCCATACAAATGGCAAAGTCACGAACAGTGACTTTTCTCAATAACTTCATTATTTTCTGAGCTATTGTCGTGAAATTTAATATTGGTGAGTTAATTACACATATTAACTACTATACTAAATTTGATCAAGATCGGGTGACTATATCATATAGCTCCCATAGGAACGATCTTTCGATCACGACAGTGACTTTTGTCAATAACTTCGTTACTTTTGACGCGATTGCTTTCAAATTAAACATTTGTTAGTTTAATATATCTGTTAATGACTGTGCCGAATTTGATAAAGATCGGGTGACTATATCATATAGCTCCCATAGGAACGATCGGTGGAAAACAGTGACTTTGATCCTATGCTAAGATTGTAGGCCGTTCTTTCGCAAACTTAAGCCTTTTTAGAAAATACGTTTTTCCATTTTGATGGCTATAGGTAAGGAAAGAGTTACCAAAAAAGTTGCAAGGGTATACAAACTTTGACGCGGTGGAAGTGGAAGCCCCGGCCCTCTGGTTTTGTTTTGTTATGGTACCCTAGGTCTTTGTTTTGTTTCTTTAAGATGTTTTCTGAAAACTTTTCCCTTTCGAGTGCTAATTTTCCTGGTGTATGGATTAAATTTGTTGCGAAAAATGCTTCTATTGGCTTTTTATTGGTTGTACTGTGGATTGTTTTATTGTATTCATCTACAGCCTTGAATATTAAATCCTCAAATTCCATTTCGGGGTGCTCTAACTTCAAGCATCTCATTATTTCCGTATATGTGGAATGAAATCTTTCTATTTGGCCGTTGCTGGATGAAGTATAAGTTGGGGTAGTGTGGACTTGTATCCCTAACTGATTATTTAAAAGAAATTTTATTGATGCAGAATTTAAAGCCTTTTCGTTATCCATTACCACGGTTTTCGTCATACCGAAGGCTATCAATAACTCACGTAAGGGCACTTTAAGATGTTCTGCTGCTTTTGAGTTTACGAGTTTAACTTGCGCATACTTAGAAAATTTGTCTATGGCTGTTAAAATTATCTTATTTTGGGTGGAATATAAATCTATATGGATTATTTCGCCTGGATATGTCGGAATAGGGGTTGGTTGTATTTCTTGATTCGGAGGGTGTCTTTGATACTTCGAGAGTTTGCATGTTTGGCAAGAGTTTACTATTGCTTCTACTTTTTTCTTCATACCTGGGAAAAAATACTCAGATAAAATTTGCTTTTTATTTTCGATGGAATTTCTATGTGCTCTAAGGTGTTCTTTAATTATGATTTCTTGTTCTTGGGTCTGATCATGGACATCTACAGTTTGGGTTTGTGTGAATCTTGCCTTGTAATTCCTAAAATGCTCTGGAAAAATTTGTTGAATTTTCCCTATGATACTTTCGGAAGTGAAAATACCATTTACTATTCTCGGATCCATTTTTTCTTTTAGAATAGTTACAAGATCGTCTTCGGAATAATTACTTCTCACTACTGTGTGTCTGCGGTATGTGGGGAATGGTAATTCGAAGGTGGTGGATTCGTTATCACCAGTGAGGATAAACAATTGGTTTTTAAAGACATTGATGGGGACTTCCATTGCTGGGATGAGTTCATGCCCTGAGCTTTCATCACTGTGGACTGTAGCTGACGTACTACTAGCATTTATGTTAGTAGGGTTCCTAGAGAGTGCGTCTGCTACGACATTTGAGCTACCCGGTTTATATTTTAGCTCGTAGTTATATTCCTCCAGGTAACTTTTCCATTTCTTCAGCTTTATGTTGTTATTTTTTGGGCTGAGAGCATAAGTGAGAGTCTGGTGGTCGGTGTAAATGATCACCTTGGATTTGCCGTATACATACATTCTTAGCTTATCGAATGCCCATACTATTGCTAGCATTTCTCTTTTATTTGTGGCATAGTTTTCCTCAGCTTTGGATAACGCACGGGAAAGAAATGTAATGGGCCTCCCATTCTGTTCTAGAGAAGCTCCTAGTGCGATGTTTGAGGCATCGGTGGTTAGATGTAACTCTTGTTTAAAGTCAGGGTATGCTAGCATAACGTCTTGTGACACTAATGCATTTTTCACTTTCTCAAAGGCATCGGTTTCGGCTTCACCGAATCGGATTTCGATCTTGCTTGAGACATTTTTCTTGGCTCTGCCATGTTCTCCTCTCAATAACGCAGTCAAGGGTCTAGCTAATTTAGCAAAATCTTTGATAAATCTTCTGTAATAACTAGCTAGTCCCAGGAAGGACCTTAGTTGTTTTAGGTTTTTTGGTATGGGGAACTTTTTAATGGCTTGGATTTTCTCTGGATTGGTTTTAACTCCTTCCCTTGAAATTACTACGCCTAGGAAGTCAACGCTATGTCTTAGGAATTTGCATTTATCTACTTGGACCTTCATATTTGCCTTGGACAAGGTAGAAAATACCAAAGCTAGATGTCGGAAATGCTCTTCCTCCGATTTACTGAATATTATTATGTCGTCGATGTAGACGTAACAGATCTTTCCAATGAGATCTCTCAAAATATCATCGAGAGCTCTTTGGAATATTGATGGGGAATTCTTTAGGCCGAAGGGGAGTCTCGTGAACTCGTATTTCCCTCCATTCACGGCGAATGCCGTTTTTTCAATATCAGATTCCTTAAGGGAAATCTGATGAAATCCGCTCTTTAGATCAAGAACAGAGAAATACTTAGTGTTGCCCAACTGCGCAACCATTTCTCCGATTTCGGGGATAGGATACCTATCCGAAACTGTAACTGCATTGAGCTTTCTATAATCTATGACCATCCTATATTGCTTATTCCCAAGGCTGTCACTCTTTTTAGGGACTATCCACACAGGGGAATTATAGGGCGACCGTGAGGGTCGTATTATACCATCTCGTAATAATTCTTGTAGCTGGTCTTCTACTACTTCTCTTAGAGAGGCTGGATATGGGTAATGCTTGGTGTAGACTGGAGTGTCTGTTGTCGTTCGGATTTCTCTTTGGACATTAGTAGCATAAGTCAATTTTTTATTTGGGTCCGCGAATAGCGATTTGTACTCCTCTTGGAGCGCCTTTAATCCTAATTTCTGCTGATTAGTGAGCTCATCTGATTTGAGGGTATGGACCTGATGGGCTCGCATCTGCTTCACTTTAACAACATGAGAGTTGTTGACGTATAGTAGATCTTTCCCTACATCAATGATAGCGTTTAACTCTCTTAGTGAGTCATTACCTAGAATTCCATGGAACGGATTCAGATTAGGTAATAGGAAGAACATTATTGGTTTATTGGGTTCGTTAAATAAACCCAAATGGATATGGCTGGTTATTAAAATGCGACCACTTACGGTGTTCGCGTAAAACTTGTGTTCATTCATTTTGATATTTTTTGCTATTTCTGGTTGGACATAGTTCTTGTTCGAGCCGGTATCTATTAAAAAATTGTATGAGGTTCCGTCTTTGTCCCGGACAACAAAGTACGGCAAAGAGGAACACTTTAACCTAAAAAATTAACGGTGTCCTCGATTTGTGGTTGTTGAGGCTCCTGTGATTGTGGTCTGGTTTCCTCTTTGTTCTGTGGGACTAACTCTGAGTTGTCACCTTGTGACAACCGAACCGGTTTCGATATGGAATTGCCTCTGCACTTTATTGGGAAAATTTGCGGTGGACTGGTTGACTCTCTTGAGAGCAAATTGTTGTGGTAAATTAACATTCGGTTTGTTCATGTAGTTAACTTTTTTGGTTAAAATAGAGCCGTCGACATCCATTGGAGTTGGTGCCGGCTGAGGTTTCGGGGCAAATGGTCTCGGTGGTGCGTTGAAAAATACGGGGTTATTAGATTGAGGGACTCTATTTTGGGGAATGAACACGTTTTGCATGGGTCTCTGATTATAATAGTGGTTGTTATTGTAAGGTTTGGGTGGAATTGCTGGTATGAACGATCGTTGAGGTTGCACGTTAATTTTAGCATACTGCGGGGGTTTTGGTCCTACAGGTAGACGAGTGTCACGATGGCCGATAATGTTTCTAGCCCTCTTATTATCCAACATATCGCACAATTGCAATGCATGCCTCAGATCTTTGGGTTGAGCTAAGCTCATTCTGTCTGAGAGATCTCCGTTCAGACCTCTGATGAAGGTATCTAGAGCCCTATCTCTGACCTGTTTAGCCATGGCTTCCATAGTCTCAGGAGTATAACCCATCGTTTCGATTTGGTCTAGTATTAGCGACATCTGTTGGTGAACTGCGAAGTAGAAGTCATGAATGGAGGTGCCCTTCTGGGTCATGGTAAACAGCTGATAGTCTAAAGTGCTTAAATCTCGTTTGTCCGTGTACTCAGATAACAAACACTGCGAGATTGCACCCCAATGTAATGCGGTGCGATAGACTTTCAACAATGTATTGGCATGGCCTGTAATTTTTCCTCGAATGGTCATAAGAATTGCATAGTATTTGGGTGTTCCCTGAATGGGGGCATACAATTCCATCAATTGTGTGGCGGTAGTAAACCATGATGAGAAATCTTCACGGCTACCTGAGAATTTGTCAAGATTCTTTACGATGTCTGGCACTTTATCTAGTTCATGCCAATCATCCTGAACGCCAGCTGTCTGGTCCCTAAAGGGAATATGTCCTGACTGAGAATGATTTAATTGTTTCACTATTTCCTGTAACTGAGACAACAAAATTGTCTGGATAGCTACATCTAGTCCCTGAATTGACAGTGCCTCGATTCTATTTGCGGTTGATGCACTTGAGGTGGATGCTGTCGGAGCATCAGAACCTGCTGCATGAATACCACCCTGCTGAAGGATTGCGGCTTTAACCCAGTTGTCTTTAGTCATTTTGGAAATGGATTTTTTTTTTTAATTAGGATTAATTCAAGGTGTTACGGTATCGCGAATACGAAAAATATAATCCGCGAAAATTAAATTTTTTGCTTATATTGATAAAGATATAGCGGTATGTCCGCTCATCTTGTATTGATAAAAATATAGCGGTATGTCTGCTAATCTTGGATGGAAATGGCTTGTGGTATTATACAAAAATTTCAATATTATGTGGTTATTTTTTATAAAAATATTTTTTTCAAAATTTCAAAATTATTTTCTCTTTTTTTTCCAATATTACTTATTATTATTTTCTTTCTTAACTTTTCATTATTTTCTTTTTCTTTTTCGAGTGGGGAAAAAATTTAATTAAGGATTTTACATAAAAATACAAAATTTTTAGTTTCTACTTTTCTTTTTTAACAAGAGTTGATTCTTGATCTTGATTCACAATTTTTTTCACCCACTGTGTTTTCACAATAAAAATTTTTATTTTGATTTACTTTTGCTTAAATTTATTTCACTTAACTTACGTTAATGCTATCATCCTCGGTGCTTTTTACTGATCGGTTTGTAGGAGGTCTCGCTTTTCCAACGTTGAAGGTACTAACGCTCCTGGGCAAACACTTTTGGGTTTTCAGTTTTCCTCCGAACTGGTCTTAGAGGAACTCGCAGCGATTAAAATGACCCAGTCTGATTCGTGGTATAGTTCGATATAGTGTTTTTGTTTCACTGACTCTAAAGGCCTTTAACGCGTTTTTTGGTCACGAATCACTGGTATCTTTCACTAACTCACGATCACGTTGTATTTAGCAGGGTCCCTACTCGGGCGCCAATTAAACACTTCCTTCACTCACGGGTTAAAAAAATGAATTTTTATTTATAAAGTCACTTTTATTACAATACAGTATGTTTTAATTATAACTGAAAGATGCTGACTTTGGTGAGCGAATTCGGCAGAGTTTAAGCGAAGTTACCGGTTGGTTTGTACTTAGGCTCAAGACTGATTTGCTATGGTTCGATTATGTTGGATGAAGGCTTGGGTAATCGACGTCGTCGCAGGCGGCGGCGTTGGCTGAGTCCAATAGTCCACTTTAAGTGCGTGGGACCATTCTTTGTTTACACAAGTGTTCAGGACCATTCTTTGTTTATTGCCGAAATTTGTGGCGTGATTCTGCGTATGCACCGAACCCGACACCATTCTTCTAGGGCCTGGGAAAATGGGGTGCAGGCTTATTGTTTATCCTAGCGATCGGACTGTTACTTGAGATTGGCGATCATGCGACAAATGGGCATGTGACGATTGAGTGGGGTTGACCAATGGGTATTGCATGTGATGATGAAATAGGGTCGGCCAATGGGCATGCGGTTAATGGGCATGTGTTGACGGACTTGGGTCTATGGCTTCTATGTTATGGTATGAGTTGTGATAGAAGTGCTTAACTCCTCCCCCTTTAAGTGCGGACGTCCTCGGTCGCAACAACATATTGGACAGGCCCGATTGAGACTTCCATTGGTGGACCATGGTTGCCTGTTTCGTGGCTGCAGTATTTTTTTATGATGCAATATGTTATCATCGCAGATGCTAGAAGAGTTAGAATAATCCAGTTTGATGAAGACATAATCAAGTTGTTTCTTTGGATACGCTCCAGATTATTAGTATTATTGATGTGTAACTCCTTGATCATTTCCAACGATAGCTTTTCACCTCTCTGCTGCTTATTTGATAGTAATTGTAACAGCGGTGGTTGAACCTCGGCTTCAAAGCGTGTCTTCACAATATACCAGGAGTCTTCTATAATGACTGTCGCGTTTTCCGCTGGGATTATGAAGGTGCCTTCTAGGGTGATGTTTTCTCCATTGATGCTGATGTCCCCTTGGAATTGGTTCAGCAGCAAGGTACCGGGCATTATTTCCGAATGAGATTTTTTTGATGACCTTACATTGGGGATTCCTTCTTTGCAAGTTGCCTCCTATACATTTACTGTTTTCTAAATTAGTCAGATCTTCCAGTTTACAAATTGTCTTACCATTATGAATTTTACAATTACTCTTATTGGTTAACCCGAAGTATTTCTTGTTACATTTCATAATGTTTTCATAGTCTATTTCTTCTATAAATTTCTGATATTTAATTGGTATTGCTAGGATTTGTTTACAAATTTCATTGATTACTCTGGGAAGGCTAACAATATAAAGGAGTGATTTACCATCTGAGGCTACACTGACCTCAGCAAACTCTATTAATTCTTCAATGTTTATAAATGTTAAACTCTCTTCTTTAATTGTTTCGATGAAATCTATTTCGGTGGAAGATAATATTAGTGAATTTACTGTATTGGCCTTGGCCCAATCGATTGCGTAGATAATATTTGTTATTTCTTCTCTTAGGAGACTCAATTTAAATTTGGTTATTTCAATTTCTCTTGACTTATTGTTAGATTCGGGTTTACCTCTAATTAATATGGTATTAGTTATTTTAATTAAATCGTTTATCTTATTCTCTATTAGATTATTAATTACGACCTGCCGATTTTTGTTTACCAATTGTTCATTGATCTTATTTACCACAATCATATGATCTTCGTGATCAGGTGTGCCCGCTAACCATTTCCACGCCGTGCCAAGTATATCAAGCGATCTTTTGTTTCTAAACTGCATCGGCTGAAGCCTCCTCAGTTCATTCTGTATCCGCGTTATCTCATAGGCCAAAAAAGGCTGATACGGACTTAGGTTTGTCGAATTTTTGACGACTTCTTTTAAAACGGATATGGACATTTGATATTTTTCTAGTTCGATGACATGGACGATTTTAAAGGTTCCATTCTGGCGCGCGGCTAACCCAGTTTCCAACATGACCACTCTTGACTTAGTGTAGTCTAATATGGTTGTGTGACCCCAGCAAAGTGGTAACATAGGCAATCTGTCGGAAAAGGATGTTTATCAATATCTCAAGTGGTTTTTATGAACTATCCTGCCTGACCTGGTTTTAAGTATGGTATTAAGATCTTCGGCTACTATTTCTTTTTTATATCTAGACGTTAGTTTCGAACCTAATCGTTTATTAATCCTAACGTAGATGATTTCACCTGGATCGTAAATTTTTATGGGTTTTTATACCCTTGCAAAAAGGGTATATTAATTTTGGTCAGAAGTGTGCAACGCATAGAAGGAAGCATCTCCGACCATATAAAGTATATATATTCTTGATCAGCATGACGAGACGAGTTTAAATAGCCATGTCCGTCCGTCCGTCCGTCTGGATCCACGCAAACTCCTCCTAGACCGTTGAAGCTACAGAGCTGATTTTTGCATGTGAATTTTGCATGTAGGCTTGTATATACTGCAGGCGTTGTATATCTCGGATTCAGCCGGATCGGACCACTATATCATATAGCTCCCATACAAATGGCAAAGTCACGAACAGTGACTTTTCTCAATAACTTCATTATTTTCTGAGCTATTGTCGTGAAATTTAATATTGGTGAGTTAATTACACATATTAACTACTATACTAAATTTGATCAAGATCGGGTGACTATATCATATAGCTCCCATAGGAACGATCTTTCGATCACGACAGTGACTTTTGTCAATAACTTCGTTACTTTTGACGCGATTGCTTTCAAATTAAACATTTGTTAGTTTAATATATCTGTTAATGACTGTGCCGAATTTGATAAAGATCGGGTGACTATATCATATAGCTCCCATAGGAACGATCGGTGGAAAACAGTGACTTTGATCCTATGCTAAGATTGTAGGCCGTTCTTTCGCAAACTTAAGCCTTTTTAGAAAAAACGTTTTTCCATTTTGATGGCTATAGGTAAGGAAAGAGTTACCAAAAAAGTTGCAAGGGTATACAAACTTTGACGCGGTGGAAGTGGAAGCCCCGGCCCTCTGGTTTTGTTTTGTTATGGTACCCTAGGTCTTTGTTTTGTTTCTTTAAGATGTTTTCTGAAAACTTTTCCCTTTCGAGTGCTAATTTTCCTGGTGTATGGATTAAATTTGTTGCGAAAAATGCTTCTATTGGCTTTTTATTGGTTGTACTGTGGATTGTTTTATTGTATTCATCTACAGCCTTGAATATTAAATCCTCAAATTCCATTTCGGGGTGCTCTAACTTCAAGCATCTCATTATTTCCGTATATGTGGAATGAAATCTTTCTATTTGGCCGTTGCTGGATGAAGTATAAGTTGGGGTAGTGTGGACTTGTATCCCTAACTGATTATTTAAAAGAAATTTTATTGATGCAGAATTTAAAGCCTTTTCGTTATCCATTACCACGGTTTTCGTCATACCGAAGGCTATCAATAACTCACGTAAGGGCACTTTAAGATGTTCTGCTGCTTTTGAGTTTACGAGTTTAACTTGCGCATACTTAGAAAATTTGTCTATGGCTGTTAAAATTATCTTATTTTGGGTGGAATATAAATCTATATGGATTATTTCGCCTGGATATGTCGGAATAGGGGTTGGTTGTATTTCTTGATTCGGAGGGTGTCTTTGATACTTCGAGAGTTTGCATGTTTGGCAAGAGTTTACTATTGCTTCTACTTTTTTCTTCATACCTGGGAAAAAATACTCAGATAAAATTTGCTTTTTATTTTCGATGGAATTTCTATGTGCTCTAAGGTGTTCTTTAATTATGATTTCTTGTTCTTGGGTCTGATCGTGGACATCTACAGTTTGGGTTTGTGTGAATCTTGCCTTGTAATTCCTAAAATGCTCTGGAAAAATTTGTTGAATTTTCCCTATGATACTTTCGGAAGTGAAAATACCATTTACTATTCTCGGATCCATTTTTTCTTTTAGAATAGTTACAAGATCGTCTTCGGAATAATTACTTCTCACTACTGTGTGTCTGCGGTATGTGGGGAATGGTAATTCGAAGGTGGTGGATTCGTTATCACCAGTGAGGATAAACAATTGGTTTTTAAAGACATTGATGGGGACTTCCATTGCTGGGATGAGTTCATGCCCTGAGCTTTCATCACTGTGGACTGTAGCTGACGTACTACTAGCATTTATGTTAGTAGGGTTCCTAGAGAGTGCGTCTGCTACGACATTTGAGCTACCCGGTTTATATTTTAGCTCGTAGTTATATTCCTCCAGGTAACTTTTCCATTTCTTCAGCTTTATGTTGTTATTTTTTGGGCTGAGAGCATAAGTGAGAGTCTGGTGGTCGGTGTAAATGATCACCTTGGATTTGCCGTATACATACATTCTTAGCTTATCGAATGCCCATACTATTGCTAGCATTTCTCTTTTATTTGTGGCATAGTTTTCCTCAGCTTTGGATAACGCACGGGAAAGAAATGTAATGGGCCTCCCATTCTGTTCTAGAGAAGCTCCTAGTGCGATGTTTGAGGCATCGGTGGTTAGATGTAACTCTTGTTTAAAGTCAGGGTATGCTAGCATAACGTCTTGTGACACTAATGCATTTTTCACTTTCTCAAAGGCATCGGTTTCGGCTTCACCGAATCGGATTTCGATCTTGCTTGAGACATTTTTCTTGGCTCTGCCATGTTCTCCTCTCAATAACGCAGTCAAGGGTCTAGCTAATTTAGCAAAATCTTTGATAAATCTTCTGTAATAACTAGCTAGTCCCAGGAAGGACCTTAGTTGTTTTAGGTTTTTTGGTATGGGGAACTTTTTAATGGCTTGGATTTTCTCTGGATTGGTTTTAACTCCTTCCCTTGAAATTACTACGCCTAGGAAGTCAACGCTATGTCTTAGGAATTTGCATTTATCTACTTGGACCTTCATATTTGCCTTGGACAAGGTAGAAAATACCAAAGCTAGATGTCGGAAATGCTCTTCCTCCGATTTACTGAATATTATTATGTCGTCGATGTAGACGTAACAGATCTTTCCAATGAGATCTCTCAAAATATCATCGAGAGCTTTTTGGAATATTGATGGGGAATTCTTTAGGCCGAAGGGGAGTCTCGTGAACTCGTATTTCCCTCCATTCACGGCGAATGCCGTTTTTTCAATATCAGATTCCTTAAGGGAAATCTGATGAAATCCGCTCTTTAGATCAAGAACAGAGAAATACTTAGTGTTGCCCAACTGCGCAACCATTTCTCCGATTTCGAGGATAGGATACCTATCCGAAACTGTAACTGCATTGAGCTTTCTATAATCTATGACCATCCTATATTGCTTATTCCCAAGGCTGTCACTCTTTTTAGGGACTATCCACACAGGGGAATTATAGGGCGACCGTGAGGGTCGTATTATACCATCTCGTAATAATTCTTGTAGCTGGTCTTCTACTACTTCTCTTAGAGAGGCTGGATATGGGTAATGCTTGGTGTAGACTGGAGTGTCTGTTGTCGTTCGGATTTCTCTTTGGACATTAGTAGCATAAGTCAATTTTTTATTTGGGTCCGCGAATAGCGATTTGTACTCCTCTTGGAGCGCCTTTAATCCTAATTTCTGCTGATTAGTGAGCTCATCTGATTTGAGGGTATGGACCTGATGGGCTCGCATCTGCTTCACTTTAACAACATGAGAGTTGTTGACGTATAGTAGATCTTTCCCTACATCAATGATAGCGTTTAACTCTCTTAGTGAGTCATTACCTAGAATTCCATGGAACGGATTCAGATTAGGTAATAGGAAGAACATTATTGGTTTATTGGGTTCGTTAAATAAACCCAAATGGATATGGCTGGTTATTAAAATGCGACCACTTACGGTGTTCGCGTAAAACTTGTGTTCATTCATTTTGATATTTTTTGCTATTTCTAATTGGACATAGTTCTTGTTCGAGCCGGTATCTATTAAAAAATTGTATGAGGTTCCGTCTTTGTCCCGGACAACAAAGTACGGCAAAGAGGAACACTTTAACCTAAAAAATTAACGGTGTCCTCGATTTGTGGTTGTTGAGGCTCCTGTGATTGTGGTCTGGTTTCCTCTTTGTTCTGTGGGACTAACTCTGAGTTGTCACCTTGTGACAACCGAACCGGTTTCGATATGGAATTGCCTCTGCACTTTATTGGGAAAATTTGCGGTGGACTGGTTGACTCTCTTGAGAGCAAATTGTTGTGGTAAATTAACATTCGGTTTGTTCATGTAGTTAACTTTTTTGGTTAAAATAGAGCCGTCGACATCCATTGGAGTTGGTGCCGGCTGAGGTTTCGGGGCAAATGGTCTCGGTGGTGCGTTGAAAAATACGGGGTTATTAGATTGAGGGACTCTATTTTGGGGAATGAACACGTTTTGCATGGGTCTCTGATTATAATAGTGGTTGTTATTGTAAGGTTTGGGTGGAATTGCTGGTATGAACGATCGTTGAGGTTGCACGTTAATTTTAGCATACTGCGGGGGTTTTGGTCCTACAGGTAGACGAGTGTCACGATGGCCGATAATGTTTCTAGCCCTCTTATTATCCAACATATCGCACAATTGCAATGCATGCCTCAGATCTTTGGGTTGAGCTAAGCTCATTCTGTCTGAGAGATCTCCGTTCAGACCTCTGATGAAGGTATCTAGAGCCCTATCTCTGACCTGTTTAGCCATGGCTTCCATAGTCTCGGGAGTATAACCCATCGTTTCGATTTGGTCTAGTATTAGCGACATCTGTTGGTGAACTGCGAAGTAGAAGTCATGAATGGAGGTGCCCTTCTGGGTCATGGTAAACAGCTGATAGTCTAAAGTGCTTAAATCTCGTTTGTCCGTGTACTCAGATAACAAACACTGCGAGATTGCACCCCAATGTAATGCGGTGCGATAGACTTTCAACAATGTATTGGCATGGCCTGTAATTTTTCCTCGAATGGTCATAAGAATTGCATAGTATTTGGGTGTTCCCTGAATGGGGGCATACAATTCCATCAATTGTGTGGCGGTAGTAAACCATGATGAGAAATCTTCACGGCTACCTGAGAATTTGTCAAGATTCTTTACGATGTCTGGCACTTTATCTAGTTCATGCCAATCATCCTGAACGCCAGCTGTCTGGTCCCTAAAGGGAATATGTCCTGACTGAGAATGATTTAATTGTTTCACTATTTCCTGTAACTGAGACAACAAAATTGTCTGGATAGCTACATCTAGTCCTGAATTGACAGTGCCTCGATTCTATTTGCGGTTGATGCACTTGAGGTGGATGCTGTCGGAGCATCAGAACCTGCTGCATGAATACCACCCTGCTGAAGGACTGCGGCTTTAACCCAGTTGTCTTTAGTCATTTTGGAAATGGATTTTTTTTTTTAATTAGGATTAATTCAAGGTGTTACGGTATCGCGAATACGAAAAATATAATCCGCGAAAATTAAATTTTTTGCTTATATTGATAAAAATATAGCGGTATGTCCGCTCATCTTGTATTGATAAAAATATAGCGGTATGTCTGCTAATCTTGGATGGAAATGGCTTGTGGTATTATACAAAAATTTCAATATTATGTGGTTATTTTTTATAAAAATATTTTTTTCAAAATTTCAAAATTATTTTCTCTTTTTTTTCCAATATTACTTATTATTATTTTCTTTCTTAACTTTTCATTATTTTCTTTTTCTTTTCGAGTGGGGAAAAAATTTAATTAAGGATTTTACATAAAAATACAAAATTTTTAGTTTCTACTTTTCTTTTTTAACAAGAGTTGATTCTTGATCTTGATTCACAATTTTTTTCACCCACTGTGTTTTCACAATAAAAATTTTTATTTTGATTTACTTTTGCTTAAATTTATTTCACTTAACTTACGTTAATGCTATCATCCTCGGTGCTTTTTACTGATCGGTTTGTAGGAGGTCTCGCTTTTCCAACGTTGAAGGTACTAACGCTCCTGGGCAAACACTTTTGGGTTTTCAGTTTTCCTCCGAACTGGTCTTAGAGGAACTCGCAGCGATTAAAATGACCCAGTCTGATTCGTGGTATAGTTCGATATAGTGTTTTTGTTTCACTGACTCTAAAGGCCTTAACGCGTTTTTTGGTCACGAATCACTGGTATCTTTCACTAACTCACGATCACGTTGTATTTAGCAGGGTCCCTACTCGGGCGCCAATTAAACACTTCCTTCACTCACGGGTTAAAAAAATGAATTTTTATTTATAAAGTCACTTTTATTACAATACAGTATGTTTTAATTATAACTGAAAGATGCTGACTTTGGTGAGCGAATTCGGCAGAGTTTAAGCGAAGTTACCGGTTGGTTTGTACTTAGGCTCAAGACTGATTTGCTATGGTTCGATTATGTTGGATGAAGGCTTGGGTAATCGACGTCGTCGCAGGCGGCGGCGTTGGCTGAGTCCAATAGTCCACTTTAAGTGCGTGGGACCATTCTTTGTTTACACAAGTGTTCAGGACCATTCTTTGTTTATTGCCGAAATTTGTGGCGTGATTCTGCGTATGCACCGAACCCGACACCATTCTTCTAGGGCCTGGGAAAATGGGGTGCAGGCTTATTGTTTATCCTAGCGATCGGACTGTTACTTGAGATTGGCGATCATGCGACAAATGGGCATGTGACGATTGAGTGGGGTTGACCAATGGGTATTGCATGTGATGATGAAATAGGGTCGGCCAATGGGCATGCGGTTAATGGGCATGTGTTGACGGACTTGGGTCTATGGCTTCTATGTTATGGTATGAGTTGTGATAGAAGTGCTTAACTTACATAAACACTTGATGTACATACATACATAATGTACATACATCAATAAAATTTCACAATGCTGAAAAAATAAAATTTTAATTATGATTGTTTATAACATTATCAATTCATATATGAACAATGAGATTCATTTTGTCCAACAAGTCGTTAAGCATAAACAAATAGTTTTATCACTTATGGATGTATGTACGTACACACATACATACATATGATATTTCTAAGTAATATGGACAAACCACGCGGTTTCTCTGCAAGCCCGCACGCATATACTTGTACACCAATACATACATGCACACATGAACACACACACGCCACCCCAAAAGAGTGTCTCAAAATAATAAGACACTTTGAATTTAGTTTTCACAATCAATTTATTTTGAGGAACCACACGCACTCGCAGTCAGAACTGAACTAAAAACTCAAACGTATACTGATGCTCACACAAGCGATAAAATAGGAAAGAGAGCATTTTCGGTAAAGTCCCGTTTTCAATATCGAACTTAAATATATACATACGTCTACATGTGACTTTTGCATATGTATGCACTTTTTCAACAGACATTCACGAGCGATCCCGCGCAAATCGGCTACCCACTCTTTGTGTGTTTGACCATGTGCCATCTCTTTTGTTAAAAAATTCGTAGCGCGCTGCTACAATATGACGCTTAGTTGTGAAATGTACAGTAAGTTTGACTGTGAGCTCTTTATTTGTATGAGTGTTTAAGTTGTTACTCCCGAAGAGATTTTTAAGAAGCTCAAACAATCTGACGCCACACCAAGAAAGATAATATGCATTTTGTTCTTCGTCTGCACTGACCGAATATGCATTAAAATGTTGCGATAACTGTTCTAGATAAGACTCACAATATTGATTGTCTTTGTTAAATTTGTGAAATGGAGGACACATAGATGTAGTGTCATATGGGTACATATGCGCTGAGAGATGGCAGCCCTGGATGCGGTGCGACAATGTGGCATCATCAGTCGTTAAGAAGAGAGAACGAGAGAAGGAACGATAGAGAACAGATGTATAGGCCGAAAGTGTACAAAAGTTGCTTAAGTTGTATTTCAAGTTGTTAAAGTCGTAAAGTTGCTAAAAGTTGTCACCTAAAGTTGTTAAGTCTAAGTTCTTTTTATCCTAATTTCAACTGACTATTTTGCTATATATCTAACTATTAATAAACAACAATTATTGTATACACGCAATAATTCTTACATAGGGGCTCAACCGGTGAAAAAGAAAGAAAAGAACAGAACTGTAATACAAGATGAAAAAGGTGAAAAAAGTGAAAAGAAGAGACAGAATAAAGTTGATAAAAATGTTGCGTTCTGGAAAGAAAAAAGGTGCCAAAAATCAAAAAGAGTCTAACAATAAATACCAAGTTCAGATGGATAGTTTAAACAGCACATTTACATCGAATGTTGAAATAACGGAGCAACCCGATTTAAAAGTGGTAAGCGCAAGAGAGACAGATATATACCCATGTGCTTCCAGAAACGACGGAGACGAATCGCGGCGGCAGACTGGCGCCGAAGAAACGAAGAGTGAAGATGGAAACGCAGACAACATATGCACGAGTGTGCGTAGCAGCGAGTTGGAGACGCTGATCAGAATGTTGGCAGTTAAATTTGAAGACAGCGGTTCGTAACGTAACGATAAATTTTCAAACGTAACAGTCGATAGTTTTGCGAAGGTGGTGCCAGACTTCGATGGGACATCAATTCAAATTGGATAGTGGCTCAAGAATTTTGAAGAAAATGCGGAGGCATATCAGCTGAACGAGAAACAAAAATATGCTAACGCACGTAATAAAATGATGGGCACTCCAAAGTTATTTTTGGAAACGATTGTAATTGGGAATTATAAAGAATTGTGTATAGCTCTGATGGACGAGTTTGACCAAAAATTAGGCAGCGCAGAGATTCATAAACAGTTGAGAAGTCACAAAAAGTTACAGTCAGAAAATTTTCATGATTATGTATTACAGATGCGTAAAATTGCTGCTCTTGGTGAAATCGAGGACGAATCGATTATTACATACATCGTTGACGGGCTGGAGGTGCGGGAGGATTTGAAATACCCATTATACAGTTCAACTTCTTTTAAGCAGCTAAGAAAGTGCTACGATCTAGTAGAAACGATGACCAGAAACGCCCAAAACAAACGTCGCCAGATTGTCCATACGAAGCCAGTTGTTCAAGCGGATTCAAACTATAAAGGTAAACAGTTTCATTGCTTCAACTGTGGAGCTACAGATCATAAAAAAGCTGATTGCAATGTGGGTACTAAATTCTTTAAGTGTAACGGCATAGGCCATATATCAAAGGATTGTCCTGAAAGGAAGCATCAAGTAAATATAGTACGAAAGTCCGATGAAGACAGCCGATTAAAGGAATTTTCGATTGATGGCAAAAAAGTTATTTGTTTGGTGGATACCGGCGCAGACGTTACTATCATGAGACGAGACAAATACGAGGAACTTTTTCTGGATCGTCAGATGCAAAATCACGTCGAAAAATTGTTTGGTCTTGGAAATGTTGTTACAGAGGTTATAGGCGAGGTTACTACTACAGTCAAGGTGGATGGATTGAGTACAGAACACAAAATACTGATCGTCCCTAACTCCAAATTAGAAGCTGATGTACTTATTTGTCAAAAATTTGACTTTGTCAAAAAGTTTACGGTGATGATGGATCCCAACGGATGTACATTTAGCCTTCACGCTGATGAGAAAAACCAATTGAACGTTTTAAATGTGGTAAGCTCTGTAAATGAAATTGATGTAGAACCAAAATATGCTGATACAGTCGCTGCATTAATTAAGGACTATAAGCCGAAAGATAACCCGTTAAGTTGCCCGATTATGTTAAGTATATTGCCAAACTGTAATAATATCGTATTTAGAGAAAGCCCCAGTCGTCTATCGGCCAATGAACAGACAGTTGTAAAAGACCAAGTAGAAGAGTGGCTAAAGCAAGGAATCGTTCGTCAGTCCAACTCAGACGTGGCAAGTAGAGTAGTGCTAGCAAAAAAGCAAGATGGATCGCACAGACTGTGCATAGATAATCGAAAATTAAACACGCTCGTATTGAAAGATAGATTTCCAGTTCCAATCGTTAAAGATGTGTTAGAGAAAATGCAACAAGCGAAATACTTTACAGTCATGGATCTTAAGAACGGATTTTTCCACGTTGACATAGAAGAAGAAAGTCGTAAATATACAGCATACATTTAATAAAGCGCCTTTTGGGTTTTGTACATTTTCCAGAAGTTAATAAATGCAGGAATTATGGAAATTTATGTTGACGATATTGTGGTATTCGAATCTACAGCAGAAGAATGTTTGGATAATGTTAAGACTGTTTTAGAAGAAGCACGAAAATATGGTTTACAGATTAAATGGTCGAAATGCCAGTTTCTAAAAAGAAGAATCAATTTTCTGGGCCACGAAATAGAAGATGGCGTAGTATGTCCGGGTAAAGAGAAAGTCAAGGCAGTCAAAAATTTCCAATTGCCGAAAAATATCAGAGGTGTTCAGGCATTTTAGGACTAACAGGCTACTATAGAAAATTCATTCGTGATTATGCAATAATAGCAAAACCGCTAACCACGTTGCTTAAAAAAGATGCAGAGTTTAGAATGGACAGTCCTCAAGTAAAAGCGATTGAAAAATTAAAAGAATGTCTGATGAATGAACCTGTTTTGAAAATTTTCAAACACTCAGCTGAAACGCAATTACATGTAGATGCATCAAAAGACGGATTTGGTGCTACGCTCTTGCAGCAACACGATGATAAGTGGCACCCTGTATTTTACTGGAGCAAGAAAACAAGCGATCAGGAGGAAAAGTTACACAGTTATTTTCTAGAGGTCAAGGCAGCATACCTAGCTACGAAGAAGTTGCGCCATTATTTGATGGGGATTGTGTTTGTTCTGGTTACAGACTATGCAGCTTTCAAAATGACAGCGGCGAAGAAGGATATGCCCCGACAAGTCGTACAATGGTTGATGCACTTAGAAGATTTTTCCTGTAAAATAGAACATCGTGCCGGCGATAGGACGAAGCATGTCGATAGCTTAAGTCGCTTTCCAGTAATGATTGTTACAACAGAAGTACACGCGCAGATGCTAAGAGCACAAAGTAATGATGAAAAGTTCGCAGCAGTATTCGAGATTTTACAACACAAGCCGTATGCCGATTTTAAAATTAAAAAAAAATTTTTATATAAGCAGGTCGATGGATTAGATTTGTTAACAGTCCCGAAAAGCATGGAAATGGAGATAATAAGGAATACTCACAACTTTGGACATATGGGTGTTCAAAAAACAAAGCATGCCATTCAACAAGATTATTATATTCCACATTTGGACAAAAAAGTTGGTCAGTTCATCGCAAACTGCGTTCAGTGCATAACACACAACAGAAAGTTGGGCAAGCAAGAGGATTTTTTACATTGCATTGATAAAGGAGAAGTTTCACTGAAAACGCTACACGTTGATCGTTTAGGGTCATTGGATCCAACTTCGAAGAATTACAAGTTCAGAAGTTGTTAAACACTTGACTGATTGGGTCACAATTTTTGGAAATCCACGTTGTATCGTCAGCGATAGAGGTGCAGCATTTACGTCTAAGCATTTTAAGGAATTTTGTACGAACCATAAGATCGAACACGTCGAAACCACTACAGGAGTTGCAAGAGGAAACGGACAAATAGAGAGGGTCAACAGAGTCATACTTTTTGTCTTAGCCAAGATGTCAGCTGCAGAGCCTCAGAAGTGGTACAGGTACACCGCACAGGTACAACGTACTATAAACTCGAATGTTCACTCTTCGACCAAGTTTACACCTTTTGAAGTTATGTTCAGATTGAAAATGAGAAACGAATCAGATCTTGAGTTACAAAGAATTTTGGAAGAAGAACTACTAGATGGACTTCAGAATGAGCGAAATCAAATAAGAGCAGAAGCAAGACAGCAAATACTAGAGGCACAGACCAGATTCAAACGCCATTACGACCAGAGACGCAAGCCATGCCACGGTTATCAGTTGGGCGACCTAGTAGCAATTAAAGTCACACAGTTCGTCTCGGGCAAGAAGCTGTCGAATAAATTCATTGGTCCATACGAAATCATCAAAGTAAAGAGAAATGGTAGGTATGAAGTCAAAAAATCTGCTGAATTTCAGGGTCCAAATCAGACGTCCACCAGTGAAGACAACATTAAGCTTTGGCGTTACATGGAGAACAACGATGAAAGCGATCTCAAAGCATCATCTGAGGCAGATGATTTTCAGGATGACCGAATGTAGTGTCATATGGGTACATATGCGCTGAGAGATGGCAGCCCTGGATGCGACAATGTGGCATCATCAGTCGTTAAGAAGAGAGAACGAGAGAAGGAACGATAGAGAACAGACGTATAGGCCGAAAGTGTACAAAAGTTGCTTAAGTTGTATTTCAAGTTGTTAAAGTCGTAAAGTTGCTAAGAGTTGTCACCTAAAGTTGTTAAGTCTAAGTTCTTTTTATCCTAATTTCAACTGACTATTTTGCTATATATCTAACTATTAATAAACAACAATTATTGTATACACGCAATAATTCTTACATAGATAATTCACCCACTTGGCTTGAATTACTAGTACTAGATGAAGAATTATTCTCAAGAATTTGGTGGTGAGAGCGCCACCTAAAAAACACATTTTTGTTTCGAGACTTCTCCCTAATGCTACATCGGATGATGTCATGGCCCACATTCGGGCTAAACTGAATGACTCCAATATATCAATAGAAAAGTATTCTAGAGAAATTTCATCTTTTAAAATCAGTGTTCCAATTGAGTTCTCTGACTGTATCTGCAGTTCTAGCTTCTGGCCGAAAACTTAATTGTGAACAAGTTTACATCCAGAAGACACGGGGCCAAACAAGGATTCCTTCACCATCTATTCCTCTTTCTTCCTCATCTATTCCCACTCCTTCCTTATCTATTCCTTCTTCTACTCTATCAAAAAACTAACAACTTCTCTCTCTGTCGGCTATCAGAATGTCAGAGGCCTTAATACTAAACTTACTAAACTCTTTTTAGATAGTCTGTCTTTTGATTTTGACCTAATTGTCTTTACTGAGACTTGGTTAAAACCTGACGTTTTTGACGCCACAATTCTACCCTCTAATTTGAATATTTTTAGACGTGATCGTACTGATCGTAGGGGTGGTGGAGTTCTTATTGCTGTAGATTCCGCCCTATCATCGGGTCTGATAACAATACCTGTCTCAAGTACTATCGAATTTATATGCGTTAAGGTATCTTTTACTCGTTTTTCCATTTTTGTTACCTGTTCTTACATTCCGCCCCAATCGGAATGGCCAACCTATTTACTACACTTAGATTCTATTAAATTTAGACTTGAACTACTTTCTGACAGAGACTTATTAATTGTCCTTGGGGACTTTAACCTGCCCACTATGACTTGGTCAACACTTAATGGTAGCAAAACGTTGCTGCCCTCTGGGTGTCATGATTTTATTGATGGTCTGCTTGAGCTTTGGTTGGCCCAGCTGAATTCGATTTCTAATACGTCTGGCAGATTTCTGGATCTGATTTTTACTTCTGATCCTAGCTTTTGTGAAGTATCTAGAACTAGTCCAATGGTGTTACCAGAAGATAGTTATCATCCAACTTTAGAGTTATCTATTGAGTTTCCCAGACGCGAGCCCATCTCCGAGTGTGATTCTACGGTACGCACCCGATGTTTTCGGAAGACTGACTTTGTCGCACTAAACAATGCCTTTCTTAATACCGATTGGATTAATTTATACACTTGTACGGATATGAATTCCGCCATTTCTTTATTTTATACCACTGTTGACTCAATCTTTAATGACTGCGTACACCTAGTGTCTCCTGTGGTGACGCAAAAATCACCATGGTTTACGCGGGGGCTGTCAAAACTGAAGAATCTTAAGTCTAGGTATTACAAAAAATATAAAGTCACGGGTCTATCATCGGATCCGTCTCGTTACTTGGTTGCTAAATCGAATATTATTGTTTATAATTCTAAATGCTATAATAATTACTTACAACGTTGCAAGTTGCAATTCTCCGAAAATCCTAAAGAGTTCTATAGTTTCGTTAACTCAAAGCGAAATTCCATCTCCCTTCCATCGTTTGCAGTTTTCAATGATGATTCGGCCTCTTCTGATCAATCTATTTCTAATTTATTTGCTAACTTCTTCTCGACTACGTACATATCTACTAAGTACAACTCTAGTCAGATATATCCATTCCTATAACGAAATCCAACTGTATTCTTAATCCTATTATAACGCAAAGTTCGGTAGCTAAGGAACTAATGACGATTAAGCCGGTATACTCCCCGGGCCCAGACGGTATTCCCGCTTGTGTCCTGAGGTTCTGTGCGGAGTCATTGTGCTCGCCTTTACTTAAGCTTTTTGAGTTGTCCGTTACACTGGCCGAGTTTCCAACTATATGGAAGGATTCGTTTATTTTACCTCTTCACAAATGTGGCAATAAACCCGACGTCACTAATTACAGAGGAATTTTTTAAATTGTCAGCGATACCTTAACTGTTTGAGAAAATTATGACGTCTCAAATACTCAAATACCAGCATGGGTTTGTCAAGAATAGGTCTACCACAACTAACCTTTTACAGTTTACATCTTTTGTAATCCAAGGTTTTAAGAAACAAAAGCAAACTGATGTTTCAGTAAGGCTTTCGATTCGGTAAACCATGCCTTACTATTACATAAGCTGAATTTAGTTGGCTTTCCGGATGCTCTGCT
This sequence comes from Drosophila willistoni, assembly GCF_018902025.1. NCBI lineage: Eukaryota > Metazoa > Arthropoda > Insecta > Diptera > Drosophilidae > Drosophila > Drosophila willistoni. Next base: position 809,132 of record NW_025814112.1, read on the forward strand.
TGCTTGGATTTCACAATATCTAAGCAATAGGAGGCAGAGGGTTCTTTTTAGGTTCTCTCTTTCTAAGATCATTTGTGTTGAATCGGGAGTCCCACAGGGCCGTCAACTTGGCCCATTATTATTTACCATTTTTATTAATGATCTCCCCACCGTTCTTTTAAATTCCAGAGTTCTTATGTATGCCGATGATGTAAAAATCGCTAATCGCATCGTAGACTCTCTCTCTTGTCATACCTTGCACGCTGACTTGAATGCTTTTCAGGGGTGGTGTGGGACTAACTTGTTATCTCTAAACTGTTCTAAGTGCAAAGTTATGTCTTTTTATAGAGGTTCTCCCCAATTAACGAGTTACTTTTTAAATAATTTCCCGTTAGAAAAAATTAATAATACTTCCTTGGTTGTAAAAGATTTGGGGATCTTAATCGACCACAAACTTAGTTTTAATAAGCATATATCGAATACTGTTAGTAGGGCTGGGAGTGTTCTTGGCTTTATAAAGCGCTGGTCGAAGGAGTTCAAGGATCCATATACTACCGAAATACTTTTTACTTCTTTAGTCCGCCCCATATTAGAATATGGATATTGTGTTTGGTCTCCTCAATATGAGTTTTATCAAAACAAATTAGAATCTGTACAAAAACAGTTTTTACTCTTTGCTTTTCGTGATTTGCGCTGGGATCCAACTGTACAACTTCCATCTTGTTCTAGTCGACTTCAGTTAATTAACCTTCCTTCTATAACTAATCGTAGAACAATGCTTGGTGTAACTTTTCTTTACAAACTTGTGAATGGTGAGATTGACTCTTCCGAGCTGTTGAGCCAAATTAACATTTCTGTTCCATCTAGAAGGACCCGCAATTCCACACCGCTTATACTTCCCACTTGCACAACTAACTTTTCTCTGCATGAACCTTTTCATATACTATGTAGTGACTACAACAGACTTTGGCACGTTATCGGGTCCGAAACATCGCTTCCGGGTATAAAAACTGCAATCTTGTCCTTCCTCGCTCGTAATTAGTTGTAATCATCTTTATTTTAACCTATCCTGTTTTCTTTTTAAATGAAACCTATTATCTCATTACATTTAATATTTTCTATTTCTTTAGTTTAATTTATGTTTATATATGTAATACGCCTATGCCCTTAGGTCGGAGTGGGTAGAGGTTGTAATATTAACTTTACTTAGGGTCATTCGTAACAGGCCCGGGCCTGGTGTCATATGGGCCACTTGTTCGTACTGAGCGTTGTACGACTACGTCTATGTATATATAAAAAAAAAAAATAAAAATTTCTCTCATCCATTGTCGTTGTTGTTCTAGAATGTTCGTTGTGAATTGCTGTTGCTGGGAAAGCAATTAATGAAATTCTTCGCTTTCTATTGGCATCTTGATGAGAATCAATGACTGACCAACTAGAATTTACACAATTATTGTAAGTTTTAATTTGTTTTTTGCCTTGTCGCCATTAATGTTGTGTCCACAGTATGAGGTACGCGTGTTCTTGTTGAGAGCTTATGCTAGACTGACCGTTTATTGATTTGTAATTACAATGTTACCATATCTAAGGAATACTAGGTTTTACAATGTTAGGAAATGCTTATTTTAGATTTTTAAATGATACATAACACCTTTCATATAATTCTTTATTACTGTTGCCCTCCTCGTCACATTGTTTCATAGATGGTCTGCTTAAGATATCCCTAAATTAAATAAATCCTGTCCGGAATAGTCGTAACAGCTCACTAGATCTGGTATTTGTTGAATTCTTTCAACTGCGATGTTTCCAGGACTGATCCCTTAGTTATCCCTGAAGACAACTTTCATCCAACTCTGGATGTAACCATTGACCTTCCTTTTGGGGTTGTTTCTCTAATGATTGGTCATATCTGTATACCGGATATGGACTCTGCCATTTCTGTCTTCTATAAAATTCTTGAGTCGTTCTTCGATGTTTGTGTCCCGCGTGTGACCCAAGAATGGTCCTTGGAACTCACGTGAGTTATGTAACTTGAAAAACGTAAAATCAAGATGCTATAAAATATTTAAAAAATCTGGTGATGCATCGGATTATTCTCTTTATGTAGTTGCTCGATCAAATTTTATGGTGCTAAATTCACAATGCTATAAGGATTATCTTCAGCGATTTAAACCTAGGGTTCTCGGGATCCAAAACTTTCACTCGTTGCAGAGGACGGACGTGTTTTTTTTGCGCTTATCAACTTTTATTTTTTCTCGCGAATTAATACTTTTATATAACTCTTAAATTATCGGTTTAATTAATAACAATTACAACATCCGAATTTTATTTTCATTTCGCGAATTCTTGCTGTCGTTTTTGTTTAAATTTAAATAAAATCAAAACTTACAACAATACTTGCATTAGCGGTGTTGTTGTTTTGTTTATCTCTTTTGCTTTTGTGTCTTTACCGTTTTAACTAACTCTCGCGCTCTTGCGTACAAATTGTTGTTGCATGTGTTCAATTTGACGCGCTCTCCCGCTCTTTCCTATTCTTGATTGATTTGCGCTCTCGTCTTTTGCCTACCCGCGACTCTGTGATACGTGTTTTTGTTTTTGTGTTTTTCATTTCTTTTTATTCTTTAGTTGTGAAGGCTTACTCTGCACATTAACCCTTGTGTCAGAACTGGTCAGTATATTCTTATACACAGATTTTTAACCTTTAGAATTTTTTTTTTTTTTTTTTGTATTTCCTTTTTCAATTAAATTAAACTTTTTGATAAAATGGTTGTCTGCTCAAAAAATAATTGCATAGTTGCCACTAATGCGGTTGACTCCCATGATTATATTCTTTGTTGGTTGTGTGACAATGCTGTTCACGTCAAGTGTGCAGGTTACACAGGCAGAATCAAGGAGTCTATTGCTAAAGGTGGTGGCTTAAAATATGGATGTGATGCTTGCCGGGAGGTCGAGAATGAGATGCGCTCTTTCATGAGGCGGACTAGAGATAGTTTTGACACTTTAAGGGCAGGTTTTAATAAACTCCAAGCGGAGTTTACTGCGGTGGAGACTCAGTTCAGAAGTTTATCGCTTATGAATGAGTCTCCGAAACGTAAAAGGACCAGTCCTTGGGGTGTTTCTGTATCTGTAGATCCGCCAGCGTCTCTTATCGTCCCCGACCGGTCTCATGCACCGTCCACTCCTAATGTACAGCAATTGATATCGTTTAAGAGCCCGGTTGTGAATGCTATTAGTAATGAATTACCGGTATCACCTGGGAATGATCTCTTAAAAACGATGCCTATTGTAGTGTCCGATGTGTCTGGGCAATTACCCATTCCAATGGAAATTGCCGATAGTTCTAAAAGTATCGAGGGCCCCGTGAACAAGTTGACTGCTGCAGTGGGTGACTTGTCCAACGTTACTGCTGCGGCTGACGCTTCGGGACCGCGGCCTCTCGTTGGCATACCACCAAAGAAACATATATTTGTTTCTAGGCTAGACCCTGTTGTCACATCTGATGATGTAATAGCCTATATTCGGAAGAAAGTTAACGTCTCGAATATTGCGGTGGAAAAGTTTAAATTTTCTTATTCTCGGGACATTTCGTCCTTTAAAATTAGTGTTTCTGCCAATATCTTCGACACTATATGTCGAGAAGATTTTTGGCCTAAACATATAATAGTTAAGGAATATACTGTAAAAAGAAAAATCGGCAACCGATTCGCTTGCCTACAACAACAACTAATACTATTCCTGCCACATCAGCATCTGCTGGTGTGTCAAAAAACTAGCTTCGTCCCTTAACCTGGGTTACCAGAACGTTAGAGGACTGAAATCTAAACTTCCTAATCTCTATGTAGATAGTCTTTCTTTTGAGCATAACATTCTAGCTTTCACAGAGACGTGGCTAAAACCTGATATTGCTGATGCATCGGTTTTTTCCACAAATTTTTCTATTTTCAGACGTGACCGGATTTCTCGCATAGGTGGTGGCGTTCTGATAGCTGTGGATGCTGCTTTATCATCTGAAATGATTCAATTTTCTAGTACCCAGGAGATTGAGTTTGTCGGTGTTAAAGTAAATTTTAAATCTTTCAATGCTTTCATTACTTGTTCCTATATTCCACCATTGTCAGACATGGTGGTATATTTAAATCATGTAGAGGCAATTCAGTTTGTCTCCTCTTTAGTTTCGAGCCAAGACATGCTCATAGTTGTAGGTGATTTTAATTTACCCGCTTTAGCATGGTCACTAACAGATGAATCTACCACGTTGCTGCCCTCTTTGTCACATGACTTTATTGATGGCCTTCTAGGCTTATCTTTATCCCAAGTCAATCCTGTCTTAAATTCTAATGGAAAATCGTTAGATCTTATTTTTGTATTGGATTCTTCTTATTGTGAGGTTTCTAGGATCGAACCATTTGTTCTTCCAGAAGACAAATTTCATCCTACATTAAATTTAAAAATTGATTTGCCCTTGCTTTCACCATTACTTGGTTCAAATGAGTTACCACTAACTAGGTGCTTTCGTAAGACTGACTTTGCCAGCCTTAATGAAAACATTGCTACTACCGATTGGTCTTATCTGTACAATTGTAGTGATATGAACTCGGCTGTTCGTTTTTTCTATGATACTCTGAATTCACTCTTTGATATTTGTGTGCCTCTTGGTAGGCTGGAGCGGCTTAACAAACCTCCCTGGTTCTCTCGCGAGCTATCCAATTTGAAAAATGTGAAGACACGATATTATAAGAAATTCCAAAAAACACGTCGTTCATCAGATTATGCTCTGTATACAGTCGCTCGTTCAAAATTCATGATGCTTAATACACAATGCTATAAGAATTATCTTCAGCGGTGTAAGCTTCAGTTTTCTTCTGACCCTAAACAATTTTATAATTTTGTTAATTCTAAACGTAAGACCTCTGTGCACCCATCTTTTTTGTCTTTTCAAAATAAAAAAGCGAGCACTGATCAGGCAATTGCCGATATGTTTGCGAGTTTTTTCAAAACAACTTATTCCTCAACGGAATATCGAGCAAGTCCGTATCCTTATCATTTAAAAAAGGATAATTGCATTTTCAATCCAGTGATTGATGAAAGTTCTATTCTTACCGAACTTAAATTAGTTAAACCTGTTTATTCTCCGGGTCCAGACGGTATTCCTGGATGTATACTCAGGTTCTGTGCAAACGCATTATGTAAACCCATTTTAAAATTGTTTCTATTGTCTGTAGAATCTTCCTCTTTTCCATCTATTTGGAAGGAGTCATATATTATTCCTCTGCATAAAAATGGCAAAAAGTCCGAAGCCTCTAACTATAGGGGTATCTCAAAATTGTCCGCTATTCCGAAAGCTTTTGAGAAAATTATAACTTCTCAATTGCAACATTTTTGCAGCTCTATTATTTCGCCATCCCAACATGGGTTTGTGAAACGTAGATCTACAACCACTAACCTTTTAGAATTTACATCAATAATTATCAAGGGGTTCAAAAATGGTAAACAAACTGATGTCATATACACTGACTTCAGCAAAGCCTTTGATTCCGTTAATCATACCCTATTACTTTCTAAGCTGAGCGACATTGGGTTTCCACCCCTTTTCCTTTCTTGGGTTCGAGAATATTTAACAAATAGAAAACAGAAGGTACTTTTTAAGTCTTCTTTTTCCGTTTCCATTTCTGTGACTTCTGGTGTACCTCAAGGTAGTCATCTTGGCCCTCTGCTCTTCACACTATTTATTAACGATCTTCCATCAGTCATTGTTCATTCGCGTGTGCTTATGTATGCTGACGATGTCAAGCTTTGTCTTACTTATAAAGATACCGATTCATTTAGTCGGCTACAAGCTGATCTTAAAAACTTTCAATCCTGGTGCCAGTTTAATCTACTAAATCTTAACACTACCAAATGTAAGGTAATGACTTTTTTTCGTAACTCTCCTCAACTGGTCACTTATATTCTAAACAACAGCCATTTAGAACGTCTAAATAATATGAATGATTTGGGCGTACTTATGGACCATAAGTTAAATTTTAACACCCATATTTCCACCACGGTCGCAAAGGCCATGAGTGTCCTGGTTTCATTAAAAGATGGTCAAAAGAATTTGATGACCCCTATACAACTAAAGTTCTTTTTACTTCGCTTGTCCGTCCTATTTTAGAGTATGGATCTTGCATTTGGTCACCTCAATACGAGTCGCACCAGATTAGACTAGAATCCGTTCAAAAGCAGTTCTTGCTATTTGCTCTTCGTGGCTTAAGCTGGGATCGCAATGTCAATTTGCCTTCGTATTCTAGTAGACTTCTCTTGATTAACCTTCCGTCCCTAACTAACCGTAGAATTATGCTTGGTGTCATTTTTATGCACAAGCTCCTAATTGGTGATATCGACTCGCCTGAGTTATTAGCTCAGGTGAATCTGTCGGTACCATGTAGACGGAGTAGACATCCTTTAATACCTTTATCCCTTAGTCGTTGTTCTTCTAACTATGCTATGCATGAACCTTTTAGGGTCCTCTGCTCTGATTACAATCTTCTATCCCCTGTAATCGGCTCAGAGTTTTCTATTAATATGCTTAAAACATCTATCCTATCCCATTTAGTTAATAGATAGCTATAGTATTATGTGTTTGTCTGTCTTTTCTATTGTGTATTTTGTCCACGCGATTCGTGCCGTGCGTTATACGGCTGCACCCCTCGGTCGGTCGGGTGGGAGGTGGGCAGTTATCTGCTTGGGCTCGCGCGTAACAGGCTTTGTCCTGGTGTCGTAGGGGCCACTTGAACGTACTGCGCATAGTATCGTCAACGTCCGCTATAAGCAATATTATAACTTTGTCAATGTAAAACGTAAGACATCAGTGCACCCGTCTTACTTGTCTTTCGAACACAATAAAGCTAACACTGATAGGGCAATTTCCAATATATTTGCTGATTTTTTCAAAACAACTTATTCCTATTCGATTTATCAAGCAATCCTTCCTTATCCTCATGACTTGCAATCGTCTAACTGCATTTTAGACCTTATGTTTGATGAAAGTTCGGTTCTTAGCGTGCTCAGTTCCGTGAAACCAGTATATGCACCTGGTTAAGGTTTTGTGCAGAGGCCCTATGTAAGCCAATACTTAAGTTGTTTACACTGTGCGTCACATCTTCCGCCTTCCCGTTTATCTGGAGGGAATCATATATTATTCCTCTTCATAAAAAGGGGAAATAGTCAGAAGCCTCCAATTATAGGGGTATTTCGAAATTGTCTGCCATACCCAAAGCATTTGAGAAAATAATAACATCTCAATTGCATCATTTTTGTAACTCTATTATTTTTTCATCCAAAGGTAGATCGTAACCAATCAGAATTTACTTCTCACTCAATTAAAGGATTCAAGTACAAACTGACTTCATTTATACTGAGTTCAGCGAGGCCTTTGACTCTGTTAATCATACTCTGCTTTTACATATATAAGTTGAACGCACTTGACATCCCTAGCCTTTTGCTTGATTGGATTTTTCAATATTTTTTTAAGCGTACACAAAAGGTCCTATTTAAGTCTTCATTTTCTAAGTTATTTTTTTTTTTTTGTTTTTTTTATTTAACTGGGTTCCTTCAACTTGCAATCTATCCAACAGTGGATAATAAGCAAATACCATGACCAAACGTTGACATGTGAGAATATTTCAAAATTGTGTGAGAACAGTAAAAAATTATGGGGTAACAATAGTATAAGATAATGAAAAACTGTGTTATGTGTTAATGTGTTATGGAAATTTCAATGTTTCAATATACGAAAATTATGGGGTAACTATAGCGTGAGAAAATAAAAACTGTGTGATATGGAAATAACACTGTTCCAATATACAAAAGTAAAGGAAAAATTGTATGCGGTCCACGTTGGAACGGCTGGCAGTGCCCCATAAAGGAACACTGTAGGTCCACATTGGCTTTAGAATGGTTTTGTATATTAAAAGTTTGACGTGGGTTCGCAGGGTAGACTTCCTTCCACCTGCCAGAGGTGGCTCCTGAGTTTGGCGTTCAATTGGTTGCGTTTGTTGCTGAGATGCATCCTCCAAGTGAGACGTCTGTCCATAATGAGGCCCAGGTATTTAGCCGAGTCGCTAAATGGAATGGTACTTCCATCCAAATGTATGGCAGGGTAGTATCCTCTTCGAAGCGCAAAGGTCGTTTGCACAGAATTTTCGGTGTTGACGACAATATTCCAGCGCCGGAGCCAAGTGTTAATAGCATCTAACTGCACCTGAATCGTCGGACTCCAAGAAGGCAGTGTCATCCGCATAGGTGGCAGTGAGAAGTCGTGGGTCCGGAGATGTCGGCAGTGTAGATGGTATACAGTATAGGGCCCAGCACACTGCCCTGGGGGACTCCTGCGCTTATGCTCTTGATTTCAGAGGTGTCATCACCGTATCTCACATAGAACATCCTATGGCAAAGATAGGAGCGCAGCCACATATAGAAGGGCGCTGGGAGAGCAGTTTTCACCTTGAACAGCAGTCCAGTGTGCCAAACCCTATCGAACGCTTGCTTAACGTCCAGAAAGACTGCGTTGCAGTCCTTCTTCTCCTCAAATGCTTCCAGTATTTTACCCGTGATTCTGTGGCACTGCTCCGGTGTGCCATGGCACTCTCTGAAGCCAAACTGGTGATCGGGGTTCAAACCGGCCTCGTCCAGTGTTGGCCGCATTCTACGCTACGTCTGGTCGGACGATATGAGGCGAGATTGGCTGCAGGTTTCCCAGGTTTTGGATCAGGATGATTTCGGCGCACTTCCACTGGGAGGGAAGTGCCTATCAGGAAGCATTTGTCTATAATGTTGAGGAGAAGCTGAACTGCATTTGTTGGGAGGGCTTTGACTGATGGTACGTCAATGCCATCATATCCAGGCGACTTGGACGACTTTAGCTTCGCGATCTCAACGAGCAGTTCATCTGATTCGATGTGCCGGATGGGGAGAGCCATTTGGCAGGGGACATCTAGGAACTCTAGCGTTTGGCTAGCTTCGAGTTGTGAGCACCTGAAGGCTTCAGACAAATGGTTGGCGAAGGCTGCTGCCCTGTCGCTGTCTGAGCGGCACCAGGTACCGTCTTCCTTCTTAATAGGCTCCTTCCTCTTGGTGGGCCTCTTGATGTTGTTTGTCAGCCGCCAAAGATTATGTTGCTGATCTCCAGGCTCGACGTTTTGCAGGAAACTTTCTAAAGAATCTCGACGGAGACTGTATAAGAGCTCCTTAAGCTTGTGACAATCCTGTGTCTGTCTACTCCTTTGGACACCAGTGGAGTGGCAGTCAGGCCTGCTGTTCGCCATGCAGTTATAAAGGGCCCTGCTTTTAGGATTTATGATGCGGGATCTCCACCACGTGTGTTTGGCATTAAAATCACCTCTAGCAACGAACCGATTGCCTAGGCTTCGCGTCCCATATGAGTATATGGAGAATTAATTGCATAGTTTCGCCATAAGTGACATAATCATTTGCGACATTGTCGCAAACTGGTCGAACATCTTCATCATAATGGCCTCAAGTCTGGTGTCAGCATTGGGTGATTGCTCTTGCTGCTGCTCCTGCTGCGGGGGCTGCTGTTGTTGACCTCTCAGAACGTTGGCAAAAGAGATGCCAGGCATGACGTTGGTAGCACTTAGTCTTGGGGCGCGAGGTGCAGGGCCTGATGCACGAGGAGAAACCTTGGCCTTAGGTAGGTAGTGGCTTTTTGGTAGGCCTTGCAGGCTTGGGGCACTCAACAGTGGCATGCTCATGGCTTCCACATTTCACACAGGCGAAACGGAGTTGGCTTTTGTATGACCGAAACCTTGGCAACGGTGGCATTGCAGGACATCTCTGGACTTGAGCGGAGGCTCTATGACCACAATGCAGCTGCAGAGGCGTTTGATGGTGAAAACATCACGATTGTGGCTGGCCGGTTCCAGATTGGCAAAGAAGAGCGAAATTGGCTTCTTTGTGCCACGACTGACGCTATTTTTTATTTGCATTCCTCTGATGTGGTGTTCTTGAGAGGCCAGGGCCACCTTGATGTCTTCATGGTCAGTAGAGAAGTGTGGTCCCTTAATGACAATTCATCCTTTGTTGGAATGTCTGGTACAGCATGAGTTTGTTCTTGAGGAATTCCTTCAACATGAAGAAACTCTCCTTGGTGTCTGTCATGACCCGGATACGACCGTGCCTTCCAGATTTGTAGGTAAAATTATTATTGCCAATGGCTCCTACAATCGCATTGAGCAAAGACTTGATATTGTCCACGCCAGAGATGAAAATTGGTGGTGGCTTGATGCGTTTCTCAGGTGCCACAACTGGGGTATCATCTTGACCTTGAAGGTCTTGAAGGTTAACTCCAGCAACATTATCAACGTCAGCAGTTGCCTGACACTGCTTAGACTTCCGATTAGGGGCCTTGCATCGGATCTCACCTGGCTCGGTACTAGACGAAGCATCGTCACTCTCACTGTCGCTTATTCCTGCTGATAGCGATTTCTTCTTTCCCTTCGCCTGTTTGGCCGTTAAGGCACCTTTGACCTGCGATTTCTGCATAATAAGCTTCAGTGAAGCTATCTTTGACGTGATGGCAAGTCCATGTTGATTTTGGCTACGGGAGCCACGTCAGCCAGAAAGTACGCTATACTTTTTTAAATTTTTTAAATTTTTTCCCAGCCTGTACACTGCGCTACACTTTTTTTTTTGAAGTGAAAACTTCTTTAGAATCGTTGGGAGTGATTTGAGACTCGATGAAACGAAAAAGCGACACTAAAAAGAGACACATATAGATCTTATAGTATTTAGCCTGCGAGAGAATGAGATGCAAATATATAAAAAGCACTATGAATAAAAAGCATTATGAAAAACTTCGACCACACTTTGTAAATTGCCGTCGAGTTCTGTAGTTAGTGTGCTCGCTTGGCGATCGGGCGGCCGGGGTTCGACTCCCAGCTTGGTCAAAGTTTTTCATAATGCTTTTTATTCATAATGCTTTTTATATATTTATATATTTTTTTGTGATACATTTTTATTTACTTTTTATTTACTTTTTATACCCTTGCAGAGGGTATTGTAAAATTGGTCAGATGTTCGTAACGCACAGAAGGAGGCGTTTACGACCCCATAAAGTATATAAATTCTTGATCAGCATGAGAAGCTGAGTTGATATAGCCATGTCCGCAAAATGTTTTCTTCTAGACCTATATGATATAGTGGTCCGATCCTAAGGATTTTCATACTTTATCTTACCCGGGTAATAAAAAACCCCAAAAAAAGATTTCATCCCGATAGCTCTTAAGACGGCTGAGTAAAACGCATACGCACAGACGGACGGACAGATGGACATGGCTATATCAACTCAGCTTCTCAGGTCGTAAACGCCTCCTTCTGTGCGTTACGAACATCTGACCAATTTTACAATACCCTCTGCAAGGGTATAAAAAGTAAATAAAAATGTATCACAAAACAGTGTTTAAATTGCTGTAGTCGAATTAGCAAAAGTCACAAATTTTGTGCTATTCGTTGCTGTGACTGTTTAGCAAATATGAAAACGAATACTTTGTGTTGCTTTTGCTTCCGAAAAAAACCGAAATCAGAAAATCTGACAGCAAAAGCAGCAGCAAATAACCGAAATAGAAATTTTTGACAGCAGCAGCAAACAGCAAAAATCCGAAAGCAAAAAACCCGACAGCAGCAGCAATAGCAAAAACCCGAAACAGATTGCTTTGATAGCAACAGCCAACTTATACATTTTAATACTAGGAACTGTTCCGACTGTTGCTTTTGGCCAATTTCGGAAGTCGACAAAAGCAGCAGTCGGAAAAATAGTCGCAGCAGACTACTTGATGCTTGATTTTTGGCCTACTTTGATTTTACCTATACATACATACACATGAAAGTACACATACTCAATGCTATTTCAATACATGTAAATTGTCAATCAGCAACTCAGGTCCAGCTAGGGAGCTTTGGCGCTTCTGGGCGGCAGCGTTAAGAAACATTCTTGTAGCAGCTAGCAAGAGAATAAGAACCACTAATTGATTTGCTCCAATATAAAACCAACAACGTACTATTGATTCGCTTTATACTAAGTATTGAATAAAAGAATTTGTAATGTTTTCCAATTCTCAAGGATTCTCATTTGGGTAAATAATACTTGAAATAAATCCTTACGAAATCGTAAGGTAGCTCTCGCATAGTAAAATCAAAGTAGGCCAAAAATCAAGCATCAAGTAGTCTGCTGCGACTATTTTTCCGACTGCTGCTTTTGTCGACTTCCGAAATTGGCCAAAAGCAACAGTCGGAACAGTTCCTAGTATTAAAATGTATAAGTTGGCTGTTGCTATCAAAGCAATCTGTTTCGGGTTTTTGCTATTGCTGCTGCTGTCGGGTTTTTTGCTTTCGGATTTTTGCTGTTTGCTGCTGCTGTCAAAAATTTCTATTTCGGTTATTTGCTGCTGCTTTTGCTGTCAGATTTTCTGATTTCGGTTTTTTGCTGTTGCTTTTGCTTCAGTTTTCACAGTTTTCAAACCCTGTCACAAAATATATAATGAATGAATGCATAGCAACTAGAATCACTGTCTGTTCAGCTCTCTAAAGTGGGAGAAATATGTGCATGCGAAACCAGATTGAGCAATGGAAAAACAGTTTTAATTGTGGCAATTTATATTTCACCGAATCAATCAATAAATAGCATCACGGAATTCATTCATGAAAATTTAATAAAGTATACACCAGAAGTATCGCGGATACTTAGAAAAGATTACGATAAAGTTCCAATGATTTTAAGTGGCGATTTTAACGTAAATTTTGCATTGGACACAGCGGTTCCTTTAATTGACTTTCTCAATACAACATTCAGTTTAAAAATGTGTAACAATCGCATTGAATCAACAACACGATCAAAAACAACAATTGACGCGGTATTTCAAAGATATGTTGACAACATCGAAACCAAAGCATTTGTATCATATTTTAGCTATCATAAGCCACTCGTATCATTTGTTGAAATTGAAAACATTGAGGATGAATAATAATAACATGAAGAAAATAAAACATGACCTTTATAGCAATATTATAATGAACCTATAATTATCCCGCTCCTATGCTGCTTTCGTCTCATTCTCTCTCAGTTTGTTTTACGGAAGGTTTCACTTCTATCGTGTCTAACCGTTAGACACCCTCTTTTTATACCATACACCCATAGGGTGAAATGGTATATTAAAGTCGCCAAAATGTATGTAACAGGCAGAAGGAAGCATCTCCGACCCCACAAAGTATATATATTCTTGATCAGGATCAAAAACCGAGTCGATCTAGCCATGTTCGTCTGTCCGTCCGTCCGTGCGTCCGTCCGTCCGTCCGTATGAACACCTAGATCTCGGAGACTATAAAAGCTAGAGCCACCAAATTTGGTATGCAGTCTCGTGTAGTATGTACGCTTATCGAGTTTGTTTCAAATTTTTGCCACGCCCCCTTCCGCCCCCAGAATTTACATAAAACTGTTTTTCTTAAAAAGTATAGCAGATAGAAACATCAAATTTGGTTTATATACTCGTTTAGTTAGCGCGCAGAAAAAAATTGTTCCAACTTTTTGCCACGCCCCCTTCCGCCCCCGGAATTTACATAACTCTGATTTTCTTAAAAACTATGAAAGCTACCTACATTAAATTTGGTATGTAAGCTGGCCTAATAGACGCGCAGATATTGATTATTTAAAAATTTTGCCACGCCTATTTCCGCCCCCGAAAATTAAACAAAACTGATTTTCTTGAAAACTAACAAAGCTAAAGTCACCAAATTTAGTATGTATATTGGCTTAGTATGCGCGCAGAATACATATATTTTAATATATTGCCACGCCCACTTCCGCCTCCATAATTTAGAAAAAACCTATTGGCTCTTGCAATTTTTTGACCATCGTGATCAAATTTGGCAGACTAATAAATCTTATCTATTTCTATCAAACTACCAAATTTGATTGAAATCGGACTAGAAACATACAAAATATACGTATGAACGTATTTTGCTACGCGATCCATAAGGGCAGAATTGGCCGTTGTCTAGTGGCGGCGCTAGAGTGCTCGTGTGTTTGTAGAGTGAGCGAGATAGCAAATGGTACGAGGCATGTTAAAACAATTTAGTAGACATACATTTGGTTTTCGAAATTTTAAATATTTGTTTCACCTGGTGTATGGTATACCCAAGTCGGCGAGACGACTTACTTAATTTTTTTTAACTTTTAATATATATTTGTTGAATCTACTCTTAAATTAGAGCCTAACAACAAGTTTGAGATATTTTTCTTAGACTAGTACTTAAGATAAATCCTGGGGATATTGCAGGCGGCCCTAATCACTTGGTATTGGGTTGGTCTGTCATTTCTTTTAAGACGAGTTCTATTATTAGTTCGCTACACTTTTAAATAAAATATTACCGCTTGAAGTTTATTTGGCCTTGGAGACCAAGCAACGATACTTGCCACTGCCGACAAGCAGAAAGCAAGATTTAAAGCACTTTTAGTGCAGTCTTTGTTTTTGTTTTGTTTTCGTTCTCTCTGTCGTTGTTGATTACTCCGTTTGGCACTTCACCGTTATCTCGACTGAGAATACACAATAATTAGTCTTCCGCGAACAAAACCGTCTGCATCGACTGTCACAACAAGACTGATTTTTTTTTTTTTTCTAAGTGACCTCTAAAGTACTTCGGGGTAGTCATTTGGGTACATTCATATTCACTCTTTTTATAAATGATCTTCCATTGGCAGTGACGCATTCTCGTGTGCTTATGTACACGGATGATGTAAAGCTTTTCCTCAGTTTTAAAGACATATCGTCTTCTGCCCTGTTTCAATCCTATCTTAATGATCTTCAGAGTCGGTGTGATGGTTTCACTCCTATTAAACCTCAACGTCTCTAAATGTAAAGTTATCTATTTTTATAGATGCCCTCCATACTTAGCAACGGATTATCTTAACGACACTCCCTTGGAGCGGTTAGATATTATCAATGACTTAGGTGTTCTTATGGACCCTAAATTAACTTTTAATCCTTATATTTCCACTACTGTTAGTAACCCTATGAATTTTCTCGAATTTGTAAAACGATGGTCAAAAGAGTTTGACGATTCGGTCACCTCAATATAAGATGCACCAAAGTAAAATTGAATCTGTTCAAAAGCAATTTCTGCTTTGTGCTCTTTGCGGTCTAAATTGGGATCGCAATGTCAATTTGCCAATGAATCTTCCTTCTTTAATCAATCGTATAGTAATGCTTGGTGCTATCTTTATACACACACTTAAATTAGGTGAAATAGACTCTCCTGAGCAATTGAACTAGTTAAACCTATCTGTACCCCGTAGACCTACCAGAAATTTTATTCCTCTATCTTTGTATACAATCTTCTCTAACCTCTAACCAGCCTCTCTTTCTTTTCTAAAAACCTTTATTCCTTCACATTTAGCTCGTAATTAGCTGTAGTTAATCATATTTTAATTGTTTGTCCGTTTTATGTGTATTTGTCCACACAATCGTGCCGTCCGATAAATGGCTGCCCACCACAGTCGGTCGGTCGGCAGGTGGACAGCTCTCTGCTTGGGCTCACGCGAAGCAGGCTGTCCTCGTGTCGTATGGGCCACTTGAACGTACTTCGCATTTTACGCCTTAAAGTCCAGACAATATTTTGTTTTTTTTTTTTTTTTGAATATACCGCCTGTTTTAGTAAACAACATTTATAAAATAATTAAAGGATGTCTACACAATTTATTTTTTTTGTAAAGCTGAAAATGCCCCAATAACTAATAACTAATAACATTTTAGAATAGAAAATTTCTTATTATATTTAAGTATAAACACACAAAATAGTATAATATACCATTAAGTTAGATGAAAAACATGAACAATAATCTGAGTATTCGACCTGCATATCCAGGAAAATGTCACTGTTTTCGTGATTGTTATTAACATTTGATGCTTCTAAAAGTTCAATAACTTCCTTTGGTAGTGGGTTTTTCTTATTTTGAGCTATCCTGCATCATTAAACAGCAGTCGTGGTCGTCCCAAACGGTTGGATAAGTCTTGGTCTTGGTCGACACTCATAATTTTGACAAGCCAACTTGAATGCTTATTTTTAAAAGTACCAATTGTACAATGGCATTTTTGTAAATTTTTCGTTACATATAGGTGAAAACTCCTTATTTTCCTTGATATTTCAGCTTTCATTTCAATTGTTACATTATTTCGTCGTAATTGGCCAATAATCCAATCAATAACTGCTTTTTCATTTCGCTTTTTTTTCAATCCATACTTCAAAAAGTGCAGCACGGCTAACCTTAAAATTGGCTTAAAATGCAAAATGTCGAGAGAATGGACAAAAACAGTTAATCACTCGTTCAAGGTTGAACCTTAGAGTAAACATTTGCATAATTACTTTTTTGGAAAAAATTGGCAGAAATTATTTTTTTACTCCCAGAGTTTACTAGATTTATTCTAAAATAAGACATTACAAACACAGCTCACAACTACAACATAGATAGCATATTTTAAAAACATTTATTAATAATAAATTTTTCATACCTTGACCTTTATTTTCCATTTTGTCGCCAAAAATTTGGATAGATTTGACAAAACAAACAGCTGATCAAACATCTGATTTTGAAGCGCTGCCCAAAATGCAGGGTAGCACATAAAATTTTTTTAAATTTTGTTTTGATGAACCAATGTATGCTGTTTTCAAATATCAAGTCAAATTTATTATTATACCCTTGCAGAGGGTATTATCAAATTGGTCAGATGTTTGTAACGTACAGAAGGAGACGTTTCCGACGAAAAGTATATATATTCTTGATCAGCATGAGAAGCTGAGTTGATATAGCCATGTCCGTCTGTCCGTCCGTCTGTGCGTATGCGTTTAACTCAGCCGTCTTAAGAGCTATCGGGCTGAAATTTTTTTTCGGGGTTTTTTTATTACCCGGGAAAAATAAAGTATGAAAACCATCAGGATCAGACCACTATATCATATAGCTCTAGAAGAACTAGAAGAAACATTTTCATAAAAATTGGAGTATGCTATGAAATTTACATATGTGATAATATTGGATATAATACCCCAGATCCCAAAATTTGAATGTGATCGGATAAATATAACAATATAGCACAAGTTACAGTCAGTATAATAATCGGCTCTGCTCCCAGCTCTGCCGGCAGCGCTGCTTCCTGTCTACTACGTCTTTCGTCATCAACAGAGTACATGCATACATTGTTGTGCGTGTATTCATAAGTCACTGAAAGTAAAAGAGATAACATTATGCTCTGATACAACCTGGGCTGAGGTGTCACAGCAAGGTTCTATCATGTTCTCTCAGAGTGTTATGTGCCGCGTTCTTTTCGTCGTGCCTAGTACATAGGATGCACTTTGCGTCATTGTTGCAGTCTTTAGATGCGTGACCGCTCTCTCCGCAGTTGAAACATAGGCTGCCGGCCTCGTGCTCCTTCTTGCACCTGCACCTAGCTGATGTATGCCCAAAGTCGAGACATTTGTAGCACCTCCTTGGCTCTATCTTGGCTCTTATTCTGCATTCTGCAAGACCAATGCGAACCGTTCTGGCAGCAATCATTTTCGATGCCTGATTGGCATTCAGCAGCATTGTTGCAGTTTTCGTACCCCTATATGCCTTCCGCATCTTGGGAAACGATTCCTCTGGCAGAGTTTCCTCCGTTAATTTGACGGCTGCATCAAGAACATCCTCGAGTTTGGAATAGAACGATATATCCCTGATTTCGACTGTGACTCTTTCAGTGATAAGCTTGACCCGTCCTTCGTCGCCAAGCGCTTGCAAAGAAAATGAGAGAAAATAAGAAGATATGTAGTTCAGACGGCGATTTCCAATTTAATTTTGGCGGCCAAAATGCTGTTTCCGAAAGTATGCAATGTTTTCGGGGGCTGGCCAGTTTGGCTACTCTGTTATTTACAAGGCAGCCATTTATACTTAAAATATAAAAACGTTTATTGGAAGTCGGATCAAAGCGTCTTGACGCGTCTAGACAAGTTTTAGAAGAGAGAGATAGTGTTGACTAACTTAATCATACTAGCAATTCCGTTCAGAATTGGGAAACGACAAACAGAGGGCGAACCAGTATTTTCGGTGTCGCCACAGTACTCCCCGTCCAATGAGGTAGTTATGAATTTGAAGATGAAAAACGAACTCGATGATGTTTCTCATATGTCCTTGGTGCAGGGCGTTTCGTGTCTTGAGTCTCGGGTTGTTGGTCTTCATTTGCTATGAATGCTGGCTTGAGTCTGTCCACAGAAACGGCGACCTCCTTTCCATTGACTTTTAGAACGAAGACTCGATCCGTTTGGCGCTTTATAACTTCGTAAGGGCCAGAATACGGAATACGGTTCAAGCGGTTGCTTGACTGCGTCAGTTCTGATGAACACGTGTGAACATTGATCAATGCCTTTTAAAATGAACATTCTTTCCTTGATATGATGAGCCGTGGGCTTTGGGCGAAGTTTTTGCATATGTTCACGAAAAGGGCTTAAAAATGATGCAAGTGTTGATGGCTTGTCCAAATCTTCAAAAAATTCATTGGGTAGTCGTAATGCCGTTCCATACAACATTTCCGCAGCTGATGCGTTGATGTCTGGTTTAAAACAAGTGCGTAGTCCAAGCAGCGCAGTTGGCAAAAGTTTTGTCCAAGGTGTGCCGTCGTTGCACATCAATGCGGCTTTGAGAGATCTATGCCATCGTTCGATTAAACCGTTGGATTGTGGGTGATAGGCAGTGGTATGTATCTGTTATCCGGAACGGGTATCTTCTCTGGTAGGACGTGGTTGTGCTTGTTGATTTTCGCACGCTGACAAGGGAGGCAGTTTCGGCACCATTGGGTGATGTTTTTGTTCATTGATGGCCAAACGAATTTCTGGCGAATTTGTTTGAACGTAGACCGACCACTTGGATGTGATAAACTGTGGAAGAAAGAGAAAATTTTGTAACGATGAGATTTAGGTACATACGGTCGGTTGTGTGCCGATGAAACATCGTAATATAATAACACATTGTTGTCGAATTTGATGCTTTTTAGAGTTAGCGATGAATTTCCTTCTAACAACTCCGATAATTCAAGGTCTATTGCTTGTGCCTCTTCGATTTCAGACAAGTTTACTGAAGTGGGCATCCAAATGGCACACAATCTTGAGAAGGCATCTGCGACAATGTTATGTTCGCCTTTTACGTGCAGGATTGTCGTGGAGAACTGCGATATATAGCTTAAGTGTCGAAGCTGACGAGGCGATGCATTTTCAGGTTTTTGTTTGAAGGCATAATCAAGCGGCTTATGATCAGTCCTGATGATAAAGGCTCGTGTCTCTACCAGATGCTTAAAGTATTTAATTGCCTCGAAGACTGCTAAGAGTTCTCTATCGTACGTGCTGTAATTTCGTTCCGTGATGCTGAGTTTTTTAGAGAAAAACCCTAGTGGCTTCCAGATGTCATCTATCTGTTGTTCGAGGGCCGCGCCGATGGTCAGAAGCGTCGCAGGTTAAACTGAGTTTTGCGTCTGGTGACGGAAACGATAAAAGTGTTGCATTACCCATGCTTTGCTTACAGTTCTCAAAGGTAGCAATGAGTGTCGGTGTCCATTCGATCCTTCGTTGGTCGTTCTTCTTCACATCTCTGAGCAATTCAGTCAATGGTGCTTGTATGGCTAACGCATGTTGAAGGCATTTTTGACAGTAATTGATCACACCCAAAAATCGGCCAAGTTGGCATATAGTTTGAGGTCTTGGATAGTTAAGGATAGCATTTATCCGATCAGTTGGCGGCTTTATTCCACAGTCGTTGATTGTGTATCCAAGAAAGTTGACCTCTCGTTTTTCAAATTGGCATTTACTAAGGTTAATACTTAGACCATGGTTTTGAAGAATTTGAAAAACCGAGTGAAGATGTTCTTTGTGCTCTTCCAAAGAGTTCGACATGACGAGAATGTCGTCGATATAGCAGAATACAAAGTTAATGCCACGAAAAATGTTGTCCATGAATCTTTGAAAGGTTTGGGTCGCATTTTTTAACCCAAAGGGCATGTACAAAAATTCGAAGAGTCCAAAAGGCGTGCAGAAAGCTGTCTTTGGGACGTCGCTTGCCTACATGGGGATTTGATAGTAAGCTTTTACCAAATCGAGCGTCGAAAAAACTTTTTTCCCATATAGTTGATCGGTGAAATCGTTGATATGAGCGATAGGATAACGATCCGGAACTGTTATTGAGTTTAGTTTCCGATAATCGCCACAGGCACGCCAACCTCCATTTTTTTTCATTACCAAATGAAGTGGGCTTGACCATGGACTTTTCGACGGACGACAAATTCCTTGTTTGATCAGAAGATTGAATTCCTGCTTCGCTGAGGCTAGCTTATCACCGATAGGCGACGAGGCCGATCCGCAACAGGTCTACCATGCGTTTCGATGACATGAGAGACGTCGTTATGGACATTAGTTTTTATTGACGGTTTAGTTATGTCAATAAATTCGTGAAGGATTTCCGGATATTTGCGTGGGTCTTCTACTGTTGATATGGAATGTTGTCGCGTTGCAGCTAAGCATCCAGACGTCGAAAGACCTGTAATCGAGTCAATGAGAAGTTTATTTGCCAAATCAATGAGTAATTCGTTTTTGGTTAGAAAGTCAGCTCCAATGATGGCTACTTGGACATCTGCGATGATGAAGGGCCAGGTGAAACTGCGGCGTAGGCCAAGATTGAGCTCTGCAACGTATTGGCCGTACGTGTTGATGATTGATTGATTGGCAGCATATAAAATGAGATCGCAAGGTTTGGTTTTTGGCTTGCAGAATGATCGTGGAACAACGGAAATCACAGACCCCGAGTCAATGAGAAAACGTATGTTGGAGATGCGACCAGTGATGTGCAGGCGTGGTTCGATACTGGAGTTGTGTTGTGGTTTGGGATCGCCGGTGTTGAGTGTGCTGTCGCCGACCAGCCCTTTAGACGACAGCTTTATTAGTTTGACGACTGGAAATGTACACAACGAGAACGACATTTCTTGGCATCATCCCCAAATTTAAGATGGTAGAAACAAAGTTTGGATTGTTGTTCCTCCGTTTTTCTGGGCGATGAGTTGCTCCATTGCGGTCGGCCACTTGATGCGCTACGTGAGCGAGACTGAGCATCATGTTTAGGTGATCGAAATTGTTTTAGCTCCTTTTGAAGATTCTCGAACTTTATGTTGAGCAAACGTATGCTCTCTATAACATCTGAAGTTGAATCGTTAGTTGTCACAGAGCAAATGGCATTGTTGGGTTCCATCGAATAAAGCGATTTGCTTTCTACTGCTTCAATCATTTTGTCTGCTATTTTGGCAAGCTTGTCTAAGTTGGTCTCCTCCCACACGGTCAGCATTGGGCGTATTGACTGAGGCATCTCTGCAAGAAAGAGTGTGCGAATTAAGCTTTCACTTGCCGGATCCGGAGCGAGGCGTCGCATGTTTGCCAGAATTTCGGATGGTTTTGATCCAGATGTTCCATCGCCGTGAAGTAGACGTCGAAATTTTGATTCAGCCGATTCAGCGAATTTCTCAATGGCAAGATATTTGTCAGTCGCAGGTGGTCGTGAAACCAAATCTTCTACAGCAATGATGATCTCCTCGTCTATATGCACTGTGATCAGATCAAATTTGTCTGTGTCGTCGTCAATGTTGTGCAAGCGAAATAAGCGTTCGATTTGAGCGAACCACAAATGGGGGTTGTTTCTTGCGTATCGTGGCAAGCGCATGGGCGCACGTTGGCCGGTTGCCGCATTATTTGTGGTGGCGTTGCTAGTTGCATGTAGGAGCTCTAATTGGCTTTTGAGATCGTCTAGTTCCCTTTTCATTTCGTCCATCGTGAAATTTTCAAAGGGCGTCTCTTGTTGAAATTCTAGTCGTCTTTTAGGGGGCGCGCGCAAGTCGTAGCGTCTCTGTGTCATAAACCCGCCAAAAAAATGTATGGCCAGTTTGACTTCGGATGACGAAATTTGCTAGTAGACCAGACCGATTCCCAGGAACGTTGTGTGATGCATAAAATCACGTCGGGGTCACCACTTTGGCTACTCTGTTATTTACAAGGCAACCATTTATACTTAAAATATAAAAACGTTTATTGGAAGTCGGATCAAAGCGTCTTGACGCGTCTAGACAAGTTTTAGAAGAGAGAAATAGTGTTGACTAACTTAATCATACTAGCAATTCCGTTTAGAATTGGGAAACGACAAACAGAGGGCGAACCAGCATTTTCGGTATCGCCACACCATCAGGGCTTGGGCGCCCTCTGGTGACCAGCTTTCCAACACTGGTGCACAGCTGCAGTTGTCAGCTGTTGTTATCGGCGGTAGTTGGTATTAGAAAGTTCAGCAACAAAAGGAGTTCGACAATGCAAAGGAGAGGGAGAAAGTTCCAGGAGTTCCAGCCCTTGGCGAGAGAAGCGCGGGAAAATATGGACCCCTCACCCCTTGCGGAGCGCCCAACTCCGATTGGAACGGCTAATTTTTTAAGGCAAACAGAATATTTTGTTACCGGTAGCACTCCACCACGGTGGATGGGCCCAGCTGATTTTGGTGCCAGGTGAGCGACACTCCCTCAATGAGGCTCTACTAGTATTCCCTTTTGTTAGTTGCAGGGAACACACACGAATTCAGGTTCGTTAGACGGAGCGACTACAGAACGCGACCGCACTGGTATGATAAACTAAAACTCGTCAGTATGTGTGCTGCGTGCTTTGCTTTGCTTTGGGAATGAGGGTAGAAGAAGAACAAATTGTAAAATAGAGAGTAAAATTGTTTTGTTTGTATATTGATGAATTGAGTTGCAGAAAACAAACATGTAAAATTATTATTACCAAGACTGAAAGGGTATATAAACTTTGGCATAGCCGATTTTAGCTTCTTTGATATTTTGGAATTACAAAATTTTCCTACTTTATGCCAAAAAAAGGGACAATCTGGCCCAATGTGCACTGGTAGTAACTTTTTCGAGAAAGATTTTTTGGCAAAAGCAAACATTGCTTTTTATGATGGCCAATGCCCTTAACATCAGTATACTTGTAGCTATGCGAGACGCAGGGCATGCGAAAGGCGCCGTTGTTTAGTATTTGCCACCGTGTGTGACTTTTGCGAAAGTCGATCTGTTGTTAGATTTATCAATATTTTGGACAAACAAACAAACTATGTATCTGTTTTTATTGAGCGAACACACATGAAATAAAGTAAGTTAGTCGTCCCACCAGAAAAACAAATATATTTTAAATTTATGATAACAAATGCCTTCATGTATTTGTCGGGTTAGATTATAGACGACACTGTCGTAGAACGTCAGTGTGACTTTTGAGGCTCAAACAGTTAAGCAACACTAGATTGAAACGTTAAAGTAACCATTGGCGACTGCGCTGTCTCCGTATGTACCAATTTGGTTCGATAATAACCTGTGGAAATGTTAGGATAGCTTCTAAGTGGCGTACGTGATTGTACGAAGTTTGACTGAGGTGCGGAAAATGTAGTTACGCACGTTACGATTGTTGTGCGTGTATTCATAAGTCACTGAGAGTAAAAGAGATAACATTATGCTCTGATACAACCTGGGCTGAGGTGTCACAGCAAGGTGCTATCATCAACCATAGAATAAATAGATGCGTCAAACTCAAGATTTTTTGATTACAAACGCTAGCCTGAGCGTGGAACCCCAGAGAACTTCGGCAAAATCCGAACAGCGTAGAACCCCAGAGAGCGGCCTAAAAAATTCAGTCTGCCAGTCCATGATGAAATAAGTATAAGGTGGTCCCATCGGCAGCAGCGCTGCTCACGACGAGGTCTTATTTCAAATGTCGTTCGACTTCGTGGTCAGTTATCAGTTGTCGGTTTACTTTTTTTTCATGCATAGGACCGTACGATTTGCCGACGGGACCACCTTGTACTTATTTCACCATGTGCCAGTCGAAAATAATTCAGTCTGCCACAGATCGCAAAACGATGAACACATGTATGTGTCGGTGTGTTCTCGTTTTGCATATGTATGTGTGCACTCGTCGGTAAATGCTCAGGCTTCGTAGTGTGTGTGTGATGTGAAGTTGTACAACGTCGCATTTCAATAGCTTGCTCGACGCAATCATAATGGACATAAACCAAGAAGGAAGTCTCAATGCTAACCGAACCCCAAGTGACCAAAAAGGAAATCCCAATCTCAATCCGGCTGAAGCTAACCCAGTTTGTAACGCACAGAAGGAGACGTTTCCGACCCCATAAAGTATATATATTCTTGATCAGCATAAGAAGCTGAGTCGATATAGCCATGTCCGTCTGTCCGTCCGTCCGTCTGTGCAAATCAACTTCACGCCGCTATCTTAAGAGCTATCAGGATGAAATTTTATATTTAAGCAAATTATAGCCCGGAGCAGGTAAAGTATGAAAATTGTCAGGATCAGACCACTATATCATATAGTTCTAGAAGAAACAGTTTTGCAGAAATTGGAAGCCGAAGTTAGCTTCTTTGATATTTTTTAATTCGATTTTGATTGCACAAAGTAGAAAATTACAGAATATAATCGAGTTTTTTCAAATTACGGGGACTTAAGGGAAATTACACATACAAAATCTGCGCCGAATCTATTAAGCGAATACCAAACATGATGACTCTAGCTAAAACAGTCTTTGAGTAAAACACTTTTGTTTGAATTACGGTTTGGAAGGGGAAGTGACAATAATTTTAAATAAACTTGATTACTTTACATACTACACGAGTCTATATATCAAATTTTGTGGCTCTATTTTTCATAGTCTCTGAAATTTAGGTGTTCATACGGTCAGACGGACGGACGTACGGACATGGTTAGATCGACTCGGCTGTTAACCATGATCAAGAATATATATACTTTATGGTAAAGATGGCGTAGTGGCTCTTTTGGCTTCCGTAGTTTTTATCAGCAGAGGCTGGGCAGTGAAAAAGGTCATTTTCGGAAGTTTTGACGGCCGAAAGGAGGAAAAAAGATCGAGATCTCGATCTCACACAACAAACACAACACTAACACGCCCACCCTCCTCTGTCTACAAATTGAGAGCTCGAGATCGCGGCTTTTTTTCCCTCGCCTCCTTAAATCACGATTGTGGCCCTCCCTCTGCCGACAAACGGACGACGATCGCTCTCTCGACACAAAAAAAAAATTGGTGACTTTAAAAAAATTATTTTGGTGACTTTAATATACCATTTCAGTCTATGGGTGCATGGTATAAAACTTGATCATTGCTTTGCTATACCATACACCCATAGGGTGAAATGGTATATTAAAGTCGCCAAAATGTATGTAACAGGCAGAAGGAAGATTCTTCGACCCCACAAAGTATATATATTCTTGATCAGGATCAACAACCGAGTCGATCTAGCCATGTCCGTCTGTCCGTCCGTACGTCCGTCTGTATAAACACGCAGACGGTATTTGCCACGCCTATTTCCGCCCCCGCAAATTAAACAAAACTGATTTTCTCGAAAACTAACAAAGCTAAAGTCACCAAATTTAGGATGTATACTGGCTAAGTATTCGCGCAGAATACATATAATTTATTATGTTGCCACGCCCCCTTCCGCCTCCATAATTTAGAAAAAATCGATTGGCTCTTGCAATTTTTTGACCATTGCAATCAAATTTGGCAAACTAATTAATCTTATCTATTTCTACCAAACTACCAAATTTTATTGAAATCGGACTAGAAACATGTAAAATATGCATATGAACGTATTTTGATCCATAAGGGCAGAATTGGCCGTTGGCTATTGGCGGCGCTAGAGTGCTCGTGTGTTTGTAGAGTGAGCGAAATAGCATATGGTATGAGGCATGTTAAAACAATTTAATAGACATACATTTGGTTTTCGAAATTTTAAATAGTTGTTTCACCTGGTGCATGGTATATCCAAGCCGGCGAGCCGACTTACTTACTTCATTTTCTCTATCTTTCATGGCATCAGATTATCGGCTGCGATCGATTTCTTGATTAGAGGCAAAAAATTTTATCACTTTTCGTTTTCAGCAGTATAACATATAATATATAATATTATATGTATATGTGATGGACCAAATCAGTTTTTACGCTCTTGATTTTTATTTTTTGTGAGATTTCGTTTCTTGAGGACATCCAACATGCTTAACACCCTTAACCGCAAAAATGTACTACATATTACACTTTTTAAAATAAAACAGAACTTTCTCTTTTTCCTATAGCATCAAGAAAAAGGAGTGAAATTCATTTAAGTAGCGAAAACAAAAATTGTAACTCCTTTTCTTTTCCTGTCAAGGTACTTAAAATAACTTTAATAATGTAAAGTGAAAATTTATGTATCAAAGTTTCTATTGATTTCGTTTACGTTGTTCTCTATTCTATTCATTTTCGTTTGCATAACCAATACCAAAAACTATTCTTCCGATCATTCGTTTCGTTTGTGTATAGAATTTTTTTAAAGCATCAGAAAATTAGCTGCTTTATTTACTCATGCAATCCTCAGCATTTTCCAAGATTTTTACATCAAATTGTTCATATTTTTTTTAAATATACAGCTTTTACCCCTTTATGGTCATGACTAGACGATTTAAAAGTATGATTTAGATAAACGCTTTTGATATTACGTGCAGTCTAGAGTTGGAAAACCATAAACAAGGAGATCTGTTCGCTACAGCTCAAAGAATAGGATATATGCACGAAAATGAGGGCAGAACCGTCGATCAGTAAAGTTTGTATAAAAGTTCTTTTTTTTGCCCGAATGCCGACTGAAAATATTTTTCTCTTTATCAAACAGTCTTATGTGCCAGCCGACGAAAGGAATTTGGGAATACAAGATGGAGGCAGCATCTATGTATTTACATGCGTCAACACGTTAGATAATGGTCTAAAAACATTAAGTCTGCTTCTTTTTTTTAATCTCCTTTCCTCCATATTCCTACGACGTATTAATCCAAGGGACCCCTTGTGTTCTCCTTTGTACTCAGATACATTTGCTTAACATGTTATTAACCCTCTTTTGATCAATTAGCTCTTTCCACAGAATCGTTAGTGGAACTAAATGAAACCGAAGATTTTTCAAACTGTGGTGCACGGTTTTGTAATGATGATGGCAAGCCCATAGATAAGCCCAATCCAGATGGCGTATTTCTGCTGATCATGATATACATACCATGTCTTCTTGTTTCCATTATTTTTTTAGCCTTATTTTTAGATCCACTAAAACGGTATGGGGAGGGTCGCAAAGGATCGCATGCCAACCAGAAGACTACAAAAAGCTTTATATTGGCTACATTTCGACAAATGAAGCGACCCAATCAACAAATGCTTATTCCACTTACCATATATATTGGACTAGAGCAAGCCTGGATAGCAGCGGAGTATACACAGGCATATGTAGCTTGTGTAATGGGTGTTGGAATGATCGGATATGTCATGATAACGTGGGGAGTAGGAGATTCCATATCATGTCTCATTTTTGGTATGGCCATGAAGTATATAGGGCGTTCGATGATCATATTTATAGCTGCGACTGTGGACATTATGCTCATTGGTTTTAAATTGCATTTTCGCCCGACGCCTGATAACCCGTTTATATTCTATGTCCTTGCTGGGCTTTGGGGCATCGGTGATGCCGTCTGGGTTACTCAGATAAATGGTTTTTATGGTTTACTCTTTCGCCGACACAAGGAGGCAGCTTTCTCCAACTACCGCCTTTATGAAGCCACAGGATTTGTTCTTGGTTTTACTTACTCAAGTTGGCTATGCGTGCAAGAGAAACTATACATTATGCTAATTCTGCTTTCAGTGGGCCTAATTGGTTATCTTGCAGTGGAGGTTCTCTATCAGAATAAGGTAATTTTGAATCATTTTGTTGACTCGTGTAAATGTTCAGTCTTGGCAAGGGCTGCGTTGTAAACTGGTTTTGATTTAAAAATGAAAAGTGTCTTTTATACCGGGACCAATTCGTGCGATGCGATTTTTCTAACTGTATTAACTCTTTTCTTGCCTTGCTGTGAGAAAAAAGCAACATTTTTATGTTTGTTTATCCTTGGACAAAGAAGTAGCAAACTATTTGTGGAGGATGAAAAACTTGCGCAGCATAAACAGTTGGCAGTCGCCCATATCTTCTGATCGTTTAGGCTGGTATAAGGGTGAGTTTTTTGGGCGTGTGGTTTGAATTAAATTTTGCGGGTTTTTCGTTTTAAGCACTTATTGTGTTATAGATATTTCTTATCTACGGACAACTCATTGCGAGATAAAAGAAAACTAAAAAAATGAAGTAAGTAGCCTTGGCGACTTTGGTATACCATGCATCAGTAAACCAAATATATTTTAAATTTATAATAACAAATGCATTTATGTAGCTATAAGAAAGCAGTCCTCGGTAGATGAGTTGTCTAAGTGGCCTAGTCATTTAGTCAACTGAACAACGAGGATCCGAGTTCGAATCCCAGGCTAGTGTATGGATGTAGTTTTCGTCTAAGCCGAAGGCCTTAGTTGCCAGTGCTTGTAAAATATAGTTAGGTTGATAGTTTACAACTATATCATATACATTAATACATTACAATACAATCTATAAAAAATTCTGTTCGCATGCTGTTTACAAGCATATCTCAGTATCTCCATCACTCAAGCATATGAGCACCTTAACGCCCCCATCAGCCGACGGCCAATTCCAGCCTTATGGGAAAACGTTTATAGCTCGGTTATTATACCCTTGCAGAGGGTATTATAAAATTGGTCAGATGTTTGTAACGCACAGAAGGAGACGTTTCCGACCCCATAAAGTATATATATTCTTGATCAGCATAAGAAGCTGAGTCGATATAGCCATGTCCGTCTGTCCGTCCGTCCGTCTGTGCAAATCAACTTCACGCCGCTATCTTAAGAGCTATTGGGATGAAATTTTATATTTGAGCTACTTATAGCCCGGAGCAGGTAAAGTATGAAAATTGTCATACACACAGAATCAACGCTACATGAACTGTATGTGTATGCGTGCGGGGTAACGACATATCTCCGCCGACATATCTCCGCCGTTAGAAAAACGACATATCTCCGCGCGGAGATATGTCGTTCTGAAACGACATAATTTCGCGCGGAGATATGTCGTTCTGAAACGACATTATTTCGCGCGGAGATATGTCGTTTTTTTAACGGCGGAGATATGACGTTTTGAAACGACATATCTCCGCGCAAATCACCGGCGATGATATAATAATAAACCCCAACAATAATTTCGCGCGGAGATATGTCGTTCTGAAACGACATAATTTCGCGCGGAGATATGTCGTTTTTCTAACGGCGGAGATATGACGTTTTGAAACGACATATCTCCGCACAGATCACCGGCGATGATATGTCGTTTTACAACGACATATCTCCGCCGTTAAAAATGCGACATATCTCCGCCAGAAAAATGTACTGGGCGGAGATATGTCGTCGGAGATATGTCGCATGCGTGCGGTGCTTTATTAGGGAATGATGGAAGAAGAAGAAAAATGTTGTAAAAGGAGTAATAATTTGAATCTTTTGTTTGTGCATTGATGAATTGAGTTGCAGGGAAAGAAATTGCCAATGACTGCAAGGGTAAATAATTTTTGGCATAGCCGAAGTTAGCTTCTTTGATATTTTTTAATTCGATTTTGATTGCACAAAGTAGAAAATTACGGAATATAATCGAGTTTTTTCAAATTACGGGGACTTAAGGGAAATTACACATACAAAATCTGCGCCGAATCTACTAAGCGAATACCAAACATGATGACTCTAGCTAAAACAGTCTTTGAGTAAAACACTTTTGTTTGAATTACGGTTTGGAAGGGGGCGTGACAATAATTTTAAATAAACTTGATGACTTTACATCCTATACGAATCTATATACCAAATTTTGTGGCTCTATCTTTCATAGCCTCCGAGATTTAGGTATTCATACGGACGTACGGACATGGTTACATCGAGTCGGCTCTTGATCCTAATCAAGAATATATATATATTATGAGCTCGGAAAAGCTTTCTTCTGCCTGTTGCATACATTTTGGCGACTTAAATATAACATTTCACTCTATGGCTGCGTGGTATTAAAACGTATTTTACTTGGTGGTGTATATAGGGCGAAGTGGGCCGTAGTCTGTTGGTGGCGTTAGAGTAAAAAGCGAGAAATCTTGTACTTGGTTTAAACTTTAAAGCATGAAAATAGAATTTAATAAACATGTGAATATAGATTCCGGGCGAAAGAAAAAACCGGAGGGCCGGGGCTAACTTCGACAGCGTCAAAGTTTGAATACCCTTGCAACTTTTATGGTAACTCTTTCCTTACCTATAGCCATCAAAGTAAAAAAACGTTCAAGCTAAAAAGGCTAATGTTTGCGAAAGAACGGCCTACAATCTTAGCATAGATTTAGATAAAAACTAAGATATTGATCAAAGTCACTGTTTTCCACCGATCGTTCCTATGGGAGCTATATGATATAGTAACCCGATCTTTATCAAAGTCGGCACAGTCATTAACAGATATATTATATACTAACAATACTAACAAATGTTCAATTTGAAAGAAATCACGTCAAAAGTAACGAAGTTATTGACATTTTCGAAAAATCGTTCCTATGGGAGCTATATGATATAGTCACCCGATCTTGATCAAATTTGGCATAGTCGCTTATATGTGTAATTAACTCACCAATATTAAATTTCATGACAATAGCTCAGAAAATAACGAAGTTATTATGAAAAGTCACTGTTCGTGACTTTGCCATTTGTATGGGAGCTATATGATATAGTGATCCGATCCGGCTGAATCCGAGATATATAACGCCTGCAGTATATACAAGCCTACATGCAAAATTTCAGCTCTGTAGCTCTAACGGTCTAGGAGGAGTTTGCTTAGATCCAGACGGACGGACGGACGGACGGACATGGCTATTTCAACTCGTCTCGTCGTGCTGATCAAGAATATATATACTTTATATGGTCGGAAATGCTTCCTTCTATGCGTTGCACACTTCTGACCAAAATTAATATACCCTTTTTGCAAGGGTATAATAACCCAATCTTCATTCGTTGAATTCAAAATATGAACTGATTTTATTTACAAAAGTGTTGTGTATATAAATGAACTCCTAGACTCTAGGCGACAATTGTTCTTAATAATACTTATTCTAATGACCCACGTTTTCGAGGATTGTTTATATTTCATGCTCAGCGTTGGCCACTTGATACCGCGCCGCTGTTGTAATCTTAAGAGTTTTCCACAGAGTGGGGATGCATGTTTTGTTTGGTTTTAAGCAATAATTGTCATATGAATCTTTATGACTTTTTTTTGTGTTATGTTTTTGTTTTGTTTTGTATATTTCTTGGTGCATCTGATTTGGTGAAGCCATTTCAGATGAACACGATGTTTAATTTTAAACAACATGTACATATATGAAAGGCATACATATAGCTGGCAACGCACCCATTCCAAACTATTTGCTGGGTGGTCTGGTTCTGGAGCAACGGTTCGCTGGGTAATGGGTTTTAGTTCGGACTCTCTCTTGTTGGTTCTGAGACGAAGTGCGCAGATGTGCTTAAACAAAACTATTAAATTCGTCATATATTTACTCTGTATATTAATCAAACTATTAAAATAAGCATTAGATTACACCAAATCTTACATTTGGGGGCTCGCCCGTGTCAAATAGAGAGACTAAAATAAATATGTACATACATTTGTGATCGCGAAGAGTCGAGTTTTGTTAAAAGTTGCTAAGTTGTTATATGCTGCTTAAAAGTTATTACGAATAGCTTAGACATTAAGCTCTACTATTCAAAATAAAATATTTTCTCGCAGACACGTATTCTTTCTAAGAAAACCCTAAAAATCAGTTGCATAAAATTGTGAAATTCAAAATCGCATCAGTGAAACGAGATAGCAGATGTTCAATTTAAAACACCAAGTAAGAACGAGAAAACTGAACACATAATGCTGATTCCAATTCGAAGCTAGATGACAGATGAACTTAAAGAGTGTCCGTCCACATGTTTCATATGTAGAACGCTGAACAGTCTGGAGAGGCGAAAATTGAAAAAATAATACAGCTACTGAGCCTGGAAGTTCTTTCTGACGAGAAGCATGATGGTCAAATGAAAGTTTCTACGGACAATTTTGGAAAAGTTGTGGGCGAGTATGATTCAAATTCCGAAGTTTACGATTGAGAAGCAAAAATATTGCTGTGCCAGGGGTGAAATGAGTGGTGCAGCCCAACTGTTTCTAGAATCCGAGAATATTTGCAATTATGAAGAACTTAAAACTATCTTTAAACACCGCAACCGACTTTTTTGAAACATTTTTTTCTTCTTCTTTCTCATGGCACTTAGGGCGCAATATCTTTGCTCCAAGTATTCCATGAGATCAGATAGTACTTGAATTTGCCTGGTTTTTCTAATCTGACTCTCATATAATTGGAGAGTCTCTCTGTCAAATTTCCTCAGTAGGAGTTGTGCGTATATCATGACAATTTCACCGGACAAGTTTGCTTTAATTTTAATCAAGTGCACTAACTCATTAATTATGTCAATCACTTTTTGCGGATTCATTGTTGATCATCGGTAAATCAATGATGCGACTTAATTGTTCGGAAAATACCCTCCGATTATTCCCATACCGCTTGGTTAACAGTTCCCAAGCAGCACTATAATTGTCAGCTGACTCTGACAATAGATGACCATGCTTCTCTCTCTCCACGCTGATTTTAAATATTTAAATTTAAGAGTAAGGCTTAGACCCTCCCTTTTTTCAATCAATTCCGCAAATAATTCTACAAGCAGGTCTAATTCTCTAGGTTCTCCAGAAAATGTCGGCAACACCGGTAGTTCGCCTCTCACGGTAACATTGTCAATATTACTTTCCTTATTGTTTATTTTCAATTCTAACACTGATAATGAATTCCGAACATCGAATTCTAAATCATCCATAGCATTCTTAAATCTTGTTTCCTTTGTCAATACCTGGCACGCCTGAACTTTTATTATCTATTTCCCACTGCCTGTACATTTCAACTCAACTACCTCTAAATATTCCTGGAGTTGTCGGACTCTATCCTTAAATATCTCCTGATTAGAGTTCTCATTACTGGAGGTCGCAATTCCCCGCGACTCTTTGTTTCTGTCCTTTGGCTAGTAATCTGGCTGTCATATCTAAACCTTCCTCATATTTTCCATCTGTGAAATAGTCGTGTTCGGTTACTCCACACTGTAGCATTTGGTTATGGTAACTAATCAATTGCTTCTGTATCTCACTTACTTCGTTAAGGATCTTGCTAGATAACTTACTAGCATCTAACTTTTCTAACTTCTTTAACTTTTTATGCAACTCGTGTTGCTTCGCTAACAATTTTTCAGTTTTGGTTGGCTCGCTGATGCTTCCTCGAAGGCGTAAAGGCGGCCTGGCTTTCACGCTCGTTGTCAGCTGCTGATGTGCAGGACCTATGGGTTTATGGGTACCCAAGACCTATGGGTAGCGGTGGCGGTCAACGCACCAGATTTCCTAGTACACGTGTATTGGCAGCTCTTCATCGGTCCGGGCAGTCCTCTGGGCACTCTCTTAGTCTTTTTGGCAGGTTCAGTTTTTATACCCTTGAAAAAAGGGTATATTTATTTTGGTCAAAAGTGTGCAACGCATAGAAGGAAGCATCTCTGACCATATAAAGTATATATATTCTTGATCAGCACGGCGACACGAATTCAAATAGCCATGTCCGTCCGTCTGGATCAACGCAAACTCCTCCTAGACCGTAAGAGCTACAGAGCTGAAATTTTGCATTGCTCTTTAAAGTAATTATTCCAATGAACCACATTTTCGGGGGTTGAAAATTGTAGGGAAGAGGGCCCAGTTGTGAATCAGTCCCGGTTGTGACATTCTCAAATATTTTTGAAATGCGGTAAAGAATGACAGTTTGAGCCCTGTAAATCATGTTTGTTAGACGTTCTGCAGTTTTTGGACAGCCACCAACATTAACAATCGCATTGTATATACGCGTACCAAACATCATGTTGAAAATCGTGCGAAAAAGTTATTTTAATTTTTTTCAAAGTACCAAAATTTTGTGAAATTAACAGTGAAAAGGTTAGTGTAATGCATCAAAATATTGTATTCGCCGTATATTTTGTGATTCTATATAGATTTATGCGATTATGTGGTGTCTATAAAAAATATATGCATCATTTGCCCAAAGCTGTTGCCAAAGAAATTGACCGCTGCCAATTCGATCAATTGCAATGTATGCAAGCGTCCAGTTCATTCGAAATGCGCTAACATGCAAGCAAGTTATTTCACTTGCAAAAACTGCGAAAGTGACATGGACGACGAGAAATAAAAATCGTTGCCATTTATGGCCATATGGACCGGTTCATAAATGGGCCCTCTTCCCTACATTTTTTGAGAAAGATAGATGAAAATTTATTATTTACGTTAAATTGGATCACAAAAATAAAATAAAATAATTATTTTTTCAAATACTTTTTTTTTATTAATTACGAAAGTTTGTCGTGTGAGTGACCATAAGTGCAAAACCTTTATAAATTTAAGTTTGCATAGTTATTGTTAGCGTTTTTTAATTAAAATTTAGATGGAACAACAAAAAATAAATTTTAAATAACTAAATATCAAAGACGGTATATGAAGAAAATAAAAAATGAAGCACAAAAACTGTCGGATTACAAAGCAGAGGGCCAGTTGGTGGAGTGGGTGCCGTTATTAAAAGAAAAGTGTGGCAGATACAAAAAACTATGAAGGATACCCTTCACAGTACCTTTTTCTTTTACAAATGAGCACGGAAGAACAACTGGTTAACCAGTGTTTTTCTTAATCAGACGACATAGTAAAAACACCAACAAAAATGAACCCAAAATAGGAAGCAGCCAAAAATACTGTTGGCATCAAGAGAAATCACGTTACTTCGTACAACCCTGACAAGAAAATAAAAGCATCGCGACACGTCTATTCATACAAATCGAATATCAATTATGTATATGTATATATACATACATACATATGTTGCGCAAATACAATTTGAAAAATCATATATATTTTTCTGTTACATCAAATAAATAGAGTGTTTATTAGTCGTTAACTCCTCATGACTATTCCATTAATATTTTAGTTTGTATTAATAGCTGAAATACTAATGTATTAAGTAAAATTTTTCAATGCATTTTTTGAAAACTGTACTGGAAAAAAAGTCGTGTGAGTGATGGAAATATGGAAAATATGGAATATGGAATATGGAATATGGAAAAATCATGACTCTACAAAAAAAGCTTAACATTTCTAATATATGCAAAAATATTCAAAGTTTAAAATTCTCAGACAATTTGGAGAGTTTGGCGACTGTTAGCAATGATGTCTAAGCCCATGTATATGTATTTGATGTCGTGTGAGTGACCGCTCTTTAGAAGCTTTTTTCTCAACAGATAACAGCTGGAGGCCCCAATTTTTTTTTTACAATTGATAGTACTCTAAAAGTAGTTTGATGTGACTTTCTTTGATTTATTTCACATATAAAGATTTAATCTGCTTCCGAAAGTTGTGTGAGTGGTTTCGGAATTGCCCATATATATAATTTGTATAGTCGGAAATGCTTCCTTTTTGCGTTGCACACTTCTGGCCAACATTACAATACCCTTTTTGCAAGGGTATAAAAAAAACTTCCAGTAACGGGACGTTTTTTTTTCTATTTTACTTTGTCTTGATTCACGTTTTATATTTTAACCATACAAAAAAATTTACACTTAGTTTTTCCGTTAGACTAATTAAATTCCATGCCCATTCATTATATTTGGTGCATTTTGATGCGGAATAAGACGTCCGGAAAGGATCTGTGATTGGTATAATATTGATACAACACAATTTTCTTTAACGCTTACTTCAGTTTAAGCCAATGTTTTTGAATCCATAGGAATCCATAAATAGGAAGAGGATAGACGCATTCAAACGAGGGTCGGTCTAACCGAAAAATTGCACGCGAGTTAAAACGCTCTCCTACTGTAATTAATAATACTGTAAATTTAAAAAATTACAACAAAAATAGACAAAGCTGTAATAATGAAAAGAGGTCAAGGAGTGTACGCGCAGGGCTTTAAAAAAAATGTCACTGCCTCTAAGATTGTGACAGATTTAGACCTTCCGATAACAACCTGTTAAAATGGAAATAAATGAAGCCCATGCCGGCAAACTGTCACAAAGTGGCTCGGCTAGTTTTGCTAAAGAGCACATGTCCTGGTCGAAAATTGGATGAAGGTAGTTCAAGGTAGTCTCTCTCTGATGAATTTAATTACTACTGGCATGACATTCGGCAGCCTGAAAGTTACTCCACAAAGCGAAACTTTGGTGGCGGATGTGAGCTGCTTTTAGCTACCACAATCGAACCGCAATTAGCAAAGGTTTCGGGTTTTGTTCGTGTGGAACAACAGGATAAGGGGGCCATACATATTTCACGGGCCAGTTAATCGTGGTTTCAGGAGAAACAAATCAAATCCTATTAAGAACACGTGGGGAAAACTTGCCAGGCGTGCTTATGCTAGCGGACAAAAATTTCAATCTGTGGAAGAGCTTAGACTAACGGTTTCTCAGGAATGAGCTCAAATTCCACAATCCGACCCCGTCGAAGTTTCTATACCTTTGCAATTTTTTTTTTTTTATTCTTTCCTTATCCACATATTGTCAACGTCAATGTAGACAAACGTTATATCTAAAAATTCTAATGTTCGCAAAAGAACAGCGTACAGTCTTAGGCTGGAGCACGCATGCTATTTTATCGTATATTTATATTTATGTGGGAAATGGCATTGAGAGAGAGCAATCCATAGTGATAGAAGAGAAGAGACAAACGCGTAGTGGCCGAACGTTCTAGTAGTAGTAGAGAGAGCAGGGCATAGGATCATTATATAAGTTGAGAGAGAGCTTGTTAAAGAGGCCGTAGATCAGGGCCCGGCACAAAGAGAGCGCTAAAAAAGTTTAGTTGTATGTGTGCACTTGCTTGTATGCGTGTGTTGCTTTACACTGCGC
Organism: Drosophila willistoni; assembly: GCF_018902025.1. Lineage (NCBI taxonomy): Eukaryota > Metazoa > Arthropoda > Insecta > Diptera > Drosophilidae > Drosophila > Drosophila willistoni. The sequence goes on from NW_025814112.1 coordinate 846,172, forward strand.
AAAATTTAACTTCATCAAATTCTGCCTCAAATCAAGAAAACGAGTGCAGCAAATAATCTTATGCAAGAAAAAGATAGAGAAAACAAAACAGCGATCAATTTTTTCATGTGTGTTCTCTCAACAAAGCGACATAGATCTGCTTGCGTCGAAATGCTGAGGGAAACTAAATCAACCCTCATCCTCTGTGTGAGGACTTCGGCAGCCGTTCGGTTACACGCATGCGAGGTGCCGAACGTGTTCGTCCCCCGGGGGATATGAGTGCCAGGCTCTGCCGTAGATTATTTGCAAAGAGACTGTCAACTGAGTCGCACGTCAAGGTCCATAAGTAGTCCAGTGTTATTTCTATAAGTATGTTTAAATTCTAACAATATATTGAACTCTATCAACGCTACATTTATATGACAGCTATATAATATAAAAAAAAACCAGAGGGCCGGAGCTAAATTCGACCGCGTCAAAGCTTGTATACCCTTGCAAGTTGTTTTTTTACTCTTTCCTTATTTATAGCCGTCAAAATGGAAGAACGTTTTATGTAAAAAGTCTAATTTTTGCGAAAGAACAGCCTACAATCTTAACGAATAACGAAGTTGATGATCAAAGTCACTGTTTTCAACCGATCGTTCCTATGGGAGCTATACGATATAGTTACCCGATCTGCATTAAATTCGGCACAGTCATTAACAGATATATTAAACCAACAAATGTTTAATTTGAAAGCAATCGCGTTAAAAGTAACATTATTGACAAAAGTCACTGTTTTCGAGCGATTGTTCCTATGGGAGCTATACGATATAGTCACCCGATCTTAATCAAATTTGGCATAGTCTTTATAATGTGTAATAAACTCACCAATATTCAATTTCACGAATAGCTCAGAAAATAACGAAGTTATTAAAAAAAATTCATTGTTCGTGACTTTGGCATTTGTATGGGAGCTATATGATATAGTGGTCCGATCCGACTGAATCCGAGATATTCAACCCCTGCAGTATATACAAGCCTACATGCAAAATTTCAGCTCTGTAGCTCTTATGGTCTAGGAGGAGATCGCGTCGATCCAGACGGACGGACGGACATGGCTATTTGTACTCGTTTCGTCGTGCTGATCAAGAATATATATACTTTATATGGTCGGAGATGCGTCATTCTACGAGTTGCACACTTCTGACCAAAATTAATATACCCTTTTTTCAAGGGTATAAAAATAATAATAAATGACTAAACAAAATATGTGCTTAAAACAAAAAAGCGGCAAGAAAGCCAAACAATTTTTTAACAAATTCAGAATTCCTGGATCCGGCATTTGCAATATGCCGATAAGAGTGCCGGACCCTGGAGCAAGAATATAGCGAAAGACTAACGTGGAAGTGGGAGAGAGGCACTTTCGTTCGAAAATTGTTCGTGTTGCAAGCCGATATAAGAACGAGGCTAATGTGGCAACAATTCGACGCCAGAAGGTCTATGTCGCTTTGCTAAAGAGCACATGAAAAATGATTCATCCTTTTTATACCCTTGCAGAGGCTATTATAAAATTCGTCAGATGTTTGTAAAGCACAGAAGAAGACGTTTCCGTTTCCCATAAAGTATATATATTCTTCATCAGCATGAGAAGCTGAGTCGATATAGCCATGTCCGTCTTTCCGTCCGTCGATAAAGTATGAAAATCATCATGATCGGACCACTATAAGCAGTTGGAGTATGTGAAATTTACTCATGTGATAGTATTATATATAAAACATAAGATCCCAAAATTTTAGTTTGATCGGATAAATAGAACACAACTTACAGTCAGTATAAATCGGCTGCCGGCAGCGCTGCTTGCTGCCTACTTCGTCATTGGTCGAAGCCCTACAGTATCGTTCGCCGGAAATTCGACGGAGAATCCGCTGCGATTTGTCAGATGTCGCCTCGGAAGTTCAGGGGACACGCTATACAAATTTGCGGCGACATTTAGCATTGCATGTCCTAGCGCCTCGGACATTCTCTCGATTTTCCGGCGACATGTTGCATCTCATTAAGAAGGGTTGGAGAACTTCGAATATTGACGGAAATATGGATAAAGCGATAAAGAGGATATTTGGATATCCTCAAAAATGAACTAATGAAAAGTGCAGCAAGTTTTGGTTTTATTGACCCTCAAAATCCGAATAAGCACAAGTCGCTTAAGTCGCTCGTATGCACGTCTTGGCTACTATACAATTGCAGCAAAGTGATTGAAACACCTGCCCAGAGTCCTGATTTAAGCCCCATCGAAAACTTGTGAGCGTTTTTGAAGAAACGTGTGGGTAGACGAAGCCCAACGAATAAAACGGCTCTGATAAGTCCATTCAAGAAGAATGTTCTAAAATTCCCGAAGTTTATGACCTTCGGCACCTAGTACATTCGATGCCTCTACGTCTTCAGCCGCGTACAAGATGCAGACGGAAGACACACCAAATATTAGTTCTTACAAAAAAATAGTTTCCTAGTTTTACGTTGACTTCAAATAATTGTTTGCATTTTGCAAAAAAGCATAAAAAAAATAAATAATAAACCTATTAAATTATATTTAATTTGGCTTGTAGTGTTATTGTTTTTGGCTCAAGTCAAACAATGTGTTAGCACATTCTCCGCCTCCTCATCCGGAATCGTATTTTGGTTGGATTCTGAAAATAACGAAGTTATTAGGGAATGAAAAGTGCATAACATTTTAATAACACTTACCTTAATTGTTGTATAAATTATATTAAAGTGTGTTAATATTCGTTTTTATTTATTTATTTGCAAGCGTATTTTAGTTTCTAAATAAACGGATTACGACTTATTTTTAAGATTAGTTTTTATATTTCGATGCGTCTTGTATGGGACAGAGACCGGAAAGAAAAGGGAAGAAGATTGACAGCTCACCAAGGTAGCCAAACCCAACGACATCAACCAACCGAGTGGCATCACTCCAGAGTTGACCATTGGACACCCTGTCACCTTGCGAAACACATCGATACCTATCGCCAAGCATCTGTGAATGTAGGCGCCAAATCCAAGAACCATAAGCATTGGACACACACACACACACACACACACATGTCGCCCAGGATATATACCCATTGATATATATATAGACACAGGTAAACATACTGAAAAAGTGGGAGTGCACCTCTCAACAAATTTTTTATCCACCCACGCTGTAAGTAAAAAGTAAACAAGCAATTGGTGTGATAACCAGCTGTTGGCGGACCTGCCAAGTCGGTCTCGAAAGCTCTCCAGGGCTATCACTTGGGAGTCGAGCTTTTACCTCAAAACTTTTAAGCCGGGGTTCTCGATCACCTCCCAGCAGACTAGCAGCATAGCAGCGCAACAGCCTAAGTCTTGCTGACGTACGCAGTGGCCTACCTGGCAGAGGCGCTGCTTCCCATCGCACGGTGCCTGGTTCAAATCCGCTGAGTGGAGCGAAAAAAATTTAAAAATAAATCTGGAGCATTTGTATTTTTTCTCTTTCTAACGCGGGTCTCCAGTACCTGGTTCGACTCCGCTGTGAGGAATTGAAATTAAATTTCAAATTTTTCTATTTGAAATTTAATTTCATTTAACTTCTTCGATACCCTTCGGCACGGTAGGGGTTCAAATCCGCCGCGGGTAATATAGGAGTCAATAAATTATTTTTTATTTATTTATTTAATAATTTTTATTCTACCATTGCACACCGAGTGGCTCATATCCCCGCTGATTGCCTGTTTTATCCAAAGCAAGCCGAGACGGAGCGGTATAACTCCCAACGCTCACCAGGGGGAAATACCTGGTCGTCAGGCCGTAGATAATGGAAGGCGAGGAGCTAATCGTGTTTGGGCGTAGCAGATTGCTGCTACATTCGCCTCCAATCTATGACGAGTTGCCATTGCAAGCGGCTGCTAGCAAGCAATAGGACACTCCAAAGAGATCGCGGGACGCCATGAGCCCAGATGGAGAAGCCACTAACGCCAATGCCTGCGCCCCACCGAAAAGGTCAAAATTGCAGCCTGTCTGCAATGAACTTACGGAAATGGGCATACTATTGGAGGAAATCTCGGAGAGGATCAAGCCTGAGAAGGAAGGAGGCAAGAGGGCCACCAACGCCCTTCGTGAAAAGGTGGAGAGGCAGAAAAGGTCGAGAAGGCAGCATCAGTAGGGAAATCGCTCTCCAGAATGCTACTCAACACGCGTGGACCGAAACATGGACGGCGTCTCTTGCTATCCAGCGTCATACGATCGACTGCACTATACGCGGTGCCTTCGTGGATAAAGGGGATGGAAACGAGATCCTACAGGCGAAGCCTTGAGTCGACGCATCGTTTAAGGGCAATCAGAGTATGCAGCGCTTTTCGCACCATCTCTGACGACGCCGCACTGGTGATCGCTGGGTTGCTGCCCATCGACGAATACGCAGCCATCGCGTCGGACTCCTTCACAGCGTCAAGACAAACAAACAGCACTACCACAGATCAGCAGAGTGGCCTCGAGCATCGGAGGGCATGGCAGTCGAGTCTGCGTAGATGGCAGGAAAGGTGGGACTCCTCCTCCAAGGGGAGGTGAACACACACACTTATCCCTGACATCACTTCATGGGTTTCTAGAAAACACGGGGCAGTGAACTTCTACCTCACACAGCTCCTGAGCGGCCACGGATGCTTCAGTAGCTACCTGAAGAGATTCAACCATGACGAGTCGGATGAATGCACATGGTGCGGAGCTGGCATTGTAGAAGACGCAAGCCATGTGCTCCAGCACTGCCCACGCTTCGACGTAGAAAGGTGCCGTCTGCAGAACGTAATGGGCGAGCTGGTGACTTCGAGAAATCTCATCAGAAGGATGACCGCAGACCCAGACGTATGGGAGGCGGTCAGTGCCTTCGCCGTGCGCGTAACGAAGGTACTCAGGAAACTGGAGAGGTAAAGGCCCAATAAACAATTAAAGCCCACGGTCTGCGATACAATACCGACAAGTCGTCCCGCAGTAGCCGTTATCTTTTATGTTTTGTTCTCACCTTATGTTCCCTGTTTATTTGTAACTTTTTTTGTATTATATATTCGTAAGTTCTAAAGAAATAAAAAAAAAAAAAAAAAAAAAAACACATGTCGCCCAGAGAGTTGGTGTCGGATGTCACCAATGTGGAAGAAATGGCGGGTCCTAATCGGCCGTTAGTCTCCGATATTCCGGAACTTGATGAACTGGGCAAGCTGCTCTATGCACTGTCCAAAACCTTCACAACAAAGGAAGGTGGCAAGCCACCAACTCGGCATGTAACTGCAGGTAACAAGGACGCGATTACGAAAATGTACGAGCTCCAAAGACTGCTCTGTCAAAATGCGATTGCCGGCAAACTCGCAAGCAAGCCCATAACGAGCGAAAGAGCGACTCAAATGTCCCCCGAGGCCGCCAAAGTGGAACTTAAAAAGCCGAAACCGACTCGAAATCTGCCCAATGTGGACCTGTGCCTACAAAATGGCAATAAAGTCACTCCGAAGAGGCCCCGCGAGGAACAGCCATCAAATAGAAACTCACCAATCAAGAAGCGGCGGGCTCACGATAGACCGTCATATGCTGATACTGTGAGAGACGCGGTAGCTGCCCCGTCGACCATGTCTCAGACGGCTAACAAGGCCATGAATGGTCAACGCACCCAGCAGGAATGGCAGACTGTAGGCCAGAAAAACAAGAGACCAAGACCAGACGTCATATTTATAAACTGCGAAGATGCAACCAAGCAGCAGCAAGTCACAGAGCTGATCACAACAAATGTTTTTCTGCAGAAGTACAGAGAGAAAGTCCGCAGCATCCGGAATTCTGCCGGCGGTATCACCATCCAAATGGTGAAGCAGGATAACGAAATCACACAGGGGCTAAAGGCGGCTATACAAGATGCACTTGGCGATAGCGCAGTAGTCCGAGTTCCCAAAAAGGCGATCGTTGTGGAAATTAAGGACATCCTGAGGGCTTACACGCCAGACGATGTGCTCAAAGCAGTATTCGCATCGCAAGACGGAGATATTCCAGCAGATGCATCGCCAAGACTACGAAAGGAATACGGCAACACGCATACAGCGACACAACGACTACCAGCCGAGCTGGCCGAAAAGCTACTTAGCGAGGGCACAATTCGAATCGGATGGCCAGTCTGTAGGGTGAGGATAAAGGTAGAACCACTCAGATGCTTCAAATGCTTGGAGTTCGGGCATGTAGCAAAAAACTGTGGCAGCCAATTTTACGCATCTCAATAGTGATTCAATTGTGGCAGCACAGAGCACCATTGTGCCAGCGAATGTTGTGAAGAACCATCGTGCATCCTCTGTACCCGAGCGGGGGGCAAAATGTCTCACATAAAACGCTAAGCAGGGTGTGTCCGGCGTTCCTGAAGGCCTTAAACAAAATCAGGGATGTTTAGAGCACTGCAGCTCAACCTCAATCATTGCAGGGCCGCCCATGACTTACTGACTCAGTCAGTCAGGGAGTTACGGGTAGCGGCTGCATTGATAAGTGAGCCTTACCCCCGCATGAGTAGAGGAGGCTGGATTCAGTCGCTGGATGGAGGATCAGCAATTTGGGCATGTGAAAGTTTGCCATGTCAATTGGAAAATAATCACGCAGCTGTTGGATTTGTAAGAGCAGAGTTATCTGGCGTACGAATATACAGCTGTAACTTGGCCCCCAGCCTAACTGCCGATGCTTATTATGGCATTCTAGATGCCCTAATTGACGACGCCAGAGGCCACGAAAAGGTGGTCATAGCAGGCGATTTTAACGCCTGGTCTGTGGATTGGGGATGCGCAAGCACAAACTGGAGGGGAAGAGCCGTTCTTGAGGCGTTAGCATCTCTCGATGTGGTTCTGCTCAACGAGGGATCGCAACACACTTTTAACAGGGGTGGTGCAGCGTCGATAATTGACCTGACATTCGCCAGCAGCGGGCTGTTCAACAGTATAAAATGGAGGATCAGCAACCACTACACCGGCAGTGACCATGAAGGCATTTTGTGCGACATAGGAGCCAATAGCAATAGAGCAGCAACTACGCGCAACTCGTGCAAAGGGTACAAAGCTGAGACGCTAAGCCCGCAGCTATTCGCCGAATCGCTGGTCATTAATACCACAAATGACGCGGAGATTGCAGCAGATGCGGTGACAACTTGCCTCACAAAAGCATGTAACAGGAGTATGGCAAGACGAGGCACATATCGGCGACACCCGTACACCCGTGTACTGGTGGTCTAACGATATCGCCGCAGCTAGAAGAGACTGCCACATAGCGCGTCGCCAATATTCTCGGTCAGGAGGCAGCGATAATGCGGATACACTGAGGCAGCAGTATAAGGCTAAGAGAAAAATTCTCAAAAGAGCAATCAAAGACAGCAAGCATATGCTATTTCTCGAACTTTGTGACACGGCCGACACAGATCCTTGGGGAAAGGTATATAATACAATTGTAAAAAAGCTTCACGCGCACAAGCAGCAAGCTCCGACAGGCTCCGAGTAACTCGGCCGCATCGTATCTAGCCTTTTCCCGGCGGTGCATCACCCAGCAGAAACGCAAGATCCATCGGCGACACCAGCAGAATATGATGTAGAGATTACGGTAAGAGAGGTAATTGATGCTGCAAGGAAAATCGCAGACGACAAAGCGCCAGGCCCAGATGGAATACCAAGCCGCGCCACTAAGCTAGCGGTGTCCCTGCAGCCCGAGGCGTTCGCAGAACTCTTTAACCTATGCATGAGGTCAGGCATATTCCCAAGCAGATGGAAAATCCAGAAACCGGTCCTTATTCCCAAGCCTGATAAGCCACCAGAGGATCCCTCAGCATATAGGCCCATTGCCTGCTAGACACTCTAGGCAAAGTGTTTGAAAGAGTCATCTGCAGCAGACTGGAAGTGGCCATAAGAGAGGTAGGGGACTTGGCTCCGCTTCAGTTCGGGTTTCGCAGAGCACGCTCGACTGTCGATGCCATAAAAACAGTTGTAGACATAGCGGCAAATGCAATTGAAGGCACAAGATGGAAAGGCGGAGACAAGGAGTATTGCCTGATAGTCACACTTGACGTCAAAAATGCATTTAATTCTGCCCGCTAGAATAAAATTCTAGCTGTATTGGAAGGCTTTGGAGTGCCCATGTACCTAACACGTATCATACGTGGCTATCTCAGCAACTGGACTCTCCTGTACAGTACCGATGACGGGCTTAGAACGCATCACATCTCAGCCGGAGTCCCTCAGGGCTCGGTATTAGGGCCGACATTATGGAATGTAATGTATGACGGCATTCTTCGTTTGACGCTACCGGCAGGATGCACGATGGTGGGCTTCGCCGACGACATTGCACTGGTGGTAGTGGCGAAGCATCTGAGCCTGGTAGAAACAAACTGCAATGAGGCAGTGTTGATGGTCAAAAGTTGGCTGGACAGAATGGGGTTGGAGCTGGCGGCACAAAAAACGGAGGCAGTGCTCAATCAAAATCAAAATTGCGGATGAAACGGTTGCGTCTAAGCAACCGTTTCAGGGAACATTTGGCGATGTCTAACACAAAGGCTGCAGGCACTTGCAGGGCACTTTCGCGTATAATGCTCAACTGCAGGGGCCCCAAACAATGGAGAAGGCAGCTTCTTATGACGGTTCTTAAATCCGTTATCTTATATGCCGCGCCCATATGGGCCAGAGCAGCAGCAACACCTAGCTACTCCAGAGGATTGGCAGCGACATATCGGCTGAGTGCTCTACGAGTCTGCTGTGCATTCAGGACGGTATCCACGGAGGCAGCACTGGTAATTGCGGGCATGCCACCAATTGATCTACTAGCCCTAGAGGATCAGAAAGTGTTCTTGGCAGTTCGCAGCAACAACGCAACTAGAAGGGTCGCTCGCACTGAGGCGAGGCAGCGCACGATTGATAGATGGCAAAGGAGATGGGATGAGGCATTGAACGGAAGATGGACTCACTCGCTTATACCGAATATAAGAGCCTGGATAGGAAGAAATCATGGCCAAGTGTCGTTCCCGATGACACAATTCTTAAGCGGGCACGGCTGCTTTCGCAGCTATCTGCATCGTTTCAAGATCGACAATAGTGCGCTATGCACTTGGTGCACCGAAGACATTGAGGAGGATGCTAGCCATGCACTATTTACGTGTGGCCGATTTGCAGAGCAACGGACTCGGCTGGGAACACAGCTGGGTACATCTATTAACGCGGGCAATCTAATATCGATTATGTTAGAAAAGGAATCTAACTGGAGAGCATGCAGCGACTATGCGGCATCTACAGCAGCTGAAGTTCGCAGGCTAGAACGCGAGAGGGCTACGTTAGGGTAAGTAGGGAATTTCTGTGCTTTCGATGCAATGGCCCACTGGCTAGTCCCGAAAGTAATGTTCCCTACACCCAAATGCACAAGGCACCAGCAGTAACAAACTTTCTCTTTCCTATATTTCTGTTTATTTTTTTTCTTACCTATGTAGCCTAGGTTATTACTTGTAATATTTATTGTTAAATTTCTATAACTTACTATACTATATCCCACCATCTAAATAAATGAATTACAAAAAAAAAAAATAAAAAATAAAAAAAAGAAACACACACACACACAGACACCGAAAAAACCTCACAGCTAGAGGAACGTCGCTGGTTCATCGCTTCATTGTAATCCGGTTTTTTCGCTTGTCTACGGGACGTGTATAATCTGCAAATTAAAGCGGACGGTGTGAGACGGTGTTGGCTACGCAGGCCTACTCACGGTTATCCCGAATCACCTGGCACACGGTCGCGATTTCGTTTTGATACCTGCTGGGTCCGGCTGCGGTCGTCCGATCAGGGGGGTGAGGGGTGTAAATTGCTCTCCCCGCATCTCTCTCGTGCGCGTGTGTAGTAGTGGGGTGGTCGCACCCTATCACCAACATCGATAACGCCAACTGAAGTGTTCCCTGGTTTGAGTCATCTCTTTTAATATAAGTATATATATATATATATATATATTGATACACATATATCTCTTGTTTGTGTTTTTCCTTTCTTTTTTTCCCACCTTTTTTGTTTTTTTTGTTTACCACAGCTGGATAGCTGACTCGTGGTGCAAGTATCAACGGTGCACTGTTCAGGCCAACCTGGGCTTAAAAGCCCCAACATTGGCACCTGCCAACTCCGCAACTCTCGCAGAAAGCTTTTAAGCGGAGCTTTAAAGTGATCACGCAAAGTGCGGTATATAGCTGTGTTTCAGCCCTCCAGCCGCCAACTTGATCTGTGGGCCCCAAGTCAAGCACTCTGCCTTGTAGGCGAAAGTACCAGGTTCAAATCCGCCCTGTGGAAAAAAAGTTTCAATTGCATTTTTTTTCCACAGAAATTAAATTAATTGTCAGAAAATTTCTAACAATTAATTCGGGATTGTTGTAACCAGTCAGTCACAGACCGAAATTTCCAAGTGTGTGGAGCCGAGCAGGGAGCGGCATAACTCCCAAAAAGTCCCATGGGGAAATACCTGGTTGCAAGCAATGGAGGGCTTGAGATCGGCTGGCTCGATGGCGGGGCCAAGCGGGCGGCGTCAATCAGTGGCGCCGACTTCAGCGCCGTTTTCCTGGTCGGAATCTGTTTGCGACGGCAGCCCAGTTAGTTAACAGGAGATTGAGGCGGCGTTTGGCCATGGGCGAGTAGTAGGCGTGGAGGAGTTGTTTGGTGCAACCGAAACGCCAAAGAGACTGCGCGAAGGCTCTATGAGTCCTCCAGCAGGCAGTGCGGTGCAACCAAAAAAATCAAAGTTGCAACAACATAGGCGCAAGAGCGAGGTGGCAGAAATGGGTGCATTACTGGAGGAAATAGCCGAACGCATCAAGCCAGAAAAGGTGGGAGGGAAGCGAGCCATTACGAACGCTATCAGAGATAAAGTAGACAGACTCAAAGAATTGTAGCAGGCAGTGAGCATCATTCTGTGCAGCGACAGCGACCCCGAATCAGTAGCGGCATGCCCCAAGTGCACCAAAGTATCCCTCGTCACAAGAGGGCAACAAACGGAGAGGCCGCAACAACAGCCTAGGATGCCCCTCCAGAGAGCAAACACTTCGGAAACTTTCTTGCCGAAAAATCGCCGGCCTTGAGAAACTTTTTTGCCGCCCGACAACCAAGTGAGCGTGCCGAAATCAGAGCCTGCATGGCAGACCGTGACGGCGAGGCGACCGACTCGGACTTTACCAAAGAAGCGTCCTGCCGCTATTTTGGTACAGCGAAAAAGTGAGATGTCGTATAGCGACATGCTAAAGCTGGTGACAAGGAGCCAGGACTCCAAGCTGCAGGCAGCGGGCGGAAGCGTGCGCTCTGTGAGACGCACCGCCAAAGGAGACCTCCTACTGGAGCTAAATGCAGCAGGGGCAGAGAATGTAGTCCAGCTGAAGGAGGACATAGGATCCACACTTGAAGGTCAAGTCGAGGCAAGGGCGCTATCGAACCTGACCAGATTGGAGATTCTGGATATGGATGGCGAAACAACCAAGGAGGAAATCGTTCAGGCAGTCTCTGACCAGATGAGCCTGAGAATTGATACCGCAGATGTCAAGAGTCTGCGCCCAGCGCACGGAGGAAACCAGAGGGCAACAATTTGTGTCCCGGGAGTGGTAGCAGAAAAAATCCTGAAAGCCCACCTGAAGATTGGATACTCGGTATGCAGGGTAAGCGTAAGCACTTCGGCGTCCAGATGCTACAGGTGCCTGGGGTTTGGACACGTGGCAGCAGCTTGCAACAGCCCTGTCGACAGGACAAATTGGTGCCTAAGATGCGGCGGTAAGGACCACAGGGCGAAGGAATGCAGCAACGCTTTCAATTGCTGTATATGCGAGTCAAGAGGGATTACCGAGCGAAAACACGTAGCAGGCAGTCAGCGGTGCCCCTCAATAACGCAGGCGGGGCCCATGAAGTCGTCTCGTCCAAGACGAAATGTTTAGTTTTACCCAGCTAAACTTAAACCACTGTGAGGCCGCACATGAGCTACTTAAGCAGAGGGTGCGAGAGACCAAATCTGACGCGGCTGTAATCAGCGAACCATTCCTCAGGAAAACCTCACCCAACTGGTGTAACGTACAAAGCCTTAACGTAGCCGATGGGCAGCAAAAATTATTGTATCTAATTAGAATGTGCCCCATGGTTGGGCGGCAAAAATTTCTGTAACTAAATATCTATAACCACGACACCACAGAGGCTTACCAACCATTGCAATCGGCAACTATACGTTATTGTGTGAGGCCTATCTTGGTGTTAACACGATTCATCTGCGGGACTCTTAATGCGGCTAGCAAGACAATCGGCTGGGGTGGTTCTTTGATGAATGTGTTTCACCCACTCACACGTCAGCAACTTTAAATAAAGTCCCTGTGCTGAAACTCGAAATAGAATAGAGAGAAAAGAATAGAAGAAAATAGTCCTAGTGTTGGCTGTATAGGTGTATTTACAGCCGCGCCACGTCGACACTTTATAAATTGCCGTCGAGTTCTGTAGTTAGTGTGCTCGCTTGGCGATCGGGCGGCCGGGGTTCGACTCCCAGCTTGGTCGAAGTTTTTCATAATGCTTTTTATTCATAATGCTTTTTATATATTTATATATTTTTTTGTGATACATTTTTATTTACTTTTTATTTACTTTTTATACCCTTGCAGAGGGTATTGTAAAATTGGTCAGATGTTCGTTACGCACAGAAGGAGGCGTTTACGACCCCATAAAGTATATAAATTCTTGATCAGCATGAGAAGCTGAGTTGATATAGCCATGTCCGCAAAATGTTTTCTTCTAGACCTATATGATATAGTGGTCCGATCCTAAGGATTTTCATACTTTATCTTACCCGGGTAATAAAAAACCCCAAAAAAAGATTTCATCCCGATAGCTCTTAAGACGGCTGAGTAAAACGCATACGCACAGACGGACGGACAGATGGACATGGCTATATCAACTCAGCTTCTCAGGTCGTAAACGCCTCCTTCTGTGCGTTACGAACATCTGACCAATTTTACAATACCCTCTGCAAGGGTATAAAAAGTAAATAAAAATGTATCACAAAATATATAATGAATGAATGCACAGCAACTAGAATCACTGTCTGTTCAGCTCTCTAAAGTGGGAGAAATATGTGCATGCGAAACCAGATTGAGCAATGGAAAAACAGTTTTAATTGTGGCAATTTATATTTCACCGAATCAATCAATAAATAGCATCACGGAATTCATTCATGAAAATTTAATAAGGTATACACCAGAAGTATCGCGGATACTTAGAAAAGATTACGATAAAGTTCCAATGATTTTAAGTGGCGATTTTAACGTAAATTTTGCATTGGACACAGCGGTTCCTTTAATTGACTTTCTCAATACAACATTCAGTTTAAAAATGTGTAACAATCGCACTGAATCAACAACACGATCAAAAACAACAATTGGCGCGGTATTTCAAAGATATGTTGACAACATCGAAACCAAAGCATTTGTATCATATTTTAGCTATCATAAGCCACTCGTATCATTTGTTGAAATTGAAAACATTGAGGATGCATAATAATAAAATAAAGAAAATAAAACATGACCTTTATAGCAATATTATAATGAACCTATAATTATCCCGCTCCTAATGCTGCTTTCGTCTCATTCTCTCTCAGTTTGTTTTACGGAAGGTTTCACTTCTATCGTGTCTAACCGTTAGACGCCCTCTTTTTTTTTTTCTTTTGAGCTGCAAGTTTTACTCAAGGCACCTCCACAACCACAAACGAATTCTAGAGTTTTCTCGGGGAATTAGTCTGAAAACCTCATTGTTTAAAATCCTTGGCATGATATGTTCCTTGTACTTTTCCTTGCAGGTCTTCTAAAACATAATAACAATTCCCTAAACATTCCCTGACTCTAGATTTCACCCATTGAGGATTGAATTTCGCATTCGTATTTTTCTGAAAATTACTCTGGCTGAAGTTTCTTCGGAATACTTCTTGCCCTATCCTAAAATGAATTTGCCGAGTGCGCAAGTTATACTGCTTGGCGTTTTTATCTGCTGCTGATGCAATTTGCTGTTTTATTTCTTTTCTCAACAACTGCAATTGATCGTCTTTCCTAAGGGGATTAAGTGATTCATCTAATAAATTGAACTTACTTAATAGACTATAATGAGACCCATGTGTGATCATATCAAAGCCAAAAACTGCATGATATGGAGAACAGTTAATGCTCACATGATGACCATTCCGCAGAGCACAACTAATTGCTGGAATATGTTCATCCCACTCTCTATGATCATCGTTAAGATAAGCTCTAATCGCTGCTATGATTGATCGATTCACCCGTTCTGAGGCGTTGGCTTGAGGTGAATACAACGCTGTATATACATGCTTAATACCAAGCTTCGTTAGCCACGCGTTAAATTCGACCGCTTTGAATTGTGCTCCGATATCGCTCACTAGGATTTCCGGAATACCAAACATAAAGAAAATATGATCCTGAAGAAACTCCTGTATTAAACGAGATGTCAACTTCTTCTTCTTGGAAAAGTGATCCAAAACTATTACCAACCCAATATGCCCTCGCTTACTGCGTGGATATGGACCGAGCAGGTCTATGTATAACCTTTGAAAAGGACGCATTGAAACTGCTGGCTTTCCCAACGGCGGTTCTAAAATGTAATTCGGGGCTTTGGTAGACTTGCAAATATCACAGTTTCGTACATAATCTCTCACTTGTGACACCATGCCTGGCCAATAAAAAAATCTCCTTATTAATTTTAGGGTATTAGCCATTCCTCCATGTGCTGATATAACACTATTATGAGCACTGCCTATGACTTCAGTCGTCAAACCAGATGGAATCCACAGTTTCCATCTCGATTCTTGATTTTCTAAATTTCCATCATCATGTTCAGTTCGTATATAGACAAAACCATCTTCTACTCGTATATCTGGATACTCTCCCAGACTATCTAAAAACTTTTTTTTTCAAATTCTGATATTCACTATCACTAAAACAGTTGGAATTTAAATCAACACCAGGATAAACTTCTTCTAGTGCACTTATTTCATCTGAAAACATTCTCGAAAGCGCATCAGGTACGACATTGTCCCGACCTCTTCTATGGCTTATCGTGAACTTGTAACTTTGCAATTTCATGGCCCATCTAGCCAACCGTCCCTTCAAGTTAGGTTGCTTCATCAGCCACAAAAGACTAGCATGATCCGTAATAAATTCAAACTCCTGCATCTCTATATAGCATCTAAATCTGTCGATTGCTTCTAACGCTGCTAAACATTCCCGCTCCGTTACACTGTAGTTTTGTTGAGCTGAACTCAGTTTCTTGGACATAAATACAATTGGTTTTTCTTCTCCTTCATCTGACATTTGAACTAACGTAGCGCCTATGCCGACATCGCTCGCATCGCAATGCACATAGAACTTCCGTTCAAAGTTCGGGTTCTGCAAAACTGGAGCTGAAGTCAACGCAGACTTAAGCTTTTCAAAGGATTTCTGAGCTTGCTCGTTCCAGACAAATTTCTTTTTCGACGCCAGAAGCTCGGTGATTGAAAAACTAATATCTGAGGAGTTAGGTATAAATCGTTTATACCATCCGACTACTCCCATAAACGCTCTTACTTGTTTAACTGTTTTCGGAATTGGCCATGACTGAATCGCGTCTGTTTTTGATGTGTCAGTTGAAATTCCTCCATTGCCTACTATATATCCTAAAAATGCCACTTTTGTGACACAAAATTTGCTCTTTGCCACATTTAAAGTCACATTCGCCATTCGAAATTGCTCAGCTAGCTTGGCTAACACAATAAGATGTTCCTCAAAGCTTTCTGATACTACACATAAATCGTCTAAGTATCCAAAAGTACAATATTTTAATTCAGGGGGGAACCAAATGGCATAACCACAAAATGATACAATGGACGACCGGGTACTGTAAATGCTGTGATTGCTTTTGATTCCTCACTCAAACCTATTTGTCAAAAAGCATCCTTCAAATCTATCTTGGAGATGATGTTAGCTTTTGGTAGTCTTGCGAAAATTCCATTGATGCTGGGCAGTGGGTATGCGTCTTTCTTTGTAACCTCGTTAATACGTCGTGCATCTAAGCATAAACGAACTTTTCCAGGTTTAATCACCAAACGCATGGGCGAACTCCAAGGACTATTTGACTTCTCAATAACTCCTAGCTCTAACATTCTATCGATCTCCTGAAACATAACTTTTTCAACCGCCGGTGAAACTGGGTAAAATCGCTGTTTAATCGGGGTGGCATTGCCTACCTCTATATGATGTTGCAGAAGCTTTGTTCTTCCGAGGCCTTGCCTTTCAAAGTCTGGAAATAGACTAATGATTCCGCCTAAACGTTTTTCTTCTTCTGCTGTCAGCGGAAACTTTTCCTCACCGTCTTTCTCTGGTAATCTAGGCACGTTGCTATTTGAAGTTTCAATCGAGGAAATTACACCCGGGGGCAATTTGAAAGCTTTCCAAAAATCTGTTCCTAATACTACCCTATGCTTAATCGAAGGGATTATAAAGAAATTAATGTCCTTCATCTGCTCCCTATATTTTACGTTCAGTTGTATGGATCCAATAACTGTTTGTGGCTGTCCATCAGCCGTTTTTACTGACGAATAAATTTTGCGAAGTTTTAAATTGTGCGACCAGTCTATTTTAGCCAGGTCTGCTCCAATGCAACTAATATTTGCCCCTGTGTCTAATAAGTCTAATTCTAAAAATTGTAAAAATGAAATTGAAGCATAAAATCGGCCATCTACGGCTTCATTAATTACTGAACAAATTAACCTTCTTTTGGTATTTCGTACAGTTTTCCAAAAGTTACGCATACGCAAGGTTGAGCGCTTTGGTGCTCTCTTGACGCATACGACATTACTATCATCAGAAAATATTCTTTCGCGGACTCTTGCATATTCTTTTAAACGTATGTGGTATGGTTTAATTGGATGTAACTTAATATTCTTTCTATTTGTTTGTAAATCTGAAATGTTTTCTTGCTTTTCTTGTTCAGTGTAATTTACTAAGGGTCCGTCCACTTGTTGCCATACGGTGGTCCCTTCCGATAGTTTTCCGTCAGATTTGAACATTTTATGCACTGCGGCTTGTATACTCCTTTTGTTCCGCAGCCGTAACAAAAGATAATCCGATCTTCTAGGCACATGTCCCAGCGATGTCCTTCTACGTCACAATTCCAACAAACCAAAGAATTCGCCACTCGCTGAACTGCATCTACCTCTTTCACCGACAACTCGTCTTCTGACTGTTCTGTGGCGTCTAGTACTGCAGCTACGGATTTGCAAACGGGTTTAGTGTCTGCAACTGCTGCACTAGTCTATCTTCTTCCAATGGAACCGAAAGCCTACTAACAATGGATATTACATCATCATAAAAATTATCAAATGATTCTCCAATCTTTTGCTTCCTACTTCTTATTTCTTCAAAAATTAAATCATCATCCTTGTTATCACGATATTGTCTTTTGAGTTTGTCACAAAAATCTGTCCATTCTACTTGCGTGATCTCTTTACGGTATCTCCAATACCAATCTCGGGCTTTTCCAGTTAGGAGAATATGTAGGTTCTTACAGACTACTGAAAAGTCTCCATCTAAACTATCCATAGTTAATGCACGCACTCTGTACAAGAGTTCTTGCTCGGTACTGCCTTTTTGTGATCCCTCGAATTTTATACCCCAACTCTGGATAATCTGTGTAACCTTTTCGCTCCTAATACTTGATGTAGAAATCGGCGAATTTCTGGGTGAAGATTGTGCTCTAGCCTGCGTATTTAATTCTTGTATGCTGGCTGCTGCTTCATTCGTCTGCAAACTCTCAAACTTCTGATTTATAAGATTCTCTATTCTTTCAAACAATCTTTCGTAGTCGACCGCTGGTGCCGATGTACTAGCTGTGGCGTTGACTCTTGTCTGATGTCTCTCAAAATTTTCTGGTTGAGCGCGTTGTACTCTTCGCTTAGGAGGTCTTCCCTGTCTTTTCGCTGTTCGTAGTGGTTCTACCTCTTCTGATGAATTCATCACCGTATTTTGCGGACTATTGTCATCAGGTATGGCTGACTGTTCTGGACCAGATAAAAGGTGTGCTTGCCTCTGCTGTCGCGTATTATGGACTTTAGGAACTGCTCCTCGTTTTTGACTGGCTGATAACTCAGTTCTAACTTGTACATCTCTAAGGTGGCATAAAGACTTGCATACCGGACACTCTTGATTTGTCGAAACATAAGTAATTATACAATTTCTATGGAATGAGTGCATACACTTTGTCGTTGCCCTTTCGTGTACGTCTGAAATAACTTGTGAACAAATGCTACACACTTGTGATGAGGATGATTGAATAGGGATTCCCGGAGAGAAGGAAAAATAACCCAATCTTCATTCGTTGAATTCAAAATATGAACTGATTTTATTTACAAAAGTACGGAGTTTATATAGGAAATCTTAGGCTCTAGGAGGTAACAATTGTTCTTAAGGAGATCTTATTCTAGTACGACTCACACCCACGCATTCGGGGGTTGAAAAATTATTATTATTTTAGGCACGGCGTCGGCCACTTGACATCCTGCCGTTGTGATCGTTTGGGTTAGTTTACAATTACAAGTGTTTTTCCCACAACGCGTGTGGCTGATTGTAATTCTAGTCATATGCTAGGTTAGTTGTTTGTGCCAAAGTACAGTTGTATTACATTTTCTTTAGTGCATATGATTTGGTGAAGCCTCTTCAGATGAACACGATGTTTATTCTTAAACAATGATCGTGGTGCCTCCTCGTAATCTCTATCACTGTGTATTACTGACATTTTTAAATATTCGATAGCGTTATCAATTCAACCAAATGTTAATCAAATTCTTATTGTTTTGAAGTGAAAACTTCTTTAGAATCGTTGGGAGTGATTTGAGACTCGATGAAACGAAAAAGCGACACTAAAAAGAGACACATATAGATCTTATAGTATTTAGCCTGCGAGAGAATGAGATGCAAATATATAAAAAGCATTATGAATAAAAAGCATTATGAAAAACTTCGATCGCAAAGCGAGCACACTAACAACAGAGCCACGTCGACACTTTGTAAATTGCCGTCGAGTTCTGTAGTTAGTGTGCTCGCTTGGCAATCGGGCGGCCGGGGTTCAACTCCCAGCTTGGTCGAAGTTTTTCATAATGCTTTTTATTCATAATGCTTTTTATATATTTATATATTTTTTTGAGATACATTTTTATTTACTTTTTATACCCTTGCAGAGGGTATTGTAAAATTGGTCAGATGTTCGTAACGCACAGAAGGAGGCGTTTACGACCCCATAAAGTATATAAATTCTTGATTAGCATGAGAAGCTGAGTTGATATAGCCATGTCCGCAAAATGTTTTCTTCTAGACCTATATGATATAGTGGTCCGATCCTAAAGATTTTCATACTTTATCTTACCCGGGTAATAAAAAACCCCAAAAAAAGATTTCATCCCGATAGCTCTTAAGACGGCTGAGTAAAACGCATTCGCACAGACGGACGGACAGATGGACATGGCTATATCAACTCAGCCCTGAGAAGCGTAAACGCCTCCTTCTGTGCGTTACGAACATCTGACCAATTTTACAATACCCTCTGCAAGGGTATAAAAAGTAAATAAAAATGTATCACAAAATATATAATGAATGAATGCACAGCAACTAGAATCACTGTCTGTTCAGCTCTCTAAAGTGGGAGAAATATGTGCATGCGAAACCAGATTGAGCAATGGAAAAACAGTTTTAATTGTGGCAATTTATATTTCACCGAATCAATCAATAAATAGCATCACGGAATTCATTCATGAAAATTTAATAAAGTATACACCAGAAGTATCGCGGATACTTAGAAAAGATTACGATAAAGTTCCAATGATTTTAAGTGGCGATTTTAACGTACATTTTGCATTGGACACAGCGGTTCCTTTAATTGACTTTCTCAATACAACATTCAGTTTAAAAATGTGTAACAATCGCACTGAATCAACAACACGATCAAAAACAACAATTGACGCGGTATTTCAAAGATATGTTGACAACATCGAAACCAAAGCATTCGTATCATATTTTAGCTATCATAAGCCACTCGTATCATTTGTTGAAATTAAAAACATTGAGGATGAATAATAATAAAATGAAGAAAATAAAACATGACCTTTATAGCAATATTATAATGAACCTATAATTATCCCGCTCCTAATGCTGCTTTCGTCTCATTCTCTCTCAGTTCGTTTTACGGAAGGTTTCACTTCTATCGTGTCTAACCGTTAGACGCCCTCTTTTTTTTTCTTGAATAATAATTTTGAATAATTTTTCTTTTCGGGTTACTCTAACAATAAGTGAACTCAGGTGAAATAATTTACTTTATCACTAGGGACCTCTTGAAATCTGCGTAAGGGATGCTAGTTTCTTAGCAACAGGAAATAGAAATTCACATAAGTACACTCATATTTTGGGTAGTGTCTTTCTTTTTAGGCAGTTGGGTTAGGGTCACTTGACTCTACATCCCATAGTTCCATTTTCAAAAAAAATCATCTTCCCTCTTTTATTTGGGTTGCACCTACATAAATGAATTTAAAAAGGGATTCGTTACCTGTCTTAATATAGTCGCTTGCTATGCCAATTATGATCTGGGGTTGGCTGATTAAACCATTAATGTTCTCACCAATGTCCTGACCACTCACAATTAAGCTGCTACGGGCTATACTAAAAGGGATAACAAAACTAGACTGACTAGTCTATGTACTCTCTACAATAATACTAGCGGTTGCATTATCCTTGGATGATGTTTTAGCCATTTGTCACAATCATAATTCCAGGTAATACGTATTCTATTAAAGAAAGAGGTACAGAGTCTAGGCTACCATCATGCCTTCGTCTACTCAACACTTTTCAAACCAGAGTCTAGCTCTCGGTCACATGCCAAAAGTTAGTAGTTTCTGCTGTTTTGACAGTTATTGTTTGACTTGGGTTCATGTTGACAGTTAGCTTTAAAATATTCGGAACAATTAGTAACCTAGTTGAATATCCGGACCAGATCTCTGGGCATCGCCGGAGACGGTAATTCCAATAATAGTTAACTCTACGATTTTAATTGTTGATAGTATAGAATAAAAGATTAGAATGCACAAAGAAATTAAAAGAAGAAAAGGTCAATCTACCAAATGAATTATCTACCTGAGAAAACCTTAAGGAGATAATTATCAAATTAGAATCGGGCCCCCCAGTTGGGCGCCAGAAATTACTGTAAGGTACAAAGCCTTAACGTAGCCGATAGGCAGCAAAAATTATTGTATCTAATTAGAATGTGCCCCATGGTTGGGCGGCAAAAATTTCTGTAACTAAATATCTATAACCACGACACCACAGAGGCTTACCAACCATTGCAATCGGCAACTATACGTTATTGTGTGAGGCCTATCTTGGTGTTAACACGATTCATCTGCGGGACTCTTAATGCGGCTAGCAAGACAATCGGCTGGGGTGGTTCTTTGATGAATGTGTTTCACCCACTCACACGTCAGCAACTTTAAATAAAGTCCCTGTGCTGAAACTCGAAATAGAATAGAGAGAAAAGAATAGAAGAAAATAGTCCTAGTGTTGGCTGTATAGGTGTATTTACAGCCGCGCTCTCTACCCACCCACCATGATTTTCCTTTCAGCGCTAGGGGAAAATCCCAGAACAAACATCCTTATTCACATTAGATTGCCCAAAAAGAAAGTTCAGAAAATTACCTCATTATAAAAATCATTATTATTCACTTAAATTAATGTATTCTCACAATCATTCATTTCTTAGAATCTAATGTTTCATTCTGTAGTATTCTGAGAACAAAGTTAACTCACATTAAAAAAAAACCAAAACCATTCCATAATATATATATAAGAAAATTTACAATTTCATAAATGATCAACAAATTAATTTGTAATTACCAAAAAAAATATATAGCTCGAAACTTTAACGCATATCGATTTATATTCAAAGATAATTAAATCAATATCAAAAAAAAAAAAAATATTGAACATGAACATTAACTTCTCTTTTTTTTTTCTTTTTTTTTTAACTTCGACCCACTGTGCAAAAGCAAAACGCAACGCTTACATATGCAGCGTATAAAAATTAACCGTTCAATTTTTTTCAACTCTTCACATACAAAATGTTTCAATAAAACAATTATGCATATTTATTCACTCTTGCCTTTTTTCTTTTGATACTTTTCTCCGTTTTAGAGCGAAGCTCTCTTAGGCGCGTCGCGGTAGGAAATTTTTTTTTAAAAATCGTCAGACGTCAGATCTGCAGCGTGTCAGATTTTTTCTTGTAGCGCAATAAAACGATAATTTATCCATTAAATTCTACATGACAGTGTAGTTCTGAAGGTGTGTGTTGGCCTCCCCTGCACCTGGTCCGTGGTTTAACTGATGTAGAGGTCGTCGAATATTTTTTTTTTTTTTTTTTAAATTATATGCTTTTATTATAAATATATATATAAACATATTCATATATACATTGTACATAAATATATCATCTGTACTTATATATGTATATTTTGTATAATAATTATGTTAACAAATTTTTTAGAATATATGTATGTATGTATGTATATATATGTATGTATGTACATATATGAACGTGAAACTTTATGTATATGTAAAACTTTATTATATGTACCTATGTATGTATGTAACGTACATTTTTCTCATTTAGCTTTGAAAACGCATGCATGTATGTATATACAACCATGTAAATGCATTCATATGTATGTACATATTTATGTATGTATGTTATCATTACTATTGAATACGTATGCTTACATACATATTCAAATGTTTGTACACACTTGGCCTTAAGACCCATGCGTACACACTTCTATGTATGTACATACAGTGGCGGCAAATTATTTGAGTACATTTTTTTATGACCTTAAATTCTGATTTCATTTGATTGTTACTTAATGTTGGTGAAAAGTTTTGATATGTTAATTTATAACGTTCAATTGGTTATTCTTTTGAGATGATGTTCTGTAAATTTCGTGGGCATATCTCTAATGGTTTTTTTTTTAAATGGGTTTTGATAAAAAGCTCCCAAATTCGGACCCGGCAAAAAAAAAAAGACACATTTTCAAAATTTGTAAATTTGATCGTACACCTTTGGACTCAAAGAAAAACCTTCTTTCTACTTCTTTCTAAAAAACCTTCTACCTTCTTTTGGTAGAAGGGTTTTTTTTTCAATAAACACTATTTCAAGATTTAAATATTTTTTACCTACTGCGTCTTCTTATTGCTTGCCTGTTGTCGAATTTTTGTCCCTTTTACCTACTTAACGGCGTTTTGCATCAAAAGAAAGAGAGGGAAATAGTTGGGCTGTTAAAAACACAGAAACAGAAAAAAACACCTTTTTTTCAAGGCAACGAAGTCTATCTATATTGAATCCGATTTTGATAAGCAATATCTCATTCGACAGGACATTTAATTGACTATCTTTCATAGTTCAAGTGCAATTATACTTTAGTGTGTGTTAGTGGCGTAAAGTGACGTCAAGCAGAGAGACCAAAAAATTCCATACAAAATTGAATTTTTCAAATGGCTCCAAAATGGACCCTGGGGCCAAATTGAAAATTTGTGGTATGCAGTTTATCTTAGTTTTACTAGATCTAAAACTTTTTCTTTGAGTCCAAAGGTGTACGATCAAATTTACAAATTTTGAAAATGTGTCTTTTTTTTTTTGCCGGGTCCGAATTTGGGGGCTTTTTATCAAAACCCATTTAAAAAAAAAACCATTAGAGATATGCCCACGAAATTTACAGAACATCATCTCAAAAGAATAACCAATTGAACGTTATAAATTAACATATCAAAACTTTTCACCAACATTAAGTAACAATCGAATGAAATCAGAATTTAAGGTAAAAAAAAAATGTACTCAAATAATTTGCCGCCACTGTATGTACATATGTACATATCAGATTTAGTCTTGTAAACGTATGCATACGTATACATAACTACATATATGGAAATACGTATGTACATATGTATGAACATACATACAATATTAAATTTCACGACAATAGCTCAGAAAATAACGAAGTTATTAAGAAAAGTCACTGTTCGTGACTTTGTCATTTGTATGGGAGCTATATGATATAGTGATCCGATCCGGCTGAATTCGCGATATACAAGCCTACATGCAAAATTTCAGCTCTGTAGCTCTTACGATCTAGGAGGAGTTTGCGTTGTTCCAGACGGACGTACGGACATGGCTATTTGAACTCGTCTCGTCGTGCTGATCAAGAATATATATACTTTATATGGTCGGAGATGCTTCCTTCTATGCGTTGCACACTTTTGACCAACATTAATATACCCTTTTTGCAAGGGTATAAAAAGTATGTGTACACAAAGGCGTCGCCTAGTACTGGCATGGGGTGTTACCTTCACTCCCCCAATATTGCGATCAATTTAGTGAGACTTCAAATCGAAATGTATTAACAAAATTCAGTTACACTTCAGTGACCCCCTAAATTCGACGAATTCCTAGAGAGCTTCGCTCTACCCGGGTGTCCCGTGACACCTCATTGCTTTTTTTCTTTTGAGCTGCAAGTTTTACTCAAGGCACCTCCACACTGGGCGTATAGCATGTCAGACAAGGCCGCCATCTAGGCATGTGGCAACCCGCCCACACAGCTCCTTTCCAGGCTAGCTGGTGAGCACTTCATCAGGGCACAGGTCAACGGGATTTGGCTGTACAGCTGCTATTTGCCGCCCAGTCTGTGCCTCACAGACTTTTGCAAGGCGCTTGATGAACTGTCGACCGACGTAAGGACACACAGACCCACCATAATCGCGGGAGACTTCAACGCATGGGCACAGGAATGGGGAAGCTCCTCCACAACGCGCGCGGCCGCGCCCTACCCGACGCTTTTGCCTCCCTAGACGTCGAACTTTTGAATCATGGCACCCAAAACACGTTCAATCGGGCCGGTAGGGGATCCGTGATAGATCTGACGTACGTAAGCAGTGGTCTTGCGAGGTCATCACCCTGGAAACTGGATAATTGTTATACGGCGAGCGATCACGAGGCGATCTGTGTTACTATAGGCCGTGCAGCGTACAGACGGCTGCACGAAGCGCACCCCCTCCCTGCTGACATGCCCTTCAAAGAAGACTCGCTGGACCCCCAGGCGTTCTCTTCAATGCTGTCCCGGCAAATTCTCACAACAGTCACGGCGCAAGAAATGGCAAACGAAGCCTGCAGTTTGTTATCAGCGGTCTGTACGGCAAGTATGGCCCAATCCAGACCTTTCAGAAGCCACCACAAGCCGGTATACTGGTGGAACGGAGAAATTGGAGATTTAAGGAGATCCTGTATGGCCGCAAGAAGGAAATACCAACGAGCAAGGAAGCGCATGGACCCGGACTGGACACTCCACCACGCTCATTACAGCTCGGCTAGAAGGTCCTTCAAGAAGGCAATCCTTTTCGCGAAAAGGGAAATTTATCTGCAGCTGTGCGACTCCGCAGAGCACGATCCATGGGGAAAAGCGTACAAAACAGTGGTCAAGCGGATACACGCAAAGCGTCAGCGCGTCCTAACTGACGCTGAAGAAGTCGCAAAAATTGTCGACGGCCTCTTCCCCAACCGTCCGATTTCCCCTAGCATAGCCCAACATCCAGTTCCATTATCCCACAGCATTGATGCGATCTCCTCGGATGAAGTCGTGGCGGCGGCGAAATCACTCCAACTCGGCAAAGCACCAGGTCCAGATCGGATCCCAAACCGCGCCGTAAAACTGGCCCTGTCTCTACGACCAGATGTCTTTGCAGCCGTCTTCAATCGCTGCCTCACCGAGGGATTCTTTCCCGAGCAATGGAAGACCCAGAAGTTGGCCCTCCTGCCAAAGCCGGGGAAGCCAACAGACACCTCCCCCTCCTATAGACCGATACGCCTGGTGGACTCTATAGGCAAGGTGTTTGAAGGCCTCATCGGAACGAGACTGAACGCTTACGTCAACGAGTGCGGCGGTCTCTCGGCCAATCAATTCAGTTTCCGCAAGGCAAGATCCACCATTGACGCAGTCAGCAAGGTGGTTGGCATCGCCAGCAGCGCCATTGAAGGAACAAGATGGAAAGGAGGCTCCAAACAGTACTGCCTTGTCGTCACGCTCGACGTAAAGAACGCCTTTAATTTGCGATGTATATATTTATATATTTATTTAAAACTAATGTAATAAATGAATTAAAAAAAAAAAAAACACACACACACACAAATATATATATCTTTTGTTGTTATTTATGTAATAAATGAATTAAAAAAAAAAAAAAAAAAAAAACACACACAAAGGCATAGGTATAAACTTCGGCATAGCCAAAGTTAGCTTCTTTGATATTTATACCCTTGCAAGAAGGATATATTAGTTTTGTTTTAGTTCAAATATCCATGCCCGTGCGTTTGGATCAACGCAAACTCCTCCTACACCGTAAGAGCTACAGAGAAATTTTGCATGTAGGCTTGTATATGCTGCAGAGGTTGTATATCTCGGATTCAGCCGGATCGGACCACTATATCATATACATAGGTCCCATATAAACGGAAAGTCACGAACAGTGACTTTTCTCAATTACTTCGTTATTTTCTGAGCTTTTGTCGTGAAATTAGATATTAGTGAGTTTATTAAACCTATAAGCGACTATGCCAAATTTGATCAAGAACGGGTGATTATATCATATAGGAACCTATGGAACCTATAGGACCGATTGGTCGAAAACATTGACTTTTGTCAATTACTTCGATACTTTAAGCGCGATTGCTTTCAAATTAACCATTTGTTAGTTTAATACGTTAATGACAGTGCCGAATTTGATAAAGATCTGGTGACTATATCATATAGCTCCTATACGAACGATCAGTGATAAACAGTGATTTTGATCAATATCTTCGTTATTTCCTATGCTAAGATTGTAGGCCGTTCTTTCGCAAACATAAGCTTTTTTAGATAAAACGTTTTTCCACTTTGATGGCTATAGGTAAGGAAAGAGTTACCAAAAATGTTGCAAGGGTATACAAACTTTGTCGCGGTTGAACTTAGCCCCGCCCCTCTGGCTTATGTTTCCGTTGGCAACATTTCAATTTCGTGATTTGTGAGATCGAATCTTGAGGCTCAATAGCCAAAACTTAAGCGGCAAAGCTCCAATGTTTGGCAACAAGAACTTTAAAATCGTTAAAGAAATATAATATTACATAAAGTTTCACACCAATGAAATGATCTCCTTCTTTCTTATTTTGTAATCCTTACTTTGAATGAAAAAGCTTTTTTGGTAACATATTTATTTTTTGAATAAAAATATTGTTTTTCGTTTTAGTATTTACTGAATTTGCTTTATATTCATTTAAAGAAAAACTGTTAAAAACATCAATGTTTTGCTTAAAAACATCGATGGTAGCAAACATCGATGTTTCTCCAGCTCTAAAATACAGTGGCCAATTTCCTCAGAAGTCCAAAAAATTATGGGAAAAATAATACTGACATTGATACTCGCTGTAGGAGGCAAACTCGACGTCTCGTCGTGAAAGAAAGCATGTCATGTAGTGCAATCAAACGTCAGCTACAACTGAATTTATCCAGTAGAAGGGTTAACCAGGTTTTACAGGGAACGACATGGTAAAATATGCTTCCAGTGAGGCAATGCCCAGGCTATTGAAACGTCACATAACCGCTCGTCTGGCATTTGGTGAAAAGTATAAATTTCGGTCAGAAGAATTCAAAGAATTTTTTCCGACGAAAGAAAGTCTAGAATCTCTAGAATTAGAGCTTTATCATGCAGTTCCAGATTTAATTTTACGAAGTTAAGTCGCAATATTTAAGAAAACCATAGATTTGCGCAAATGCCTCATGGACAATCTTTGACTGACATTGAAAAGGGCAAAATTATAGCCTTAAGCGATGGTGGTATCAGTGGTTGGGATATTGCTCGTCAAATTGGGCGTCAACCAATGCAAATAAATCTTCATGTTGTCATTTGGAATACGAACGGTCTGTGCAGGAACAGACCTAAGGTAGAGCTATACCTCAAATCTAAGTATGTTATATTTACCTACCTTTTGTTTATGTATAACCTTCTAAATGTCCCGTTTGTCACAGATTCCATTGATTATCCACATTCGGATAAATTGTAGAATGAGGGTTCTCCCCACAAAAAAAAAAAAAAATTGGGCGTAGTCAATTCTTTGTCCAAAACTTTTTGAAAAACCCACCTTTTTATGGCTCAAGAACAGGACGTAAAAGGCATCTCAACTAGCGAGAGGAAAGGCAAATGATACGGAACGTCAGCAACTCCTCAATGTCATCATCACTTTTGCGTTTGACAAGTGGGCTGAATGTATCCTTTTCTACAATTTTCTGGGCACTTAAACGTTCCGTTACTGCGGTATGAAAAAATGAAGCAAGTCCCCAATCTAATGCCACGTCACAAAACTGACAGATTGAATTTTGCATCAAGTAATTTCAATACGATATGGAATGAGGTAACCCCAAATCAAGGATATTTTAAGTAGTTTTTAAGCAGTTGTTTTTTAGATAATTTTTTCTGACGAAAAATGGATGGGCCAGATGGTTTTTGAAGCAATTGGCATGACATTAGGAAGAAACCACTCCAATGTATGGGGAGCATTTTCCGTAAGTGGTGTCCTTTCATTACAAGTGGTATCATCCCGAATGAAAAGCGTCGACTACATCCTTCCTTTGGAAAGTGGTCTGGTACCATGTCCATGTCAGCCGAGAGACAAAAGCATGGTTTTCGTTTAAAGGAATTAAAGTTTTAGAGTGGCCTGCATATTCTCCTGAACTGAATCCAATGGAAAATCTATGGGTGATACAGGCTAACTTCGACCGCATCATAGTTTGTATACCCTAGCATCATTTTTGGTAACTCTTTCCTTATCTATAGCCATCAAAGTGGAAAAACGTTTAAGCTAAAAAGGCTAATGTTTCTGAAAGAACGGCCTACAATCTTAGCATAGGAAAAAAAGTAACGAAGTTATTGACAAAAGTCACTGTTTTCGAAAGATCGTTCCTATGGGAGCTATATGATATAGTCACCTGATCTTAATCCAATTTGGCATAGTCGTTTATATGCGTAATTAACTCACCAATATTAATTTCACGACAATAGCTCAGAAAATAACAAAGTTATTGAGAAAAGTCACTGCTCGTGACTTTGTCATTTGGGAGCTATATAATATAGTGATCCGATCCGGCTGAATCCGAGATATACAACGCTTGCAGTATATACAAGCCTACGTGCAAAATTTCAGCTCTGTAGCTCTAACGGTCTAGGAGGAGTTTGCTTAGATCCAGACGGACGGACGGACGGACATGGCTATTTCAACTCGTCTCGTCGTGCTGAGCAAGAATATATATACTTTATATGGTCGGAGATGCTTCCTTCTATGCGTTGCACACTTTTGACCAAAATTAATAAACCCTTTTTGCAAGGGTATAAAAATTCATAGTAATTTTATAACCAGAGGGCCGGGGCGAACTTTGACCGCATCAAAGTTTGTATACCCTTGCATGTTTTTTGTGTAAAAGCTCTAATATTTGCGAAAAAACGGCTTAGGAAATAACGAAGATATTGATCAAAGTCACTGTTCACCACCGATTGTTCCTATGGAAGCTATATGATATAGTCGCCCGATCTTAATTAAATTTGGCACAGTCATTAAGAGTTATGCTAAACTGAGAAATATAAATTTTTATGACAATTGCTTCAAAAGTAACGAATTTATTGACAAAAGTCACTGTTTTCGACCGATCGTTCCTATGGGAGCTATATAATATAGTCGCCCGATCTTGATCAAACTTGGCACATTCGTTAATAGTTATGCTAAACTGAGAAAGTCGTTAACAGGCGTAATAAACTCTCTAATATTAAATTTCACAACAATAGCTAAAAAAATAACGAAGTTATTGAGAAAAGTCACTGTTCGTGACTTTGGCATTTGTATGGGAGCTATATGATATAGTGGTCCGATCCGACTGAATCCGAGATATACAACCCCTGCAGTATATACAAGCATACATGCAAAATTTCAACTCTGTAGCTCTAACGGTCTAGGAGGAGTTTGCGTTGATCCAGACGGACGGACAGACGGACGGACGGACATGGCTATATGAACTCGTCTCGTTATGCTGATCAAGAATATATACTTTATATGGTCGGAAATGCTTCCTTCTATGCGTTGCACACTTCTGACCAAAATTAATATACCCTTTTTGCAAGGGTATAAAAATACAACATTAAGACTTAGCTTAATACACTTATTTTATATTTATTGACCTCCAGCCAGCATACAATAAAGCAGAGCCTGGCACTCATATCCCCCGGGGGACGAACACGTTCGGCACCTCGTATGCGTGTAACCGAACGGCTGCCGAAGTCCTCACACAGAGGATGAGGGTTGATTTAGTTTCCCTCAGCATTTCGACGCAAGCAGATCTATGTCGCTTTGTTGAGAGAACACACATGAAAAAATTGATCGCTGTTTTGTTTTCTCTATCTTTTTCTTGCATAAGATTATTTGCTGCACTCGTTTTCTTGATTTGAGGCAGAATTTGATGAAGTTAAATTTTGCGCAGTGTAAAGCAACATCCGCATACAAGCAAGTGCACACATACAACTAAAGTTTTTTAGCGCTCTCTTTGTGCCGGGCCCTGCAATAAAGGTTTGATAAAAAGTCTAATGTTCGCGAAAGAGCGGCCTACAATCTTTGGCTGGAGCAATGCATCCCATGTAGCATTCTATTCTATTGTATATTTATATTTATATGACTGCTATGTAATATATAAAGAAATTTAATAATAAATAAATAAACAAAATGTTCGCTTAAAATAAAAAAGCGGCAAGAAAGCCAAATAATTTTTGAACAAATCCAGGATTCCCGGATCCCGCATTTGCAACATGCCGATATGAGTGCCTGACCCTGGAGCAAGAGTATAGCGAAAGATTAACGCGGAAGAATAGGAATAGGAAGCAATTTAGGGTTTGCATAATGAGAGAGAGGCGTTTTCGTTTGAAAATTGTTCGTGTTGCAAGCCGATGTAAAAACGAGGCTAATGTGGCAACAATTCGACGCCAGAAGGTCTATGTCGCTTTGCTAAAGAGCACATGAAAAATGATTCATCCTTTTTATACCCTTGCAGAGGCTATTATAAAATTCGTCAGATGTTTGTAGAGCACAGAAGGAGACGAGTTACTGATAACCCATTACCATTACATTATTAAGTGCTATACGAAAAATCGATAAAGCAGTGGGAGTATCTCTAACAAATTTACTAGTGAGATACATATTTTTGCACGTTACAATTTCAATAAGATCGAAAACAACGAAACATATGTTGCAGTCAATATAAATCGCCTCTGCTCAAACTCTGCCGACAGCGCTGCCAGTGCCAATTATGAATCTGTTAGACTAGTTCAAACATTATAAATGGTTTATTTTTTTGTCAGTAAAAAGATGGACATATAAAATATTTATTTTTGCTGGCAAATAAATGATGACCGATTCGTGCGATCAGAGTCAGAGTAATTTAGGGTTGCAAAACAATCGATGGTACTATCGATAGTATCGATGGTTTTTTGAAATGGCAATAGCTAGATAGTATTTTATCTAGCTATTGCCAGATTATCGATTGTTTACAAAATTGGCACGTGCCAGGGAAGGTCGGGAAAAGCGTAAGTACTTTATAAAAATGTTCATTTTAGTTGTTAAATTCTCGATTTATCTCATAGTTATTAGGAGTATTTATTAGAACCGCGTGCTGAAAATACGGAGAAATATTTGGAAAAACGGGTAAGCGAACGATTTGTTTTAAAAACTTATTGCCCATTTTGTAATTCGACTCACATGATTTGTTATACCCTTGCAAAAAGCTTATAGTAATTTTATAGAAGTGTGCAATACATAGAAGGAAGCATCTACGACTATTTAAGTATATATATTCTTGATCAGCACGACGAGACGAGTTCATATGTCTATATCTGTCCGTCCGTCTGTTTGGATCAACGCAAACTCCTCCAAAACCGGAGAAGCTTTAGTAGTTGATTGTAAACATATTTTTCACAATAAACGAATGAATAATGGGAAATAATTACAATATTTATTTTAATGAGCTTATAAAATATTAATCTTATATAGGTTTACGTAATACAAAGTGAATGCTAAAAGTATTTGGTTCTACAGGACTTTAAAATGTTGCGAGATTCTAATAATGTTTTTGGATAATTTTCAAGTGATTTGTTTCTATTTTCTTCAAGATATTGTATCTATTAACTCGCCTTATGCCGATTTCTTCATTAAAATATGCAAATATCAAGTGGGAATTTTTCATATATGATCTTGTGACATATCACAAGAGTTCTTATCATAATACGATCAGGAAACGAAAAGTCTCTATGCAATTTGACTAAAAAACTATTGAGGAAGCTTTACTAAAATAGATAAATTTCCTTTTTTGTTTCTTTTTTAAATGGATTCAACATTAATTCCCAGCCGGACAGTGCAAATAATTTAACAATAAATTTAACGAGAGATTTGTGCATATGTGATCCCCTCTAGAAAATGTACAATTTATTATTCATTTTTAATTTAACTTTAAAGTATAAGAACATAGGAGTATTCCTACGTCGGCATCAGCTGGATCAATCAATATAATATCACAGAAATTCTATCTATATATATAAAAGAAAGTCGGGTTTGTTCAACCACTTATAACTCGAGATCTGCTGAATTAATCTTCATGGTTATTGATCTCTTTGGATTTGTTTCCCCCCGAATAGCAGAATATGTACATCTTAAAAATTATAAATAATTGCCGAAAAATTCCTTAAAACAGCCAATTTTTTTTCCCCTATACAAACTTTTTCTAACAATCAATCTAAATAAAGTCAACTGTTGTTTTAATGTCATTGTAGTGCTCTGTAATATACCATGTGAAAACTAACGTAAAATTCGAATATTGTGTTTTGTGTAGTAACATAATAGAAATTCGAATATCATGTTTTGTGCAGTGTTTAGTAACCCATATTATCAAACCAAACCAATTAGCAATCTAATCATTAGATTGTCATGGATTTTGGCCAATGTACGTGCGAGATCCGAAATTTCGGTTGCTTCTTCTGGAATACCGGCCACATTGTTAAACGGATGCCGCATGGCTCACTCAGCGTTAAAATTGGCATTAAGTCTTCAAACTACTGAACAACCGACATGTAACATTTCGAAATACTCCGCAATGGCCAAAGTTTTAGTAGCATCAAAAATTATCATATGGGACGAATCTATCGCGCATGGGAACGATCTATCTGCTGATGATATCTCGAAGCAATTGCTGAATATCGGTAATGGCCATGTTCCTGTTGACGAATCGAGCGGTTTGATTTCATTTCCTCCAAGTTTTTGCAATTTCGTATCATCAAAAGATGAACTTATCAACAAACTATTTCCGGATATCATTGCTAATCACAAAAATACTAAATGGTTAAGTGAGCGAGCAATTTTGGCGGCTAAAAATAAAGATGTAGATGACCTCAATTTTATAATTCAAAACAAAATCGTAGGTACTCTGTATTCATTCAAATCTATCGACTGTGTAACAAACGAAGAAGAAGCCACTAGTTATCCAACTGAATTTTTGAACTCCTTGGATGTGCCTGGATTACCACAGCACAATTTACAACTGAAGGTTGGCTCGGTAGTTATCATGCTTAGAAATTTAAACCAACCAAAACTGTGCAATGGAACGAAATGTGATTCACGCGTCGATACTCAAAGGAAAATTTAAATATGAGAAAGTTCTTATTCTAAGGATTCTGATGATCCCAACAGATGTGCCCTTTGAGTTTAAACGAATTCAATTCCCGATTCGTCTTGCCTTCGCCATGACGATCAACAAATCACAGGGCCAACCCTTGACTATTTGTGGCCACAATCTAGAAAATGCGTGTTTTTCTAATGGTCAATTGTCCGTGGCGTGCTCACGTGTCGGCAAACCATCCACATCATTTGTTCTTGGACCTGAACAAAAACCGAAGAATGTCGTTTACCACAAGGTGCTTAAATGAAAATCCGATTAATAAATTAATCCCAACCTGAACAACATAGTTTTCAATGATTTCTTTCTGTTTGGAAAACTTAATTATTTCCTTTTTTTTATTCTCATTCTCTATGTTTTCATCATCATTCATCATAATAAAATAAAAAAACTGTTAGACGGTACAAAGGGGGTTTGCTAGTTTGTTAAATAAAATAGAAAATATTTTAAGGATCAAGTACTTAATAAAAATGTACTTAATTAGGGCTTCAACTCATTGAGTTTATAAATGTTAATATTTCATTTAAAACTCAATTTATATTCATTTATTTATGCAAATGGTCGTGTGGTAATTACAAACTACTGTCAATCCTATAATACCTATAGGTTATAGAGCATTAAAATGAAAATTTTTTCTAATTAATATGTGATGAAATATGTTTTTAATAACATATTTCATAATATGTTTATAAACTAACGGGTGTTTTTTTAAGCGTTTGGTTTTTAAAATTGAAATGAAACACACAAAACGAGAGATTAATTGTTCACCGAACTCATCTTTCAATAGGTCCATTGTCTCACGTGCTGTGTGGCATGTGGCACCGTCTTGTTGAAACCACATATCAACCAGATCATTATCTCTCATTTTGGGCAAAAAAAAGTCTCTTATCATCGAACGATAACGCTGTCCATTGACGGTGACGTGGCGACCGTTATCGTCTTTGAAGAAAAATGGTCCAATGATAGCGCCAGCCCATAAACCGCACCCGTCAGTTGGCCACCGCGGTCATGTGACATTACACCACTGGATTATTTTTTGTGGGGATATGTAAAGTCATTAGTTTACCAGGACAAACCAACGTCAATTGGTGCATTGGAAGACAATATCAGTCGTGTTATTGGCGAAATTCCCTTAGACATGCTGGAAAAAGTGGTGCAAAATTGGACCTTCCGTGTTGATCACTTGAAACGCAGTCGCGACCAACATTTACATGAAGTCATTTTTAAAAAGTAATTGGCAGAGTTTGTTTTATCATCTCAAATAAAAATTTAACAATAATATTCAAATTTTGTGTGTTTCATTTCAATTTTAAAAACCAAACGCTTAAAAAAACACCCGTTATATATATATGCATTTCAATTGTAGGTATATAATTTTGTCAAGTTTATTTAAAGGGCTTAGCAATTTAGAAATCAGCCCACGAAAACATTAAATAAAGCATGTTGTCCTAAAAATCAATGTGGTTAAGCTCTATATTGAAATTTACAGAGATATGAAATTTATAAAGTTATCTCAACTGTTACAATAATTTCTTCTTACCACGCCCACTTCCGCCTCCATAATTTAGAAAAAACCGATTGGCTCTTGCAATTTTTTGACCATCGGGATCAAATTTGGCAGACTAATAAATTTTATCTATTTCTATCAAACTACCAAATTTGATTGAAATCGGAATTTGCCGTTGGCCGTTGGTTGCTGGCTTAACGACGAATTGCTTTCGTTCCCCGAAGAATAAAGTGAACCAAAAAGGAAAAGGCAGTTGGAATAATTAAATTTTGGATACCAATCTCGACCTAGAGGCATAGGAGGCGTAAGCCTAACCTAAAGACCTCGTGGTTAACCCTATAACCATAGGTTATTCAGCCTCCACATTATATTCATTTCACAAGGTATGTCGACTAGAAAAATTTTTTTGGACATTCGTATAAAATCACATTATTCGATCTAGGAAAAATTTACGTAAATTTTGGCATAATCCGTCATAGGCCTATCACCAACACCACATGGCCAAGACGACAATTCAATCAACCCTATGGAAGGAGATAATTTAATCGCTGATGTTAAACATCAGTCAACAGTGACGTC
The DNA here is from genome assembly GCF_018902025.1 of Drosophila willistoni. Lineage (NCBI taxonomy): Eukaryota > Metazoa > Arthropoda > Insecta > Diptera > Drosophilidae > Drosophila > Drosophila willistoni. The sequence continues at coordinate 882,125 of NW_025814112.1, forward strand.
ATAGTTTGACCAGTTTTAATGTTAGCTGTCACAAGGCGAAAAGTCGTGTGTAAAAGGAGAGAAAATTATAAAGTGGTCATACAGAATTTTTTGGGTGTAAATGAACATACTCAGTTACAAAAATTGTTGAAAAAAAAAATTAATTTTAGTTGTCGGGGTTGTAAACGAAAATAATTGTAATTGCAGAAGAAACGAAAATTTTTATTGAAATTCAAAGTGTAAATTCTAAAACGGATAGAAAGATACCCTTTTTCAGCGCACATTCATTAGAGTCAATTTTTATTGTGAGTTTGTATGTCGGTATTAAGCATTTCAAACACTAATGGAATCGTATAATTCATTAAAACAAAACCATAAAAAGTATATTTAAAAACATCAAAAACAAACACATGATCCAGCTGCTGAAGGCCTTCATCGGTGGACTTTCCAAAAACGTAAGTGTATTCCTCTTATCACTTTTACCTTTTTCCCCGCTAGAGCGCATAACATATGGTGATTAAGATTAAAGTGCAAAAGAAAAAAAAAGGTTTGACGCCCACAAATACCTATGTTATGCTGCTCACTCGCTATTATTGTTTTCTTTTATTTGTTTTATGCATTCTAAAGTTTATTTGCTTTTGCCTCACATACAAACTACACTTACAAATGATCATGAAATTTTGAATTATTTAAATTAAAATTATTAAAAGATATAGGTGCTATCAATCATTCGGTGTCGCGATTAATTTTTTTTGAATAACCTTGTAAAAAAATTTTAACTATTTTATTGCATCAGTCTGCATCACGATTAAATGCGGGGTAAGATCTGGTTGTTCATATAGTTTACAGTAATCATTAAAAGAAAGAAAAAAAAAGAAAACTCCAAAAAACATGTAATAAAATAGTTAATAATGAAGCGTAGATTTAAGTAAAGTAACGGGAGAATTTATATGCGGTGAATAGAAAGAAAATGCCCTTTGCGAATGAAATTGTTTTTTGAAGAATAAGTAAATAAGAAAAATGTATTTTGAATAAAAGTTTAAGTTCCCACAACATGATTATAAAAAAATGATGAAATAGAATGTGCATTTGGGGTCCTTTAACATATCATAATTTTTGTCTTTTGTTATTGGCCATGGACGGGAGGGTATAGATGCATAATGGCAGCCAACATATAAGCCATACTAGAGCTAGACATCATACATTGGGAGGAGTTCGCGTTGGATAGCTAGTTGATCAACTTAGCGGTATTTTTGTTGTCCTGTTATTTGAGACATAAAAAAAGCCATACGTTTGTTAATTTTTTTTTTTTGAGAATGCAGTTCTCTCTTTTAGTTTCATTAGGGACTCTATAATGAATTATATGTAGCGAGATGTTTCGAAAACTGCAGCAACAACCCATCCCACCCGGAAGAGCTACGGTTACAAATTAGGGTCCCGATCCGCTGTAAGATCGGAATATCACGGTGTCAGTTTTTTAAGAGAGCCAACACTACCCTGCTACAGTACATAATTTTGGCGCCCAACACGTGGGACACATAGGTCAAGTTCAACGTTTATATTAGGTATAAATCGAAAGATTAAATGTAAGGAATTGGTCTTGAGTGGCTCATGATAATGTGACTCGTCAAAGGGAAGTTTTTTATTAATTTATTTGCACAGTGTATGGAAGTTGAGCTGGTTAGGAGAAGCTGATGGTTGTCAACCAACACTTTAGTAAAAATATTTAGTTAAAAAACTCAAGAGCCGAAAAAAAAATATAGAGCATTTTTTTAATTTGCTCAGGTTTAAAGCCTAGACGTATCACAATTAGCTCGTTTTGCCTTCACAGTGAATTTAATTTTCTTTAATTAGGAGACGTAGTAGTCGCAATTTGATTTATATACACATTTGGAATTCGAGTGATTGCGCATGTGATTACCATCGACCAATGTTACCGGTATAAGCTAAAGTCAAAAGTTACTTTCGTTTCGCATAAGAAAATTTTAAATTGCACTTACCCTGATTAAAAAAATTGTTAGTTAAAGATAATGTTTAAAAGGATACATACATGCACAATCTTTTGGAATCTCAAAGTAATGCTTAAGCGTACACTTGTCCAAAGATGAGCATAGTTATTAGAAGACATTTCTTAACACTTTTGAAATCAGAGAACTAGATTCTATAGTCAATATATTAAAACTCCATCTAGGAAAACGATAAAAGCTCTAGAAAAATATTATAATCTATTTCACATATTATATTTTCTTGTTCTGTGGGAAAAATTAAAAACAAAAAAATGCCTTTACAACACAGTACAGAGGAAGTAAATAATCCCGCAAATTCTGGGGAAAATATTTGCCTGGTCTGTAGCGAAACTCAAACACAAACGCAGATCAGAGTTATTACTATTTGCAAGCATTCATTTCACAAAGCTTGTATCCTAAATTATATAAAAGAAAAAGAAGAATGTCCAGCGTGTTTTACTAAAGTGCAGGAGAAGGACTTAAAGGTAATTAAAATAACCAGCAAGGAAAAAAGTTAGACCCGTCACCAGATCCTTTGCACGTAGCGTAAATGAAGACCCAAGAACAGAAGAGCTCATAAACGTAAACGTTATTGAAGCACAAATACACAACAAAGTCAAGCCGGCTTATTACATTAGATGCAGGAAATAGTACGCAACATGGAGAAGTTCCGCAATCAATACCCAATTCGTCAAAGAGGTAGACCAAGTCGTTGAAGGAACACACGACGTCCCGTTAATCAGCTTTTACGTAACGAAATTAATCGAGCGAAAATGGAATCTCTTATTCAGCAGACAGTAGAACGGGTTATTTCTTCAATAAGTAGCAACGCGCAACAAAACAGTCATATTCGACAAAACAGATCGCAGAGTAGTAGCAGAAGAACTCATTATCAATTAATAGGCACAAATAAAGTGGCTGAGGTGATTCAGAAGTGGGGAATCCATTTTGATGGATCTTCTAACGGGTTACCCGTGGAAGAATTTCTATATAGAGCAAAAATGTTGACTCGAGAACATTTAGGAGGAATTTTGAAGCTTTATGTCGGAATATACACATTGTTTTGATTGGCAAAGCTAAAGATTGGTAATAAAGGGATACATCTACCTAGAGTGACATACGATCTAGAAAGCGCAATAAAATGGTAAGCCGCAAACAAACGGAGAAACTTCAAGGTTTTTAGAACAATTTGACATTCGATTCACATTATTCGACTAGGAATTTACGAAATTTTGCTATTAGCTATCACCAACACCACATGGCCAAGACGACAATCAATCAAACCCTATGGAAGGAGATAATTAATCGCTGATGTTAACATCAGTCAACATACGTCATAGTTTGACCAGTTTAATGTAGCTGTCACAAGGCGAAAAGTCGTGTGTAAAAGGAGAGAAAATTATAAAGTGGTCATACAGAATTTTTTGGGTGTAAATGAACATACTCAGTTACAAAAATTGTTGAAAAAAAAAAATTAATTTTAGTTGTCGGGTTGTAAACGAAAATAATTGTAATTGCAGAAGAAACGAAAATTTTTATTGAAATTCAAAGTGTAAATTCTAAACGGATAGAAAGATACCCTTTTCAGCGCACATTCATTAGAGTCAATTTTATTGTGAGTTTGTATGTCGTATTAAGCATTTCAAACACTAATGGAATCGTATAATTCATTAAAACAAAACCATAAAAAAGTATATTAAAAACATCAAAAACAAACACATGATCCAGCTGCTGAAGGCCTTCATCGGTGGACTTTCCAAAAACGTAAGTGTATTCCTCTTATCACTTTTACCTTTTTCCCGCTAGAGCGCATAACATATGGTGATTAAGATTAAAGTGCAAAAGAAAAAAAAAGGTTGACGCCCACAAATACCTATGTTATGCTGCTCACTCGCTATTATTGTTTTCTTTTATTGTTTTATGCATTCTAAAGTTTATTTGCTTTTGCCTCACATACAAACTACACTTACAAATGATCATGAAATTTTGAATTATTTAATTAAAATTATTAAAAGATATAGGTGCTATCAATCATTCGGTGTCGCGATTAATTTTTTTTGAATAACCTTGTAAAAAAATTTTAACTATTTTATTGCATCAGTCTGCATCACGATTAAATGCGGGGGTAAGATCTGGTTGTTCATATAGTTTACAGTAATCATTAAAAGAAAGAAAAAAAAAGAAAACTCCAAAAAAACATGTAATAAAATAGTTAATAATGAAGCGTAGATTTAAGTAAAGTAACGGGAGAATTTATATGCGGTGAATAGAAAGAAAATGCCCTTTGCGAATGAAATTGTTTTTTGAAGAATAAGTAAATAAGAAAAATGTATTTTGAATAAAAGTTTAAGTTCCCACAAACATGATTATAAAAAAAATGATGAAATAGAATGTGCATTTGGGGTCCTTTAACATATCATAATTTTTGTCTTTTGTTATTGGCCATGGACGGGAGGGTATAGATGCATAATGGCAGCCAACATATAAGCCATACTAGAGCTAGACATCATACATTGGGAGGAGTTCGCGTTGGATAGCTAGTTGATCAACTTAGCGGTATTTTTGTTGTCCTGTTATTTGAGACATAAAAAAAGCCATACGTTTGTTAATTTTTTTTTTTTGAGAATGCAGTTCTCTCTTTTAGTTTCATTAGGGACTCTATAATGAATTATATGTAGCGAGATGTTTCGAAAACTGCAGCAACAACCCATCCCACCCGGAAGAGCTACGGTTACAAATTAGGGTCCCGATCCGCTGTAAGATCGGAATATCACCGGTGTCAGTTTTTTAAGAGAGCCAACACTACCCTGCTACAGTACATAATTTTGGCGCCCAACACGTGGGACACATAGGTCAAGTTCAACGTTTATATTAGGTATAAATCGAAAGATTAAATGTAAGGAATTGGTCTTGAGTGGCTCATGATAATGTGACTCGTCAAAGGGAAGTTTTTTATTAATTTATTTGCACAGTGTATGGAAGTTGAGCTGGTTAGGAGAAGCTGATGGTTGTCAACCAACACTTTAGTAAAAATATTTAGTTAAAAAACTCAAGAGCCGAAAAAAAAATATAGAGCATTTTTTTAATTTGCTCAGGTTTAAAGCCTAGACGTATCACAATTAGCCTCGTTTGCCTTCACAGTGAATTTAATTTTCTTTAATTAGGAGACGTAGTAGTCGCAATTTGATTTATATACACATTTGGAATTCGAGTGATTGCGCATGTGATTACCATCGACCAATGTTACCGGTATAAGCTAAAGTCAAAAAGTTACTTTCGTTTCGCATAAGAAAAATTTTAAATTGCACTTACCCTGATTAAAAAAATTGTTAGTTAAAGATAATGTTTAAAAGGATACATACATGCACAATCTTTTGGAATCTCAAAGTAATGCTTAAGCGTACACTTGTCCAAAGATGAGCATAGTTATTAGAAGACATTTCTTAACACTTTTGAAATCAGAGAACTAGATTCTATAGTCAATATATTAAAACTCCATCTAGGAAAACGATAAAAAGCTCTAGAAAAATATTATAATCTATTTCACATATTATATTTTCTTGTTCTGTGGGGAAAAATTAAAAAACAAAAAAATGCCTTTACAACACAGTACAGAGGAAGTAAATAATCCCGCAAATTCTGGGGAAAATATTTGCCTGGTCTGTAGCGAAACTCAAACACAAACGCAGATCAGAGTTATTACTATTTGCAAGCATTCATTTCACAAAGCTTGTATCCTAAATTATATAAAAGAAAAAGAAGAATGTCCAGCGTGTTTTACTAAAGTGCAGGAGAAGGACTTAAAGGTAATTAAAATAAACCAGCAAGGAAAAAAAGTTAGACCCGTCACCAGATCCTTTGCACGTAGCGTAAATGAAGACCCAAGAACAGAAGAGCTCATAAACGTAAACGTTATTGAAGCACAAATACACAACACAAGTCAAGCCGGCTTATTACCATTAGATGCAGGAAATAGTACGCAACATGGAGAAGTTCCGCAATCAATACCCCAATTCGTCAAAGAGGTAGACCAAGTCGTTGAAGGAACACACGACGTCCCGTTAATCAGCTTTTACGTAACGAAATTAATCGAGCGAAAATGGAATCTCTTATTCAGCAGACAGTAGAACGGGTTATTTCTTCAATAAGTAGCAACGCGCAACAAAACAGTCATATTCGACAAAACAGATCGCAGAGTAGTAGCAGAAGAACTCATTATCAATTAATAGGCACAAATAAAGTGGCTGAGGTGATTCAGAAGTGGGGAATCCATTTTGATGGATCTTCTAACGGGTTACCCGTGGAAGAATTTCTATATAGAGCAAAAATGTTGACTCGAGAACATTTAGGAGGAAATTTTGAAGCTTTATGTCGGAATATACACATGTTTTGATTGGCAAAGCTAAAGATTGGTACTGGCGATACATAAGGGAATTGACCATCTTACCTGGTCAGAGTTTTGTTTAGCGATACGCCATCAATATGAAGACAGTCGGTCCAATTATGAAATAAGGGAACAAATAAGAGCTCGCAAACAGAAACCGGGAGAAACTTTCGAAGGTTTTTAAGAAGCAATATGTCAATTAATGGATCGATTGCCTACAAGATTGGAAGAAGACGAATTAGTAGAAATTGTACAAGGGAATTTATTAGCTGATCTAAAGGATCGACTACTTTCGAGGAAATACGGTCAATCAGTCACCTACGCCATCTGGTACAAAAGAGTGAGAATTTTCTTAAAGAATCGAGTCGTATCAAGTTTTCAAATACACGAGGAAAAGAGATAGGATCACACAGAGTAAATGCATTAGAGGAAGTAGTAGAAGAAGCAAGCACAATTGAAGGTCATTCTCAAGTAGCAACTCTACAGAAAAACTCTGAGAAATTATCTTGTTGGAACTGTTGTACTCAAGGCCATAAGTGGGAAGATTGTTTAGAAGAGAGAAGAATATTTTGTTACGGGTGCGGTACGCCTAACATTCATAAGCCCAATTGTGTGAACTGCAAGAAGCGTTCGGAAAACCGGCAAGTAGGGGCATCCCAGTCAGTGAGGCTGTCCCACAACAAATAGAAACCAAAAAACCAAGCCTATCCGATTATTTGAATCAATCTAAAACAGATAGCCAAATAGAGAATAGCTCACATGTTAATCATAACCTTAGGTTTTCGCCTTATCACGAAAAATGGAAAAACTATTTAGAAATTAAGAACAGAATTTTTGAAGCACCGAAAAATAGAATAAAAAGAAATACACACCGAAGGAGGAAGTTTTTTAAAAATATAAGAGCTAAAAGTAGGATACTTATATCTACAATATTTCAAGACAAAACTGATATGCGTAGTTATGCACAAGTCTCTTTTTTACAATTTTCTGAATTGGGTTTGTTAGACACTGGTGCAAATGTAAGTTGCGTGGGTGCAGATTTAGCCCAGCAAGAATGGTCCAAATATAAACAATTTAAAAGCATGGGTTCCAATATGAAAACAGCTGATGGAAAGCATAAGGTTTTAGGGGTTATGCAAGTAAAGCTCCAATATAAGACCAAGAGAAAGATATGGAATTATATGTTATACCTTCTATTAAGCAACGTCTGATACTAGGCATAGATTTTTGGAGAATTTTTAATCTAGCTCCAGGAATTATAAGTTCAGTAGAACGCGTATTTGAGTTTCAATTAGATAAAGAAACAGAAACATGTCCGTTAACTGAAAAAGAGTTGCAACAATTAGAGATAGTCAAGGAGTTTTTTCCTAACTTTTAAAAACAGGGCCTGGGTCGCACTTCTTTGCTAGAACACCACATTGATGTAGGTGAGGCCAAACCAGTAAAGCAGAGATATTATCCGGTAAGTCCTGCAGTAGAAAAGGGAGTAATAGAACCATCTCAAAGTGCTTGGAGTTCTCCAATGAGAATGGTAGTGAAGCCTAACAAAGTGAGATTATGCCTGGACGCGCGAAAAGTGAATGAAGTAACTCACAAAGATGCATACCCATTGCAAAGCATTGAGGGTATATTTGCTACATTATCGAAAGCAAATTGTAGCATGTTCTAGAATAACAACATTACAATGTATACAAATATATTGTAGCAATTAGTTACAATATTTATGTGCGCAACATTCAAGTACATTTGCCTCTTAAGCAACATGACCACCCATGAGTGCATGGTGCTGGACAATTGCTGTGTCGGCAAATATAACACGCGCGGCCACTCTGGCCCAATATGCAATATGATACATCCTCACTCTCCCGCTGCGGCGACATATATACATACATACTCTTATGTAAACATTTATACATTTATACATAAATATGTTTAGACATAAGCATACCGCTCCTCTGCCTGCATTGCCAGCAGCGCAGCTACGCGGTTTTAGCTATAGAGAACAATTGTAATAGAATTAAGAATTATTCAATAAACCATACTCAAACTGAAAAGACCTGCTTGTATCTTACTTTTAAAAACCCAAAATACTACATCTCAAAGGATACAACATCGAACCTATTACATGGCGACCGTGACAGAGGTCACTAACTTATAAAAAGTGACCGGAAGGCAAAGCGGACCTAGAACATAAACGGCAACAACGACCACTGGAGGTGCTGAGCAGACTATTATTTACGTGTGGTAGGCAATGCGGCCACTACACCAACGTTGGGCAGCGTCATGAGAATGAATTGAAAAATACATATAAACAAAAGTAAGTAGAGTGATGGGAAAAAAATCCGGTGTGGCAAAGAAGTTAAAAGCCAGAAAGGCTGAAATTTTGAGGCTATTACACATCCCAAATATAATTAGTTGGAATTAGAATTCATAAAAAGCCAATTGGGCGAAAAGAAAACTAAAGCCACAACCGAAATCCCATACTCTACAATACACAACGGGGCAAAGACGAAATCAAAAATAACGCCACAACCGGAGAAGGAAGTACCAAAAGTGAAACGAGTCTGCCCAAACGACTGCGAGGGACCACTATATTCGCCGTATTGCAAATATACCTGTAGCCACTGCTACGCAACCCCAAAAGGAAAATCTGGTGCGAAGACCGGCACCGGTACCGCCTGAGCCCATAGGCCCCGGACATCAGCAGCTGAACTTGAGATTGAACGCGCCTTAAAAGTGAACCGATAGCGCTACAAAGAGCGCCCACCAAAAATTAATTATAAAACTATGCGCTGCGTCGCACAATTTTTTTTAATGCACTGCGATGCATATTTTTTTTTATAAATTGTAAAACAAACAATGTACAATTGTGCGGCATTAAAGCTGTCCAATTAGAGTGTGGCCTGAAAACCACACGCAAAAATAGGCAGGGATATATGTAAAAAGAAAAATTAAACAAAAACAATTAAGAAAAAAAAAAAACTATCTCTAAATAAGACAAGAACAAGACAAGCAACAACATAAGGAAATTCACAATTATTAAGCAAAGAAAAAAAAAAAGAGAAACAATTTTTAAAATTTGAATGTTTGATAATAGAATAAGCAAGTTTGATGACATATTTAATGAACCCAATATGGGGTTAATAGATACCAAGACAGTGGACTCCACTGCTAACGTTATCAATAAAATAGAGTCATCGAATGTAGATTTAAAACCAACAAATGCACTTTTATTAGTAATTGTAATAATAATGAGCGCATATGTGTTATATAAAGCATACAAACTACACAATAAATGTGTAACAAAAAGAGCCTTAAGCCATGCTAATGATCTTGATAAGATCTAAATAACATATGCATCAATTGTAATAAAAGTGCATTTCAAAAAATAATTATCAAAAGAATAAAAAAAAATATATAAATTTCCAAATAAAAGAAAAAAAATTTTTTTAAGCTAAACAAAATATATATACATATGTTGATTAAAATGAGTACGTTAGACAATTATTTTAGGAAGATAGTAAATAGGAATCCCAACATTGCAGAAGATTTAGTTGAGGTTTTTAGTAAGGATAATATTAAATCGGCACAAAGTTCGATAAACCTAGTACAGATAAGATTAGCATACCTTCATTTAACTGGAGAAGAATTCCCAGTTAAAGCAAGTGCAATGGTACAGACGAGTTTTATTGTCACTGTACCAAATATATGCTGTTTTTCGAACTTAGCAGGCACATTTCGCTTCTACCTGATGGATGAAGCTTAACAATAATAAGTTGCTGCGAAACTAAAGCCAAAATTAAGAAAAAAAAAAAAAAAATAAATAAATAAATCGAACAAGCATGAATAAAACAGAAACAAAAAGGGTACAACAATATTTACCCTTCATTGACTTCCTGATACAATCAGTCGAAACAAATTGCAAATACAAGGAAATAAGATATTGGATAACCCAAATCTACAAATTTGAAAAAAATATTGTAGATCTTATGGAAAAAACCATAAAAGTAGCTTACGGTAGATTGTTAGCCAAGACTCCTTTAAGAAAAGACGTGCCCGGATGGGTACACGAACTTTTCAAGGACTCAATCGAGCTGATAAATATATCAGAACCGAATAATGAACCCATAGATTTAACAGACTCAGATGTAGAAATAGTGGATATAGAGTAGCAAACTATGAACATTTTTTAAAAGAAAAAATTTTTTGTAAATTAAAAATAGGTTAAACGACCAAATACACGTAATATTCAAGCAAACCATTGAGATAACGTCTCTAAAAAAAAAAAAAGGTTGATTTTTTTTACAAACTATGTTTACTTGGGATGATATAATAGGAAAAGCTAGAATACAATCACAAGAATTAAGTAAATCTTGTAAGTGCCTTTCTCAGAATAGGGAAACATCCCAAGAAACAGTAACCAAACACACAAAAATTATAATAGAGAACCTACAAGCTATTAGAACAGTACTAACTGAACACTATAGCAAACTAAAAGTGTGGCAAAAAACAGCCGCAAATGCGTTCTACAGTGATTGCAAACAAAAAGCAATAACTGTGCTAAACAGACACAATATTGAATTTAAACAAACATTTGATTTGGAAACTTCAATAGTACTGGAAGAAGTAACGCAACCAATGGCTGATGAAGAAATAGGTCAAGAGGAACCATTAGTGAGCTCTGACCAATCAATAATAAGTCATAACAAACCAGCCATTCCAAAAGAAAGCACAATGACACAAACAAGGGTAGAATTCATAAATACAGCCACCAAGCTGATACCATACTTCGATGGTGATATTAAAAGTCTACCGGGTTTCATTGGAGCGCTTCGCGTTCTTGACACCATAAAAGAACCGCACGAAGCGGTAGCCATCGAACTCATAAAATCAAAATTAAAAGGTCGAGCGGCTAATAGCCTAAGCTCAGAAAAAACGATTGATGAAGTAATACGAAGACTATCAACAATCTTCCAGGGTGAATCAGTAGATCTTTTAACAGCAAAAATTAAAAATCTGCAGAGAAACCCCAATAACTGTGTTTCATACACAAACGAAATTACTGAGTTGACCGACGCCCTTAAAGGCGCATATATTTCCGATGGTCTTCCAAGTGAGGAAGCAATAAAATATACTACCAAAGTGGCAGTAAATGCCATGGTAGGTCATACCAAAAGTCAAAGAGTCCAATTATTAATGGAATCAGGACACTTTCAATCAGTTAAAGAAGCAATCACTAGATTTACCACTCTTTCAGTAGAGTCGGGATCCACAGAAAGCTTCCAAAATAACACCATCTATTATGCCCAAAGAAACCGTGGTAATTATAATAACAAATATAATTATCGCGGTAGAGGCAATGGTCGTGGTTATTACAATAACTATAATAATAACAATAACGGCCAAAATTCCCAGCAAAACAGAAATAATAATAACAGAGGAAACAACAGAGGTTACAACAAGAATAATAGAGGTAACCGAGGAAATAACCGACAAAACGGTTATACCAATAATAATGTTATGGTATCACAGAATGCTTCGGAAAACTCCCAAGCACCTTTAGATACTCAGCAGTAAAGAGTAATAAGATTCACGCCATCAGTTTAAGTCAAAATACGTTTGTTACCTTCACGAATGTGGCAACTGGAAAAAAGTTAGTATTCTTAATAGACACAGGAGCGGAAATATCTATTGTAAAAGAAAATTCCGATAATTTTCAAAGTATTCAAACCAATAAAATCATAAATATACAGGGAATCAGTCAAGAAGTAACTAAATCCATAGGGTTTACTTCTGTTAAAATCCAATCTTCAAAATATATAATCCCACACGACTTTCACATCGTTAATACCCAATTCGCTATTCCATGTGATGGAATACTAGGAATCGATTTCATAAGGAAATACAACTGTCAATTAGATTTCAATCCGTCCGAAGACTGGTTAATAATTAGACCAAACAACTATTGGTACAAAATATCCGATATATGTACCAATATCGTACAGTTCTGCTAAAAATTCAATAGTTTTGCCAGCAAGATCCCAAGTTGTCCGAAAAATTGAAATAAGTTCACAAGAAGACAGTGTATTGATCCAAAATCAGGAAATTCAGCATGGTATTTGTTTAAGAATAAACATCGTGTTCATCTGAAGCGGCTTCACCAAATCGGATGCACTAAAGAAAATATAATACAACTGTACTTTGGCACAAAGAACTAACCTAGCATATGACTAGAATTACAATCAACCACACGCGTTGTGGAAAAAAACACTTGTAATTGTAAACTAACCCAAACGATCACAACGGCAGGATATTAAGTGGCCGACGCCGTGCCTAAAATAATAATAATTTTTCAACCCCCGAATGCGTGGGTGTGAGTCGTACTAGAATAAGATCTCCTTAGAAACAATTGTTACCTCCTAGAGCCTAAGATTTCCTATATAAACTCCGTACTTTTGTAAATAAAATCAGTTCATATTTTGAATTCAACGAATGAAGATTGGGTTATTTTCCTTCTCTCCGGGAATCCCTATTCAGTATTTATTTAGCAAATACCATAACTAACCCCCAAAACGCAGTCATACGATTGCTAAACACTACAAATATAGATCAAATAGTAAACATATCAAGTTTGAAATATGAACCACTTTCCGGCTACGAAATAATAGAAGCAAATAAAGAACAGCGTGAAAACGCAGTACTAACTACGTTATCAAAAAATTTTCCCCCACAGTTTCACAGCCAACTTACGAAGTTGTGCATGAAATATACTGATGTATTCGGCTAGAAACGGAATCAATAACAACAAATAACTTTTATAAACAAAAATTAAGACTGGTGGACGATGAACCAATATATATCAAAAATTATAGAAATCCTCATAGTCAGAAAGACGAAATACAAAGACAAGTCCAAAAGCTTATAAAAGACGAAATAGTCGAGCCCTCTGTATCACCTTACAATAGTCCACTTTTATTAGTACCGAAAAAATCATTGCCAAATTCCGAAAATAAAAAATGGCGTTAGGTTGTTCCGAAAAACATATGCTCAATAATCTAACAGATGTTTTTGAGAAGTGTAGGCAACACAACCTAAAGTTACATCCTGAAAAATGTTCATTCTTTTTGCATGAAGTCACCTTTTTGGGACATAGATGCACAGATAAAGGAATCTTGCCTGATGACACAAAGTATGATATCATTCAAAATTATCCAGTCCCACATGATGCGGACAGCGCTAGAAGATTCATTGCATTTTGCAATTATTATCGAAGAATTATACAAAACTTCGCTGAATATTCTCGTCACATAACAAGATTATGTAAGAAAAATGTTAAATTCGAATGGACAAGTGATTGTCAAAATGCGTTCGAGCATTTAAAATCAGCATTAATAAACCCAACTCTGTTACAGTACCCAGATTTTAGCAAAGAATTTTGCATAATCGCAGACGCAAGTAAATATGCATGTGGAGCAGTCCTCACGCAAAATAAAAATGGACTACAGCTTCCAGTAGCATACGCGTCTAGATCGTTCACCAAAGGTGAGAGTAATAAGAGTACAACTGAACAAGAGTTAGCTGCAATTCACTGGGCAATCACGAACTTCAGACCATACATTTATGGTAGACATTTTACTGTCAAAACAGATCACAGAGCATTAACTTATTTGTTTTCAATGGCAAACCCAAGTTCCAAGCTAACTAGAATGCGACTTGAATTAGAGGAATATATTTTTACGGTAGAATATCTAAAGGGAAAAGATAATTTCGTAGCCGACGCGCTATCGAGAATAACTATACAGGACTTACAAAATATACCAACCAGTCACAAAATTCTGAGAGTCACTACCAGAAATCAAAGTAAACAATCAAATTCCTGCGCAGGAAAAAAAAAGAAAATAATATAAAAGAGTTGCAAAAGCAATCTCTTAATGCTTCCAAGCCCAATGTGTATGACGTCATTGTACTTGATTTAAAAGACGCTTATTGGCAGATATGTCTAACAGAGCAATCAAAGGCGTTAACAGCATTCACAGTTCCGGGAAGGCCATTGTATCAGTTTACAGTTATGCCTTTTGGACTCTGTAATGCCGCCGCAACCATGTGTCGCCTGATGGACGAAAATATTCCACCAGAGTTACGTCATTGTGCTTTTGGTTATCTTGATGACCTATGCGTTGTAACATCAGATTCTCAGTCTCATTTAGCAGTTCTGGTAAGAATAGCAGAACAATTTCGTAAAGCCAATTTGACGCTTAACTTGGCCAAGAGCCAATTCTGTGTGACAAAAATAAATTATTTGGGCTATGTTATAGGTAGTGGAGGAATTTCCACAGAGCCTTTTAAGATTTCCTGTATTTTAAATTGGCCAACGCCGAAGAGTTTGAAGCAAGTTCGTGGGTTTTTAGGAGTTTGCGGTTGGTACAGAAGGTTTATCATAAATTTTGCAGAAATTAGCTGCCCGATTACTGATATACTGGCTACAAAAAAAAACATTTAAGTGGACTTTAGAGGCACAGGAAGCTATGGATAAACTTAAATCTCTTTTAATCACGGCTCCGGTATTAGCAAATCCAAATTTCGATCAGAAATTTTTCGTGCATTGTGATGCGTGCGATAAAGGGGTTGGAGCAGTTTTGGTTCAGTTGTCCGATAATCAAGAAGAAAAACCTATAGCATACATGTCTAAGAAACTAAGCAAGGCGCAAAGAAATTATAGCGTAACAGAACGTGAATGTTTAGCAGTCATTCTAGGCATAGAAAAGTTTCGATGTTATTTGGAGTTACAGGAGTTCGAAGTTGTGACGGATCACTCAAGTTTATTATGGCTAATGAGACAACAAAACGTATCAGGACGATTAGCCAGATGGATATTACGTTTACAAGCGTTTAAGTTTACGATTTCACACCGAAAAGCAAAAGATCATATAGTTCCAGACGCTTTGTCAAGAGTTTGGGAAGCAGACATAGAATCTCTGGAAAAGATGGAACCAATAATAGATTTGGAATCATTAGATTTTTTAGATATGGAATATTTAGAATTCAAACAAAGGGTATGTGAGAATTTAGAAAAATTCCCAGACTTACAAGTGAAGGACAAATTTGTATATATTCGAACCGAACATTCATGTGGAAGCGAAGAAGATAATTCGTACTGCTGGAAATTATGGGTACCGGAAAAATTAAGATTAATAGCCATAAAACAAGTCATGATAATATGTTATCGGCACATGGAGGTGTCCAAAAAACTATAGAGCGATTAAGAAGAAATTTATTTTGGCCAGGATTATCCAAACAGGTTCGCGAATATATAAGGACTTGTGTCACCTGTAAAGAAACGAAAGCTCCCAACAAAATATTAAGACCTCCCATAGGAGTACAAAGTGTTTCACTCAGACCGTTTCAAAAATTGTATATTGACTTACTAGGACCATACCCGCGAAGTAAATCAGGGCATATTGGTTTGCTTATAGTTCTTGATCATTTTAGCAGATACCATTGGCTTTGCCCAATGAAAAAATTTACATCAAATTTGATTCAGGAATTTTTAGAAAAGCAAATCTTTCACTGTTATGGAGTACCAGAAATTATTATCAGCGACAATGGATCCCAGTTCAAGGCGGTTGCCTTTGAAGCCTTTCTATCTAAATACGCAATTAAGCATATGTTTACCGCGCTATACTCACCGCAGAGTAACGCAGCTGAAAGAGTTAATAGATGGGTTTGTCCGCGGTGCGCTCATATTTAAAACAGGATCAACGAGAATGGGATAAATATTTAACAAATATATCGTGTGCTCTTAGGTCAGCACTTCATCAGTCTCTAGGATGTTCACCATATAAGGCTCTATTTGGATTCAATATGATTAATCATGGCGACAAATATAAACTTTTGAGAAATTTACATTTGTTAGAAGAATCCATACCCTTTAGTAGAACAGATACGTTTACCTTGATTCGTAAGGATATTCAAGACAATAGTAAAAAAGCATACGAATGTAATGTAAAGCAATACAATTTAAGATCCAGTCCCGTTTCATTTAAGGTCGGCCAAGAAGTTTTTAAAAGAAATTTTAACTTGAGCAATTTTAGTCAGAACTATAATACGAAATTAGGACCTCAGTTCTCGCAATGTCGAGTTAAGAAGAAATTGGGAAATGCGTATTATTTATTGGAAACTTTGCAGGGGAAAGAAATTGGAACTTATCATGCGAAGGACATTCGACCTTAAAATTCCAGTTAATCTTCCTTCTGGTAGTTGTCAGAATTACCTGTGTTTGTAATGGTTGCGTGTAAATTTAAATACTAATTATCCGACGCATATTTGAGTTTATCGCAAACTGTCGAGTGCGATCAAAAATATGTGGCGAATTCATAACCGTTTATGGAAATAATGCATCTCTGTATAAGCTTTGCAGCGTAACCGCAGCTAACTTCATAAAGGGAAGGCTTTGAGAATAGCAGGGAAAGGGTATATAAGAACCTGCCACCCGCACTTCCACCTCTTTTCATTATTCTGGCTTAACCACGAATTGCTTTCGTTCCCCGAAGAATAAAGTGAACAGTTAAAATTTTTTTGTGAAAATCACTCGGGTTAAATAATTAAATAATTAAAATCACTCGGGTTAAATAAAATATTCGTAAACCCAGAAATAAACCAAAAAGGAAAAGGCAGTTGGAATAATAAAATTTTGGATACCAATCTCGACCTAGAGGCATAGGAGGCGTAAGCCTAACCTAAAGACCTCGTGGTTAACCCTATAACCATAGGTTATTCAGCCTCCACATTATATTCATTTCACAAGGTATGTCGACTAGAAAAACTTTTTTGGACATTCGTATAAAATCACATTATTCGATCTAGGAAAAATTTACGTAAATTTTGGCATAATCCGTCATAGGCCTATCACCAACACCACATGGCCAAGACGACAATTCAATCAAACCCTATGGAAGGAGATAATTTAATCGCTGATGTTAAACATCAGTCAACAGTGACGTCATAGTTTGACCAGTTTTAATGTTAGCTGTCACAAGGCGAAAAGTCGTGTGTAAAAGGAGAGAAAATTATAAAGTGGTCATACAGAATTTTTTGGGTGTAAATGAACATACTCAGTTACAAAAATTGTTGAAAAAAAAAAATTAATTTTAGTTGTCGGGGTTGTAAACGAAAATAATTGTAATTGCAGAAGAAACGAAAATTTTTATTGAAATTCAAAGTGTAAATTCTAAAACGGATAGAAAGATACCCTTTTTCAGCGCACATTCATTAGAGTCAATTTTTATTGTGAGTTTGTATGTCGGTATTAAGCATTTCAAACACTAATGGAATCGTATAATTCATTAAAACAAAACCATAAAAAGTATATTTAAAAACATCAAAAAC
Source organism: Drosophila willistoni (assembly GCF_018902025.1). Taxonomy (NCBI): domain Eukaryota; kingdom Metazoa; phylum Arthropoda; class Insecta; order Diptera; family Drosophilidae; genus Drosophila; species Drosophila willistoni. The sequence goes on from NW_025814112.1 coordinate 899,879, forward strand.
AAACACATGATCCAGCTGCTGAAGGCCTTCATCGGTGGACTTTCCAAAAACGTAAGTGTATTCCTTTTATCACTTTTACCTTTTTCCCGCTAGAGCGCATAACATATGGTGATTAAGATTAAAGTGCAAAAGAAAAAAAAAGTTTGACGCCCACAAATACCTATGTTATGCTGCTCACTCGCTATTATTGTTTTCTTTTATTTGTTTTATGCATTCTAAAGTTTATTTGCTTTTGCCTCACATACAAACTACACTTACAAATGATCATGAAATTTTGAATTATTTAAATTAAAATTATTAAAAGATATAAGTGCTATCAATCATTCGGTGTCGCGATTAATTTTTTTTGAATAACCTTGTAAAAAAATTGCAACTATTTAATTGCATCAGTCTGCATCACGATTAAATGCGGGGTAAAATCTGTTCGTTTATATAGTTGACAATAATCAAAAAAAAAAAAAAAAAAAAAAAAAAAAAAATTAAAGAAAACAACAAAAATATGTAATACAATAGTTAATAATGAAGCGTAGATTTAAGTAAAGTAGTGGGAGAATTTATACACAGTGAAGAGAAAAAATGCCCTTGGCGAATGAAATTGTTTTTGAAGAATAAGCATATAAGAAAAATGTATTTTGAATAGAAGTCTAAGTTCCCACAACATGATTATATAAAAATGATGAAATAGATTGTGCACTTGGGGTCCTTTAACATATCCAAATTTTTGTCTTTTGTTATTGGCCATGGACGGGAGGGTATAGATGCATAATGGCAGCCAACATCTAAGCCATATTAGAGCTAGACATCATATATTGGGAGGAGATCGCGTTAGATAGCTAGTTGATTAACTTAGTGGTATTTTTATTGTCCTGTTATTTGCGACATTAAAAAGCCATACGTTTGTTCGTTTTTTTTTTTAAGAATGCAATTCTCTCTTTTAGCTTCATTAGGGACTCTATAATAAGTTATATGTAGCGAGATGTTTCGAAAACTGCAGCAACAACCCATCCCACCCGGAAGAGCTACGGTTACAAATTAGGGTCCCGATCCGCTGTAAGATCTTAATATCATGGTGTCAGTTTTTTTTTTGAGAGCCAACACTACCCTGCTACAGTACATAATTTTGGCGCCCAACACGTGGGATACACAGGTCAAGTTCAACGTTTATATTAGGTATAAATCGAAAGATTAAATGTAAGGATTTGGTCTTGAGTGGCTCATGATAATGTGACTCGTCGAAGGGAAGTTTTTTTATTAATTTATTTGCACAGTGTATGGAATTTGAGCTAGTTAGCAGAAGCTGATGGTTGTCAACCAACACTTTAGTAAAAATATTTAGTTAAAAAACTCAAGAGCCGAAAAAAAAATATAGAGCATTTTTTTAATTTGCTCAGGTTTAAAGCCTAGACGTATCACAATTAGCTCGTTTTGCCTTCACAGTGAATTTAATTTTCTTTAATTAGGAGACGTAGTAGTCGCAATTTGATTTATATACACATTTGGAATTCGAGTGATTGCGCATGTGATTACCATCGACCAATGTTACCGGTATAAGCTAAAGTCAAAAGTTACTTTCGTTTCGCATAAGAAAAATTTTAAATTGCACTTACCCTGATTAAAAAAATTGTTAGTTAAAGATAATGTTTGAAAGGATACATACATGCACAATCTTTTGGAATCTCAAAGTAATGCTTAAGCGTACACTTGTCCAAAGATGAGCATAGTTATTAGAAGACATTTCTTAACACTTTTGAAATCAGAGAACTAGATTCTATAGTCAATATATTAAAACTCCATCTAGGAAAACGATAAAAAGCTCTAGAAAAATATTATAATCTATTTCACATATTATATTTTCTTGTTCTGTGGGAAAAATTAAAAAACAAAAAAATGCCTTTACAACACAGTACAGAGGAAGTAAATAATCCCGCAAATTCTGGGGAAAATATTTGCCTGGTCTGTAGCGAAACTCAAACACAAACGCAGATCAGAGTTATTACTATTTGCAAGCATTCATTTCACAAAGCTTGTATCCTAAATTATATAAAAGAAAAAGAAGAATGTCCAGCGTGTTTTACTAAAGTGCAGGAGAAGGACTTAAAGGTAATTAAAATAAACCAGCAAGGAAAAAAAGTTAGACCCGTCACCAGATCCTTTGCACGTAGCGTAAATGAAGACCCAAGAACAGAAGAGCTCATAAACGTAAACGTTATTGAAGCACAAATACACAACACAAGTCAAGCCGGCTTATTACCATTAGATGCAGGAAATAGTACGCAACATGGAGAAGTTCCGCAATCAATACCCAGACCAATTCGTCAAAGAGGTAGACCAAGTCGTTGAAGGAACACACGACGTCCCGTTAATCAGCTTTTACGTAACGAAATTAATCGAGCGAAAATGGAATCTCTTATTCAGCAGACAGTAGAACGGGTTATTTCTTCAATAAGTAGCAACGCGCAACAAAACAGTCATATTCGACAAAACAGATCGCAGAGTAGTAGCAGAAGAACTCATTATCAATTAATAGGCACAAATAAAGTGGCTGAGGTGATTCAGAAGTGGGGAATCCATTTTGATGGATCTTCTAACGGGTTACCCGTGGAAGAATTTCTATATAGAGCAAAAATGTTGACTCGAGAACATTTAGGAGGAAATTTTGAAGCTTTATGTCGGAATATACACATTGTTTTGATTGGCAAAGCTAAAGATTGGTACTGGCGATACCATAAGGGAATTGACCATCTTACCTGGTCAGAGTTTTGTTTAGCGATACGCCATCAATATGAAGACAGTCGGTCCAATTATGAAATAAGGGAACAAATAAGAGCTCGCAAACAGAAACCGGGAGAAACTTTCGAAGGTTTTTAAGAAGCAATATGTCAATTAATGGATCGATTGCCTACAAGATTGGAAGAAGACGAATTAGTAGAAATTGTACAAGGGAATTTATTAGCTGATCTAAAGGATCGACTACTTTTCGAGGAAATACGGTCAATCAGTCACCTACGCCATCTGGTACAAAAGAGTGAGAATTTTCTTAAAGAATCGAGTCGTATCAAGTTTTCAAATACACGAGGAAAAGAGATAGGATCACACAGAGTAAATGCATTAGAGGAAGTAGTAGAAGAAGCAAGCACAATTGAAGGTCATTCTCAAGTAGCAACTCTACAGAAAAACTCTGAGAAATTATCTTGTTGGAACTGTTGTACTCAAGGCCATAAGTGGGAAGATTGTTTAGAAGAGAGAAGAATATTTTGTTACGGGTGCGGTACGCCTAACATTCATAAGCCCAATTGTGTGAACTGCAAGAAGCGTTCGGAAAACCGGCAAGTAGGGGCATCCCAGTCAGTGAGGCTGTCCCACAACAAATAGAAACCAAAAAACCAAGCCTATCCGATTATTTGAATCAATTTAAAACAGATAGCCAAATAGAGAATAGCTCACATGTTAATCATAACCTTAGGTTTTCGCCTTATCACGAAAAATGGAAAATCTATTAGAAATTAAGAACAGAATTTTTGAAGCACCGAAAAATAGAATAAAAAGAAATACACACCGAAGGAGGAAGTTTTTTAAAAATATAAGAGCTAAAAGTAGGATACTTATATCTACAATATTTCAAGACAAAACTGATATGCGTAGTTATGCACAAGTCTCTTTTTTACAATTTTCTGAATTGGGTTTGTTAGACACTGGTGCAAATGTAAGTTGCGTGGGTTCAGATTTAGCCCAGCAAGAATGGTCCAAATATAAACAATTTAAAAGCATGGGTTCCAATATGAAAACAGCTGATAGAAAGCATAAGGTTTTAGGGGTTATGCAAGTAAAGCTCCAATATAAGACCAATTCGTAAAGCCAATTTGACGCTTAACTTGGCCAAGAGCCAATTCTGTGTGACAAAAATAAATTATTTGGGCTATGTAATAGGTAGTGGAGGAATTTCCACAGAGCCTTCTAAGATTTCCTGTATTTTAAATTGGCCAACGCCGAAGAGTTTGAAGCAAGTTCGTGGGTTTTTAGGAGTTTGCGGTTGGTACAGAAGGTTTATCATAAATTTTGCAGAAATTAGCTGCCCGATTACTGATATACTACAGTAATACAAAAATAATACAGGCTACAAACAAAAAACATTTAAGTGGACTTTAGAGGCACAGGAAGCAATGGATAAACTTAAATCTCTTTTAATCACGGCTCCGGTATTAGCAAATCCAAATTTCGAGCAGAAATTTTTCGTGCATTGTGATGCGTGCGATAAAGGGGTTGGAGCAGTTTTGGTTCAGTTGTCCGATAATCAAGAAGAAAAACCTATAGCATACATGTCTAAGAAACTAAGCAAGGCGCAAAGAAATTATAGCGTAACAGAACGTGAATGTTTAGCAGTCATTCTAGGCATAGAAAAGTTTCGATGTTATTTGGAGTTACAGGAGTTCGAAGTTGTGACGGATCACTCAAGTTTATTATGGCTAATGAGACAACAAAACGTATCAGGACGATTAGCCAGATGGATATTACGTTTACAAGCGTTTAAGTTTACGATTTCACACCGAAAAGCAAAAGATCATATAGTTCCAGACGCTTTGTCAAGAGTTTGGGAAGCAGACATAGAATCTCTGGAAAAGATGGAACCAATAATAGATTTGGAATCATTAGATTTTTTAGATATGGAATATTTAGAATTCAAACAAAGGGTATGTGAGAATTTAGAAAAATTCCCAGACTTACAAGTGAAGGACAAATTTGTATATATTCGAACCGAACATTCATGTGGAAGCGAAGAAGATAATTCGTACTGCTGGAAATTATGGGTACCGGAAAAATTAAGATTAATAGCCATAAAACAAGTCATGATAATATGTTATCGGCACATGGAGGTGTCCAAAAAACTATAGAGCGATTAAGAAGAAATTTATTTTGGCCAGGATTATCCAAACAGGTTCGCGAATATATAAGGACTTGTGTCACCTGTAAAGAAACGAAAGCTCCCAACAAAATATTAAGACCTCCCATAGGAGTACAAAGTGTTTCACTCAGACCGTTTCAAAAATTGTATATTGACTTACTAGGACCATACCCGCGAAGTAAATCAGGGCATATTGGTTTGCTTATAGTTCTTGATCATTTTAGCAGATACCATTGGCTTTGCCCAATGAAAAAATTTACATCAAATTTGATTCAGGAATTTTTAGAAAAGCAAATCTTTCACTGTTATGGAGTACCAGAAATTATTATCAGCGACAATGGATCCCAGTTCAAGGCGGTTGCCTTTGAAGCCTTTCTATCTAAATACGCAATTAAGCATATGTTTACCGCGCTATACTCACCGCAGAGTAACGCAGCTGAAAGAGTTAATAGATGGGTTTGTCCGCGGTGCGCTCATATTTAAAACAGGATCAACGAGAATGGGATAAATATTTAACAAATATATCGTGTGCTCTTAGGTCAGCACTTCATCAGTCTCTAGGATGTTCACCATATAAGGCTCTATTTGGATTCAATATGATTAATCATGGCGACAAATATAAACTTTTGAGAAATTTACATTTGTTAGAAGAATCCATACCCTTTAGTAGAACAGATACGTTTACCTTGATTCGTAAGGATATTCAAGACAATAGTAAAAAAGCATACGAATGTAATGTAAAGCAATACAATTTAAGATCCAGTCCCGTTTCATTTAAGGTCGGCCAAGAAGTTTTTAAAAGAAATTTTAACTTGAGCAATTTTAGTCAGAACTATAATACGAAATTAGGACCTCAGTTCTCGCAATGTCGAGTTAAGAAGAAATTGGGAAATGCGTATTATTTATTGGAAACTTTGCAGGGGAAAGAAATTGGAACTTATCATGCGAAGGACATTCGACCTTAAAATTCCAGTTAATCTTCCTTCTGGTAGTTGTCAGAATTACCTGTGTTTGTAATGTTTGTACTAATTATCCGACGCATATTTGAGTTTATCGCAAACTGTCGAGTGCGATCAAAAATATGTGGCGAATTCATAACCGTTTATGGAAATAATGCATCTCTGTATAAGCTTTGCAGCGTAACCGCAGCTAACTTCATAAAGGGAAGGCTTTGAGAATAGCAGGGAAAGGGTATATAAGAACCTGCCACCCGCACTTCCACCTCTTTTCATTATTCTGGCTTAACCACGAATTGCTTTCGTTCCCCGAAGAATAAAGTGAACAGTTAAAATTTTTTTGTGAAAATCACTCGGGTTAAATAATTAAATAATTAAAATCACTCGGGTTAAATAAAATATTCGTAAACCCAGAAATAAACCAAAAAGGAAAAGGCAGTTGGAATAATAAAATTTTGGATACCAATCTCGACCTAGAGGCATAGGAGGCGTAAGCCTAACCTAAAGACCTCGTGGTTAACCCTATAACCATAGGTTATTCAGCCTCCACATTATATTCATTTCACAAGGTATGTCGACTAGAAAAACTTTTTTGGACATTCGTATAAAATCACATTATTCGATCTAGGAAAAATTTACGTAAATTTTGGCATAATCCGTCATAGGCCTATCACCAACACCACATGGCCAAGACGACAATTGAATCAAACCCTATGGAAGGAGATAATTTAATCGCTGATGTTAAACATCAGTCAACAGTGACGTCATAGTTTGACCAGTTTTAATGTTAGCTGTCACAAGGCGAAAAGTCGTGTGTAAAAGGAGAGAAAATTATAAAGTGGTCATACAGAATTTTTTGGGTGTAAATGAACATACTCAGTTACAAAAATTGTTGAAAAAAAAAAATTAATTTTAGTTGTCGGGGTTGTAAACGAAAATAATTGTAATTGCAGAAGAAACGAAAATTTTTATTGAAATTCAAAGTGTAAATTCTAAAACGGATAGAAAGATACCCTTTTTCAGCGCACATTCATTAGAGTCAATTTTTATTGTGAGTTTGTATGTCGGTATTAAGCATTTCAAACACTAATGGAATCGTATAATTCATTAAAACAAAACCATAAAAAGTATATTTAAAAACATCAAAAACAAACACATGATCCAGCTGCTGAAGGCCTTCATCGGTGGACTTTCCAAAAACGTAAGTGTATTCCTTTTATCACTTTTACCTTTTTCCCGCTAGAGCGCATAACATATGGTGATTAAGATTAAAGTGCAAAAGAAAAAAAAAGGTTTGACGCCCACAAATACCTATGTTATGCTGCTCACTCGCTATTATTGTTTTCTTTTATTTGTTTTATGCATTCTAAAGTTTATTTGCTTTTGCCTCACATACAAACTACACTTACAAATGATCATGAAATTTTGAATTATTTAAATTAAAATTATTAAAAGATATAAGTGCTATCAATCATTCGGTGTCGCGATTAATTTTTTTTGAATAACCTTGTAAAAAAATTGCAACTATTTAATTGCATCAGTCTGCATCACGATTAAATGCGGGGTAAAATCTGTTCGTTTATATAGTTGACAATAATCAAAAAAAAAAAAAAAAAAAAAAAGAAAAAAACAAAAATTAAAGAAAACAACAAAAATATGTAATACAATAGTTAATAATGAAGCGTAGATTTAAGTAAAGTAACGGGAGAATTTATACACAGTGAAGAGAAAAAATGCCCTTGGCGAATGAAATTGTTTTTGAAGAATAAGCAAATAAGAAAAATGTATTTTGAATAGAAGTCTAAGTTCCCACAACATGATTATATAAAAATGATGAAATAGAATGTGCATTTGGGGTCCTTTAACATATCATAATTTTTGTCTTTTGTTATTGGCCATGGACGGGAGGGTATAGATGCATAGTGGCAGCCAACATATAAGCCATACTAGAGCTAGACATCATACATTGGGAGGAGTTCGCGTTAGATAGCTAGTTGATCAACTTAGCGGTATTTTTGTTGTCCTGTTATTTGAGACATAAAAAAAGCCATACGTTTGTTCATTTTTTTTTTTTGAGAATGCAGTTCTCTCTTTTAGTTTCATTAGGGACTCTATAATGAATTATATGTAGCGAGATGTTTCGAAAACTGCAGCAACAACCCATCCCACCCGGAAGAGCTACGGTTACAAATTAGGGTCCCGATCCGCTGTAAGATCGGAATATCACGGTGTCAGTTTTTTAAGAGAGCCAACACTACCCTGCTACAGTACATGGTATACCCAAGTCGACGAGACGACTTACTTACTTCATTTTTTATACCATACACCCAAAGGGTGAAATGGTATATTAAAGTCGCCAAATGTATGTAACAGGCAGAAGGAAGCATCTCCGACCCCACAGAGTATATATATTCTTGATCAGGATCAACAACCGAGTCGATCTAGCCATGTCTGTCTGTCCGTCCGTCCGTCCGTATGAACACCTAGATCTCGAAAACTATAAGAGCTAGAGCCACCAAATTTTGTATGCAGTCTCGTGTAGTATGTATAGTTATCGAGTATGTTTTGTTTTTGCCGCGCCTCCTTCCGCCCCCAGAATTTACAAACAACAAATTTTCTTAAAAGCTATGTAAGCTACCGACATAAATTTGGTATGTAAGCTGGCTTAATAGACGCGCAGATATTGACTATTTAAAAATTTTGCCACGCCCATTTCCGCCCCTGCAAAATAAACAAAACTGATTTTCTCAAAAACTAACAAAGCTAAAGTCACCAAATTTAATATGTATACTGGCTTAGTATGCGCGCAGAATATATATATTTAAATAAGTTGCCACGCCCACTTCCGCCTCCATAATTTAGAAAAAGCCGATTGGCTCTTGCAATTTTTTGACCATCGCGATCAAATTTGACAGACTAATGAATCTTATCTATTTCTATCAAACTACCAAATTTGATTGAAATCGGACTAGAAACATGCAAAACATACGTATGAACGTATTTTGCTACGCGATCCATAAGGGCAGAATTGGCCGTTGGCTAGTGGCGGCGCTAGAGTGCTCGTGTGTTTGTAAAATGAGCGAGATAGCATATGGTATGAGGCATGTTAAAACAATTTAATAGACATACCACATTTGGTTTTCGAAATTTTAAATATTTGTTTCACCAGGTGTATGGTATACCCAAGTCGGCGAGACGACTTACTTACTTCATTTTTTTTAATAAAGAAATAAAGAAAAGAAAGAAACGAAATAAGAGTAAAAAGAAAAATTGTTAAAACAAGAGTATCTACACACTCAAACCACTGCGGCAACTAGAGGTTGCGAGTGGCATTTTAGTTTAAGCAAACAAACAAATAAAAATGTGAATAAATTAGTTTTAAGAAAATGTATTGTCGCAGTGCGTGAGTATTGGCCGCTGGCTGTGTCTTCCGCCGAAAGTGTCCCCTTCAAGCGGGGACGTGGAGCCCACTCCTACCTAAGTAGGTCCTTAACTGTACTAAAAGGGAAAAATGGAGCCTCCCTTAACTAACAAAGGGGGACATAGCAACAGGCAGCTCACGCGTGCGAGCAAAAATAAAACGAAGAAATGCTTGCGACTGCAAAAAAAAAGAAGGAAAAATAAACAAAAGAAAGAAAACGAATTCAAAATTATATACCAATTTAAGTAAAAAACTCGCAATGCCGAGAAAAAGAAGAGAACAAAGAATGCAAACTAAAATAAATTCAAGAAATCTTTTTTTTTTAACGCTGCACTATGGTCCAAAATCCAGATTTTGTGGCATTAACCTAAAAAATTTGTTGAAACAAAATCGTATTTAAGCAATTTCTTGTTGGACAGAATACTTTGAATATATCGAATATAAAAATATTTTTGTTTTTACTGCATCCCTGAAATTTTGGCACACTTTTAAAGTCAGGTGTTTAGTCAGCTGTTCACTCTGCCAAAAAAAGCGGGAAATCGTAGGCAAACGTTGAGCCAGTGTAAAAAATTAACAAACAAACTTTAAAATAACTTTTGTAATGGATAATCTTAATCAAGGTATGTAGAATGTAAATACTGCACGAAATTTCCATTTGTATATGTTAATTGTTTTTTTTGTGTATTGATTGCTTATGTCCTAAAATAAAGAAAAGTTAACCCATGTGTGCGTCGATTGTGGAGTGGAAACTAACTTTCTGTGAATTTCTGCGAAATTGTAATTATAGTAAATTACAGCTCAAAGTATGTTTTAAATTATGTTATGATTACTTTTTCCGAGGTAAATTTATATTATCATTTATTTTAGCCAAGTTTGACTTCTGACGCACCTCGCTTTTGGAGGTTTGGGCGAAAAATAATCGAAAGGCTTCTGCAATTTCGAGCTGGATCTTTGAGCAAGTTGGTGAGAGTTTTATGAGCGATAAAAACGTAGCTGAAATTAACAAAAAAGTCGAGAGCTTTGAACTTTACTTGAGACAAAACTATTTGAAATGCTCTTATAATCTCAACGTATTTAAAATAAGACACTCAAAATGGCTTTCAATGCCCTTGGTTATCTTATTGTATCAAATGGACTTAAAAACAACATCAGATAATAAAGGGGGGCGCCCATATTTATCATATAATGCAGCAGGGGCACGTAGTTATTATGCTTAGAAACTTAAACCAACCAAAACTGTGCAATGGAACGCAATGTGATTCACGCGTCGATACTCAAACGAAAATTTAAAGATGAGAAAGTTCTTATTTAAAGGATTCTCATGATCCCAACAGATGTGCCTTTTGAGCTTAAACGAATTCAATTCCCGATTCGTCTTGCCTTCGCCAGACGATCAACAAATCACAGGGCCAACTCTTGACTATTTGTGGCCTCAATCTAGAAAATGCGTGTTTTTCTCATGGTCAATTGTACGTGGCGTGCTCACGTGTCGGCAAACCATCCACATCATTTGTTCTTGCACCTGAACAAAAAACGAAGAATGTCGTTTACCACAAGGTGCTTAAATGAAAAACCGATAAATAAATTAATCTTAACCTGAACAACACAGTTTTCAATGATTATACCATACACCCATAGGGTGAAATGGTAAATTAAAATCGACAAAATGTATGTAACAGGCAGAAGGAAGCATCTCCGACCCCACAAAGTATATATATTCTTGATCAGGATCAAAAACCGAGTCGATCTAGCCATGTCCGTCTGTCCGTCCGTCAGTCCGTCCGTCCGTATGAACACCTAGATCTCGGAGACTATAAGAGCTAGAGCCACCAAATTTGGTATGCAGTCTCGTGTAGTATGTACGCTTATCGAGTTTGTTTCAAATTTTTGCCACGCCCTCTTCCGCCACCGGAATTTACATAAAACTGTTTTTCTTAAAAAGTATGAAAGCTACCGACATTAAATTTGGTATTTAAGCTAGCTTAATAGACGCGCAGATATTGACTATTTAAAAATTTTGCCACGCCCATTTCCGCCCCCGAAAATTAAACAAAACTGATTTTCTCGAAAACTAACAAAGCTAAACTCACCAAATTTAGTATGTATATTGGCTTAGTATGCGCGCAGAATACATATATTTTAATATGTTGCCACGCCCACTTCCGCCTCCATAATTTAGAAAAAACCGATTGGCTCTTGCAATAATTTGACCATCGCGATCAAATTTGGCAGACTAATGAATCTTATCTATTTCTATCAAACTACCAAATTTGATTGAAATCGGACTAGAAACATGCAAAATATACGTATGAATGTATTTTGCTACGCGATCCATAAGGGCAGAATTGGCCGTTGGCTAGTGGCGGCGCTAGAGTGCTCGTGTGTTTGTAGAGTGAGCGAGATAGCATATGGTATGAAGGCATGTTAAAGCAATTTTATAGACATACATTTGGTTTTCGAAATTTTAAATATTTGTTTCACCTGGTGTATGGTATACCCAAGTCGGCGAGACGACTTACCTACTTCATTTTTTTCTGACATGTGTTTGGAAAACTTAATTATTTCTTTTTTTATTCTCATTCTCTAAGTTTTCACATCATTTATCATAATAAAATAAAAAAAACTGTTAGACGGTATATAGGGGGTTTGCTAGTTTGTTAAATAAAATAGAAAATATTTGAAGGATCAAGATTTATAAATGTTAATATTTCATTTAAAACTCAATTTATATTCATTTATTTATGCAAATGGTCGTATGGTAATTACAAAGTACTGTCAATCCTAATAATGAACATTTTCTCTAATTAATATGTGATGAAATATGTTTTTAATAACATATTTTATAATATGTTTATAAACTATATATATATTTGAAGTCTTATTTCCTCATCTATGAATTTCAATTGTAAGTATATAATTTTGGCACGGCATGAAATTTACAGAGATATGAAATTTATAAAGTTATCTTAATTGTTACAATAATTTCTTTCTAAGTTTTTTACAAATTTGGTCACAAACATTTCTAAATTTTTATGTGAGTTCGGTTATTTCTTAGTAGTGTAATGACCGGGTTCCACTTTGGTTTAATTAATAGAGAACTAACACGTCAGTGTTTGTTGGTGGTAATATTCAGATTGATTTTTATTCCAATGATATTCTTTTGCTTAACCTATTGTTGCATAGATATTCTTATGCTGCGACTTAGGCGACAGCTACAAAAGAGTGGGAGAGGCTTGGTCAGCGTTCACACGCTGGCTTGGCCCTAGCTCATGTTACGCCTGTGCATTGCTGCTCATATGAATATATGTATGTGCATATATAAATGTACATACATATATGAACATGTTTAGCTGTATATTTATGTGAGTATGTTTATGTGAATATATATTAATGTATACACATAAACATATTCAAGTGCACACTTATGTTTTATTGCGTACATATTTGATTGTTTATACTTGCAACAAAGTGTTACAAGTTGAGCTCTTTGTGTTGAAAGATTTTTGGTATGGATATACTACACCTCCCCTTTTTAGAAAATAACGTAATATTATGGAGTTAATAATAAATTAATAAATAATAATAATAATAACTTAATAAATTTAAGTACTACTAATGATAATTAATGATTGATTAATATTAATGTATGTATGTTTGTTAGAAAAATTGTTTTATTTGTGGCCAGACAAATTTTCTTTCTCAAAAAATTTGGTTTTTTTTTTATTTTTTATATTCTTAATAGAATGAAGTAGTTTGAGTATCAACTACTAACAACAGAGCCACGTCGACACTTTTTAAATTGCCGTCGAGTTCTGTAGTTAGTGTGCTCGCTTGGCGATCGGGCGGCCGGGGTTCGACTCGCAGCTTGGTCGAAGTTTTTCATAATGCTTTTTATTTTTTTTTTTTTTTTTTTTTTTATATAGACGTAGTCGTACAACGCTCAGTACGAACAAGTGGCCCATATGACACCAGGCCCGGGCCTGTTACGAATGACCCTAAGTAAAGTTAATGTTACAACCTCTACCCACTCCGACCTAAGGGCATAGGCGTATTACATATATAAACATAAATTAAACTAAAGAAATAGAAAATATTAAATGTAATGAGATAATAGGTTACATATAAAAAGAAAACAGGATAGGTATAAATAAAGATGATTACAACTAATTACGAGCGAGGAATGACAAGATCGCAGTTTTAATACCCGGAAGCGATGTTTCGGAACCGATAACGTGCCAAAGTCTGTTGTAGTCACTACATAGCATACGAAAAGGTTCATGCAGAGAATAGTTAGTTGTGCAAGTGGGAAGTATAAGCGGTGTGAAATTGCGGGTCCTTCTAGATGGAACAGAAATGTTAATTTGGCTCAACAGCTCGGAAGAGTCAATCTCACCATTCAAAAGTTTGTAAAGAAAAGTTACACCAAGCATTGTTCTACGATTAGTTAAAGAAGGAAGGTTAATTAACTGAAGTCGACTAGAATAAGATGGAAGTTGTACAGTTGGATCCCAGCGCAAATCACGAAGGGCAAAGAGTAAAAACTGTTTTTGTACAGATTCTAATTTGTTTTGATAAAACTCATATTGAGGAGACCAAACACAAGATCCATATTCTAATATGGGGCGGACTAAAGAAGTAAAAAGTATTTTGGTAATATATGGATCCTTGAACTCCTTCGACCAGCGCTTCATAAAGCCAAGAACACTCTTAGCCCTACTAACAGTAGTCGATATATGCTGATTAAAACTAAGTTTGTGGTCGATTAAGATCCCCAAATCTTTTACAACCAAGGAAGTATTATTAATTTTTTCTAACGGGAAATTATTTAAAAAGTAACTCGTTAATTGGGGAGAACCTCTATAAAAAGACATAACTTTGCACTTAGAACAGTTTAGAGATAACAAGTTAGTCCTACACCACCCCTGAAAAGCATTCAGGTCAGCTTGCAAGGTATGACATGAGAGAGAGTCTACGATGCGATTAGCGATTTTTACATCATCGGCATACATAAGAACTCTGGAATTTAAAAGAACGGTGGGGAGATCATTAATAAAAATGGTAAATAATAATGGGCCAAGGTGACCATTATATATTTATATATTTTTTTGTGATACATTTTTATTTACTTTTTATTTACTTTTTATACCCTTGCAGAGGGTATTGTAAAATTGGTCAGATGTTCGTAACGCACAGAAGGAGGCGTTTACGACCCCATAAAGTATATAAACTCTTGAGCAGCATGAGAAGCTGAGTTGATATAGCCATGTCCGCAAAATTTTTTCTTCTAGAGCTATTATGATATAGTGGTCCGATCCTAAGGATTTTCATACTTTATCTTACCCGGGTAATAAAAAACCCCAAAAAAAGATTTCATCCCGATAGCTCTTAAGACGGCTGAGTAAAACGCATACGCAAAGACGGACGGACAGATGGACATGGCTATATCAACTCAGCTTCTCAGGTCGTAAACGCCTCCTTCTGTGCGTTACGAACATCTGACCAATTTTACAATACCCTCTGCAAGGGTATAAAAAGTAAATAAAAATGTATCACAAAATATATAATGAATGAATGCACAGCAACTAGAATCACTGTCTGTTCAGCTCTCTAAAGTGGGAGAAATATGTGCATGCGAAACCAGATTGAGCAATGGAAAAACAGTTTTAATTGTGGCAATTTATATTTCACCGAATCAATCAATAAATAGCATCACGGAATTCATTCATGAAAATTTAATAAAGTATACACCAGAAGTATCGCGGATACTTAGAAAAGATTACGATAAAGTTCCAATGATTTTAAGTGGCGATTTTAACGTATATTTTGCATTGGACACAGCGGTTCCTTTAATTGACTTTCTCAATACAACATTCAGTTTAAAAATGTGTAACAATCGCACTGAATCAACAACACGATCAAAAACAGCCATTGACGCGGTATTTCAAAGATATGTTGACAACATCGAAACCAAAGCATTTGTATCATATTTTAGCTATCATAAGCCACTCGTATCATTTGTTGAAATTGAACACATTGAGGATGAATAATAATAATAAAATGAAGAAAATAATAAAATGAAGAAAATAAAAAATATGACCTTTATAGCAATATTATAATGAACCTATAATTATCCCGCTCCTAATGCTGCTTTCGTCTCATTCTCTCTCAGTTTGTTTTATGGAAGGTTTCACCTCTATCGTGTCTAACCGTTAGACGCCCTCTTTTTTTTTTTAATTATTTTTGCAAATTTTTAACCTATCCTTATGTACTGTTTGTTATCTTATTATCTTTTTTTTTTTTTTTTTTTTTTTTAACGTTTAATATATATTTGTTGAATCTACTCTTAAATTAGAGCCTAACAACAAGTTTGAGATATTTTTCTTAGACTAGTACTTAAGATAAATCCTGGGGATATTGCAGGCGGCCCTAATCACTTGTTATTGGGTTGGTCTGTCATTTCTTTTAAGACGAGTTCTATTATTAGTTCGCGTAAGGGAATTGGCAAGAACATTTGGGTGTGCATCCAGTTTCGCAGAATACTTTAGTTGTTGAGTACCTATTTCAGATTTTACGCTAGGTATATTTAGATCATTTTGAATGTTGTCGTTTCGTATATACCACGGGGCCCCCGTGATTGATCTTAAAATCTTCGACTGCGCTCTTTGTATAATATCGACATTGCTGGTACTTGCATTTCCCCATAGTACGGCTCCGTAAGTCCAGATGGGTTTCAGTACGGAGTTGTATAGGAGGACTTTATACTCCAGACGTAGAGGGGACCGAGCATTGATGATCCAATGTAGGCTACTCGCTGTCAGTTTAAGCTGTGACTTTTTTGCTTCGATGTGCTTGCGCCAAGTTAGTCTTCTGTCTAGGTGGATGCCAAGGAAAGTGACATCCACGGCTTAAGGAACTGGTACGTTGTTTAGCATTAGAGCTGGACAGTTTCTTCTGTTAAGCGTAAAAGTAACATGTTTGCATTTCTGCTCGTTGACCCGGATACGCCAGGTTGCTAGCCATTCCTCTACCACCTTGAGGTGTTCCTCTAATTTTGCAGAGGCTTGTATTGGGCATTTGGATCTGCTGAGGATTGCCGTGTCATCGGCAAAAGTGGACGTTGTAAGTCCTAAACTCGTTGGTAAGTCTGCAGTGTACAGCAGGTAGAGCAATGGGCCGAGTACACTGCCTTGCGGTACACCAGCTTTGATTTTAAAATCAGCGGAGACGGAGCCATTACATCTTACAGCGAATTTCCTATTGTAAAGGTAAGATTCCATGAGTTTGTGTGTGTACTGTGGCAGTTTTTGCCGAATTTTGAACATCGGACCCTCCAGCCAAACTCTATCGAAAGCCTGGGCAACGTCGAGAAAGACAGCCGCACAGTATTCTTTTAGTTCGAATGCTGTTCGTATTTCGGATGTTATGCGATTGACTTGTTCAATTGTACCATGTTTTTCGCGGGAGCCAAACTGGTGTGAAGGGATTGTGTTCTCCGATGCCAGAAATGAGTTTAGGCGGATCTGCAGGACCTTTTCAAAAAGCTTCGAAAGACATGGCAGCAAACTAATTGGCCTATAGGATGATGGCTGGGTTTTGTCCTTTCCCACTTTAGGAATCATGATGATAGTGGACTTTTTCCATGTTCTTGGGAAGTAGCCAATTTTTATTATAGCGTTGAACAGTTTGCAGATATATTGTATGGCGATGATAGGGAGTTCTAGGATCATTTTCGGTGTGATTAGGTCATGGCCAGGGGCTTTTTTCGGCTTTATGTGGTTTTTAATAACTGCAGCGATCTCGTCCGATTGGAGTTCCGAGTACTCACTATCCGTTAATGTGTTCGAAGGGGGAAGTACAGATGAGTTTGATGTTGGATTTGGCTGGAAAACCATTTTAAGATGTGTGGCAAATACGGATGCCCTCTCTTCGTCACTGCGGGCCCATCCACCGGTTGGACTCCTTATCGGTGAAATTGTCTCTGTAGGAGCGCTTAAAGTTGGGTGGGCTTTCCACAGAGGATGTTTAGTGCTGGTTGGACTGAGCTTTTCTATGTATTTCCTTTGAGCCCAGCTTTCCTCTTGTCTTAACGCCTTGGAGAGGTTGCGATGAGCTTGCCTTAGGCGAAGTTTTGCTGCTGGTGATCGAGTAATCTGCCATTCTCTTCTTAGACGTCGTTTTTCCGTTACTAATTGTTCTATCCGCCGGTTCGTAGGCCTGTCAACAGGTTTGGTGTAAGAAGAGGCATGTGGAGTAGATACTCTTGCTGCAGCTCCCATCATCGACTGAAGTGCAGAGACGCACATATCAATGTCCTCTGCAGCATCCAGTTTCGGCGAACAGTCAATGTGGGCACTCATGTACATTTTAAATTTAAGCCAATTTGTTTTGTTGTTTGTAAGCCTATATGGGCGATCAAGTACTTGAGGTCTTGTTAATAATGTGAATAGCACTGGAGAGTGATCGGAAGTTAAATCTAGCAGTGTTTCCGCAGTGATCCGATTACGTGGAATCCTCTTGGTTACTGCGAAATCAATCAAGTCAGGCACTTTATGTGGATCTGTGGGCCAATAAGTAGGCCTACCCGGTGAGACGCAATCTATCTTATTGAGAGGGTTGACTATTGTGTTGTACAACTGCTTGCCATTAGGATTTACCAGGCGAGATCCCCAGTGCGTATGTTTGGCGTTATAGTCCCCTGCTGCAATGAAGCGATCTCCGTGTGTGTTAAAGAAATCGGTAAATTCCTTTTCCGAGATTGAGAAGCGTGGTGGGCAGTACAGGGCAACCAATGTAGTGTTGCCGCAGCTGGGTTTGGACGGTTATAGCAGTTGCTTGTAGGTGCTGTGTTTCAAATCTGTTGAGGAACGATTGTTTTATACGGTTTTTGATTAGGATACCAGTCCCGCCATGAGCTTTTCCGTCTGGATGGTTTGTTGCGTAGAAGGTATATTTTGGTATTTGAAAATTATTTTTTGATGTTAAATGTGTTTCCGAAATCAGCAAAACGTCGATTTCACTTGAGTCTAGGAATAGTTGCAGTTCATTTCTGTGCTTGAAGATGCCGTTAGCATTCCAAAGACATAGACGTAGGGAAGCCATTATTTATTCTCGATAAGCTTCTGGATAAGCAGGTTTTGATTCCGCATCAGTTCGTGCATACAGTTTTGCATGAACGTCATAAAAGTGGTCATGTTTTGATTGAGTGAGATCAATAGGGCCTCTAGACCACTTGGAGTTTGCTGGCCAAGCTCTGGTGCGCTAGGTTGCGGATTCTGTAGATGGCGGAGTGACGGGGTCTCTTTCGCGGGCTCCGTCTGTCCAGTTCGGAGCACACTAGCGAAGGATACACTAGGACTGGTTGTAGCAGTCATGTTGGATGATCTAGCAGCCTTGGCGAAGAAGACCTCCGGTGTAGTTTTGGAGGCGTTGAAGATGATTTTTGGTCCAGCTGGGGGTTTCCGCCCGTTTAGGTGTGATTTAAGATCCTTAAAGACAGGACATCCTCTGTAGTTGGCCGTGTGGTTCCCTCCACAGTTGCTGCATAGTCTTAGTGCGACGTTGTTTCTGTCCTTGGTGCAAATGCCATCTTCATGATGTTCGCCGCAGCCAACACACACTGACCTAAGATTGCAATTGTTTGAGGTGTGGTTGTATTCCTGGCAGTTTTTACACTGCGGTGGTTGGCGTCTCTTATGGGGCTCCTCTACGGTGATTCTTCTGTGCAATAGAAGCTGTAGGTTGTAGATCGGGTGCACTTCATTTGGCTTCGACCGCTTTGCATCTGGTTGGAGCTCGATTTTAAAGAGCGGCTGTGCGACTTTGTTCCTGTTGATGATGTTGACAACGGACTTGACCGCAAACCCTTTTTCGACCAACGCGTCTGCTATTTCTTGAGTAGGGACCGATGGCTCAATCCCCTTTAACACAACCTGGAGCCCTTTACTGCTTTTTAGTTGGTAGGTATAGAAGTTGATGTTAGCATTACGGAGGTACTTTTCGATGATGCGGAAATTTTCCTCAGTTTGGGCTTGACATTTAATTTCTTTAATGTTACCCCTATTGAGAGGGGTTACAACAAAGTTATTTGCCCCTACTGTTTCTACTAGCTTCGAAATCAGGGCGCTGCAGTTGGCTCCACGGATGTATAAAGGGGGTGGTCTAGCCGATTTAACTTTATCTACAGCGCCGGCTTGATCGTCTTGCTGATCGGCAAGAATTTTAAAACGATTCCCGCTAAGGGGTGCTACTCGTTCATTTGGTTTGGTTATTTTCGGCGTATTGCCACTTTTTTTCTTTTGCGGGCTTAGCTTCCGCTTAGTTATTTTAATATATCTGTCCATTCCAGTTTGGACAGAAGTCGTTGGGTTTACTATTGTGGCTGACTCTGGGCGACTTGTCGTTGACGGCTTGAGGCAGGTCAATACTTCGGCAGACGTTGCAGTAGTTGCTGTCAACGAGCTGACGGTGCTGGTTGCTGTCAACGAGCTGACGGTGCTGGTTGGTGCAATCGGTGACCCAGTTATCGATATTGATGGAGAAGCACACTGCTCTCTCCACGGTAAGTTGCTGTTAATTGCTGAGTGGCTGGCACTTTCGGTGTTATTGCTTACGTTAGCATTCGGTGGGGTCGGCGACACCACCGAAAAGTACGCGTTGTTGCGTTGGACAGAGAGTCGACGTTCACGTTGTTGTTGTACAATTAGTTCTTGTAGCTGTTGTTGGTGGGGATCGAGAGAGCTTGGGCCCGAATTGGTGGACATGGCTTTTGTAAAAATTACGCACTTTGTTGTTGCAACTTAGTATTTATTGCTATTAGAGCAATCTAATAGCAATATGATTGTAAATAGGCGTCTCTGAGGCGACTGAGAGCCCTACACAACTTTTTGCAAACGCAGACTTTTTTTTTTTTACACTCAATTTTTGCGGAGTGCATTAAAAAACACGTCTGCACACGGCGGCAGTTCATATAAACTGCCTATCTGTTATCTTATTTTTATCTTATTATCTGTTATCTTATTTTTATTGTTCCTAATTTTTATGTTGTTGTTATACCATACACCCATAGGGTGAAATGGTATATTAAAGTCGCCAAAATGTATGTAACAGGCAGAAGGAAGCATCTACGACCCCACAAAGTATATATATTCTTGATCAGGATCAACAACCGAGTCGATCTAGCCATGTCCGTCTGTCCGTCCGTCTGTCCGTCCGTCTGTCTGTCCGTCTGTCCGTATGAACACCTAGATCTCGGAGACTGTAAGAGCTAGAGCCACCAAATTTGGTATGTAGACTCGTGTAGTATGTAAAGTGATCAAGTTTATTTCAAATTTTTGCCACGCCCCTTCCCGCCACCGCAATTTAAAAAAAGCGTTTATCCCAAAAACTATTCCAGCTAGAGACACCATATTTGGTATGTATATTCGCTTAGTAAATTCACACATTTTGTATGTATAAAAATTTTGCCACGCCCTTTTCCGCCCCCGTAATTTGAAAAACTTGATTATCTACCGTATTTTTTTTACCCTTATGCAATCAAATTTGGCACACTTAAATTTAATACTAATATCTATCAAAATACCAAATTTGATCAAAATCGGACCAAAAACAGTCGAGTTATGCATATAAACGTTTTTCCATAAGGCCGGAGTTGGCCGTTGGCTAGTGGGGTCGCTGGGGTGCTCGTATGATTCAGTGAGCGAGATACTAAGATATGCTTGTAAGAAGCATGTGAAAATGCATTCGTTTAATAAAGGTGAAATATTTGCTTTACTGGTGTATGGTATACCTAAGTCGGCGAGACGACTTACTTACTTCATTTTTAGATATTTCTACCACTTCGAAGGGTCCTATATAGGCTGAGTCAAGTTTATGACCAGCTTCGTTTTTAAGAAAACCTTATCTCCTATTTCTATTTTAAAATCTGCTGACTTATTGTCATAAAAATGTTTCTGGTTTTCCTTACGTTCCTCTAACATTATTCTAGCTCTGCTGTATGCTAGTTCTAATCTAAACTTAACTTCTTCTATCATCATAATCAGCATCACGTTATATAATGGTTCTATTCTATTTATGCTATTAAAATGCGTTGGTAAATTATTTTGTTTACCAAATACAAGGTCATATGGACAGTATTTGTGTGTCACTGACGGGGTTGTGTTAAAACAGTACTCAAAATATTGTAACCATATGTCCCAATCAGTTTTATCTACTGATATATATGATCGAATGTACTCATTGAATGTCCTATGACTTCTTTCAACGGTACCCAAGGTCTGGTGGTGGTGTGCAGTAGACGTAATGTTGTCTATTTTTAAATATTTGCACAAGTCATTTATTATTGAATTTTTGTATTCTGTTCCCATGTCCGTAATGAACGTCTTTATTGGACCGTACTTCAGAATGAAGGATTCAAAAATAGCTTTCGCGATTGTTGTAGCGCTTTTATTGGGAACTGGTATTGCTACTAGGTATTTCGTCAAGTCACATATTAGAGTGACTGCATATTCGTTACCATTTTCGGATTTTGGTAATGGACCAATGGTGTCTACTATTACCCTATCAAAAGCATGTATGGGGGTTTCTGTAATAACTAAGGGTGTTTTTATGTGCTTTGTCGTTTTTGACTTTAGGCATTTTTCACATTTATTAATGTAGTCTTTTACATGACGTGTCATGTTTTTCCAATAATAATGTCTTTTTACTTAGGCCAAAGTTTTTGTAATGTATGTATGGCCACCCTGTATCGGATCATCATGGTATGTAGACAATATTGCTTTTTTATCTTTATCTTTTTCTATAATGGTCACCGGTTGGAATAGCGCTACTCTTAATGTTTTCAATATTTTATTGCCCATTTCTTTAAAAGATTCTATTGAAAATGTTTCAAAGATCTTTTCACTCGGTGCCAATTTGAGTCGTTTGATGTCAAGTATACCGGCTTGTTTTTCAAGCCTTTGAAAAATCTGACCTAAGTCTAGATTTCCATTGGTATACAAAACTTCAATCTCAATTCTTGCTATAACTTTCTTTCCATGTTTGAGGAAACATAAATCGTGTGTTATGCGCAAGGTCACTACTTTTCGTACTTCATCATTGTATAGTACTTCATATATTTTGGGCTTAGAAGCATCATTAGGACTTGCCTAATTGTATTTTCATTTTTATCATCTGGCCAGAGATTATTTTGTCTACTTTGCTGCCTGGTAGCGACTTTCAGGACATGTGCTTTTGTGTTTTTTAGTTCTTGTATTGTAATGCGGGATAATGCATCCGCAACGAAATTATCTTTTCCCTTCCTATTCCTCCATATTCCTCTAGATCAAGTCTCATTCTTGTTAATTTTGAACTCGGATTTATCATAGAAAATAAATACGTTAGGGGTCTATGGTCTGTTTTGACTCTGAAGTGTCTGCCATGTATATATGGGCGAAAGTGTGTAATAGCCCAGTGTATCGCAGCTAGTTCTTGCTCAGTAGTACTTTTATTACTTTCACCTTTAGTGAACGAACGGGATGCGTATGCTACTGGCAACTGCTTATCGCCATAAGTTTGAGTCAGTGCTGCTCCACGTGCATATTTGCTAGCATCTGTTATTATGCAAAATTCTTTGCTAAAATCTGGATACTGCAGCAGTGTGGGTTCTATTAAACCTTTTTTCAGATATTCAAATCCTCTTTGGCATTCTTCAGACCAAACAAATTCTACGTTTTTCTTACACAGTTGTGTTATTGGACGTGCATGTTCTGCGAAGTTTTTAATAAAACGTCTGTAATAGTTACAAAAGGCTACAAATCTTCTAGCACTATCAGCATCCGTTGGTACTGGGTATTTTTCAATGACGTCATATTTGGTGTCATTTGGCAATATTCCTTTGTCGGTACACTTGTGACCTAAGAATGCCACTTCGTGCATGAATAATGAACATTTCTCTGGATGCAGTTTTAGGTTGTGTTTTCTGCATATGTCAAAAATATCCTTGAGGTTTTTAAGCATGTGTTTCTCAGAACAGCCGATGACTATTAAGTCATCCATGTAAAGGAATGCTTGTGACGGATTTAATCCAGAGAAAGCAATTGTCATCATTCTTTGAAAGGAATTTGGTGCAATTTTCAGATCATACGGTAGTCTAGTAAACTGATAAGATCCATTGCTGGTGGAAAATGACGTAATGCTCCGCGATTCATCTTTTAGTTCTATTTGGTGAAAACCAAACATTAAATCTAGGCATGAAAAATATTTGGCTCTGCAAAGTTGATCAAGAATATCGTCTATTCTTGGTAATGGAAATTTATCGGACAACAATTTTTTGTTTATTTAACGATAGTCTATTACCAATCGCCATCGTTTCTTTTCTGATCCTGGTAAACCCTTTTTCGGTGCCAGTAATAACGGACTATTATACTCGGACACTGATGGTTCAACTATTTTATCTTTAATGAGTTTATCGACTTGTCTAGTTATTTCTTCTTTGTGCATGTGTGGTATTCTGTAATTTTTTGTGTATACTGGCTGATTGTCATTCAATCTTAGTTCTTGTTTATAAAAGTTTTTTGTAGTAATTGGTTCGATTTCTAAACCAAATACATCTGTATACTTGGTGCAGAGTTCTTCTAGTACGTTTTTGAACATAGGTGGGAAGTTTGGCTTTAGTTTTTGTATTACTGATTGACTTCTTGGGTCATCAGTTGTCAGTACAATTTCATAATTCTTTAATGATTCATATTTTATGGTTTTTAAGTTTTTAAAATTTTTACTGTTTTTGTTGTGTTTAAAATTCGGACAAATGTTTTGTTCGGACTGCAGATTGAATTTCCAATAAATATTCCATTTTCGACCTCTTGATTTAAGATGACGATATTTGATTTTTCATTTGGAATATTTATTTGCCGGATTACTTCAGATCTCGCTGGGAAGATTGTGGTAATGCTGTCACAAGTGTGTAATATTGGGATATTTATTGCAAAATTTAAATTATTTGGTCTTAATAATAGTGAATCGTTTGGTTCACTGAAATCTAATTGACAATTGAATGTTTTGAAGAAATCTAGTCCTAAAATTCCATCAAATGGAATTGGAAAACTTTCGTCTACTATATGGAAGTTGTGTGGGATTATGAATTCATTTTGTCTTAGTTCTAAAAGGGTTAGACCTTTGGAAGTAATTGAACCTTCACCAATTCCTGATATTTCAATTGTGTTTGAAGTATCTATATGTTCAAAAGGATCTGTTTTTTCTTTTATTATTGATACGTCTGCACCTGCATCAAACAAGAAGGTATATGTGTTGTTTGTGTTTTCGTTTTTAACTTTGATGAAAATACTTAGGCTAAGATTGAAAGTGTATACATTTACAGTTTCTTCTGAATATCTGCAGGGCTCTATTGGTTTTCCGAATTACTTTGAGTAAGTCGTACATAACCATTTCCGTTGTTAGAGCTACCTCGGTTGGAATTACCTCGGTTCGAGCTGTTACGGTTGGAATTATTTCTTCCTCGGTTGTTGTACCGTGAGTTACCACGATATCCGCCGGTATTATTATTATTCCTATAACCGTTATTTTGGTAATTACCTCTACCTCGGTAGTTATTTTGTCCATTTCTATTGTATTGACGGTAGTGCATGACAGGGTTCGTCTGTCCTGTCACGGTCGCCATGTAATGACCGGGTTCCACTTTGGTTTAATTAATAGAGAACTAACACGTCAGTGTTGGTTGGTGGTAATATTCAGATTGATTTTTATTCCAATGATATTCTTTTGCTTAACCTATTGTTGCATAGATATTCTTATGCTGCGACTTAGGCGACAGCTACAAAAGAGTGGGAGAGGCTTGGTCAGCGTTCACACGCTGGCTTGGCCCTAGCTCATGTTACGCCTGTGCATTGCTGCTCATATGAATAAGTATATGTATGTGCATATATAAATGTACATACATATATGAACATGTTTAGCTGTATATTTATGTGAGTATGTTTATGTGAATATATATTAATGTATACACATAAACATATTCAAGTGCACACTTATGTTTTATTGCTTACATATTTGATTGTTTATACTTGCAACAAAGTGTTACAAGTTGAGCTCTTTGTGTTGAAAGATTTTTGGTATGGATATACTACAGTAGAATCAAGCCTGTCGCATAATCAATCAATTGTTTTACCTATATTTATTGATTGTTGATCCAGCTGATGTCGATTTGTGGCTATTGTTGGGGGCCTGTTATTTTCCAGCTCCTTTATTAACTGATTAAACGCGTTTACATATCTCTCTGACAGGTATATTATGTCGAAGCAGTTCCGACTTTTATGTTCCTGCATATATATAACTAAACACCATGAACTCCTCAAGTGCCCACAAACATCAGGCCACTCTTCCCCTCACACAAACTGCTGGCTCAGCAGAAAGGATGGAGAAGCAGACATACCAACCGCTTGCGCAAGAGCCAAGGCGGTGACACCGGATACGCGTGCGACCGTTGGACGGTCATTCGCGCTGCGTTAGCAGCTTATGGCCAGCTAGGGAGCTTTGGCGCTTCTGGGCTGGGACGCAAAGAATTATTCTGGTAGCAGCTAGCTAGAGAGTAACAACCACATTGATTTGCGACTATTCTTAAGTATCAAATAAAGAACTTGTAATGTTTCCTAAATCTAACGGATTCTCATTTGGGTAAATAATTCCTGTAATAAATCCTTAATAAATCGTATGGTGGCCCCCGCATAATTATGTGGGAGTTAACTGGCACCCGAGCATGGACCGCCTCGAAACCAATCGCGAGTGTCAAACCGAGTGCCAGTAAAATATTAAAGAATAAAAAAAAAACAAAAAGAAAAAAAACAAATTATGAAAGAATAAAATAAACACAAAAGCCTCTGGCAGCCGCCTGACAAACGGAACTGTAGTATTTTTTTATAACCTTGCAAAAAGGGTATATTAAATTTGGTCAAAAGTGTGCATCGCATAGAAGGAAGCATTTCCGACCATATAAAGTATATATATTCTTGATCAGCACGACGAGACGAGTGCAAATAGCCATGTCCGTCCGTCCGTCCGTCCGTCCGTCCGTCTGTCCGTCCGTCTGGATCAACGGAAACTCCTCCTAGACCGTTGGAGCTACAAAGCTGAAATTTTGCATGTAGGCTTGTATATACTGCAGGCGTTGTAAATCTCGGATTCAGCCGGATCGGATCACTATATCATATGATATATAGCTCCTATATAAATGGCAAAGTCACGAACAGTGACTTTTCTTAATAACTTCGTTATTTTCTGAGCTATTGTCATGAAATTTAATATTGGTGAGTTACTTACACAATGTGTAATACACATATGAACTGTGCCAAATTTGATCAAGATCGGATGACTATATCATATAGCTCCCATAGGAACGATCGGTCGAAAACAGTGACTTTTGTCAATAACTTCGATACTTTAAACGCGATTGCTTTCAAATTAAACATTTGTTAGTTTAATATATCTGTTAATGACTGTGCCGAATTTGATAAAGATCGGGTAACTATATCATATAGCTCTCATAGGAACGATCGGTGGAAAACAGTGACTTTGATCAATATCTTTGTTATTTCCTATGCTATGATTGTTGGCCGTTCTTTCGCAAACATTAGCCTTTTTAGCTTGAACATTTTTCCACTTTGATGGCTATAGGTAAGGAAAGAGTAACCATAAAAGTTGCAAGGGTATACAAACTTTAACGCGGTCAAAGTTAGCCCCGGCCCTCTGGTTTTTATGTTAACGTGAGCGAAAAGCCAATGGCCTTAACCCGGCACCCGGTTTGTGCAAAGTGAACGGTATCTGAGGCGGTTGTTTTTTTATACCATACACCCATAGGGTGAAATGGTATATTAAAGTCGCTAAAATGTATGTAACAGGCAGAAGGAAGCATCTCCGACCCCACAAAGTATATATATTTTTGATCAGGATTAACAACCGAGTCGATCTAGCCCTGTCCGTCCGTCCGTCTGTATGAACAAGCAGATCTCGGAGACTATAAGAGCTAGAGCCAGACTCGTGTGGTATGTAAATATATAGAGTTAATTGAAATTTTTGCCACGCCCCCTTACGCCACCAGAACTTACATAAAACTGTTTTTCTTAAAAAGTATAAAAGATAGAAACATCAAATTTGGTTTATATACTCGCTTAGTTAGCGCGCAGAAAATAATTGTTCCAACTTTTTGCCACTCCCCCTCCCGCCTACGGAATTTACAAAAACAGATTTTCTTAAAAACTATGAAAGCTACCGACATTAAATTTGGTATTTAAGCTAGCTTAATAGACGCGCAGATATTGACTATTTAAAAATTTTGCCACGCCCATTTCCGCCCCCGAAAATTAAACAAAACTGATTTTCTCAAAAACTAACAAAGCTAAAGTCACCAAATTTAATATGTATACTGGCTTAGTATGCGCGCAGAATATATATATTTAAATATGTTGCCACGCCCACTTCCGCCTCCATAATTTAGAAAAAGCCGATTGGCTCTTGCAATTTTTTGACCATCGCGATCAAATTTGGCAGACTAATAAATTTTATCTATTTCTATCAAACTACCAAATTTGATTGAAATCGGACTAGAAACATGCAAAACATACGTATGAACGTATTTTGCTACGCGATCCATAAGGGCAGAATTGGCCGTTGGCTAGTGGCGGCGCTAGAGTGCTCGTGTGTTTGTAAAATGAGCGAGATAGCATATGGTATGAGGCATGTTAAAACAATTTAATAGACATACCACATTTGGTTTTCGAAATTTTAAATATTTGTTTCACCAGGTGTATGGTATACCCAAGTCGGCGAGACGACTTACTTACTTCATTTTTTTTAATAAAGAAATAAAGAAAAGAAAGAAACGAAATAAGATGCTTGTGACTGCAAAAAAAAAGGAAAAAGAAACAAAAAAGTGAAAAACTCGCAATGCCGAGAAAAAGAAGAGAACAAAGAATGCAAACTAAAATAAATTCAAGAAATCTTTTTTTTTAAACCCGGCACTATGGTCCAAAATCCAGATTTTGTGGCATTAACCTAAAAAATTTGTTGAAACAAAATCGTATTTAAGCAATTTCTTGTTGGACAGAATACTTTGAATATATCGAATATAAAAATATTTTTGTTTTTACTGCATCCCTGAAATTTTGGCACACTTTTAAAGTCAGGTGTTTAGTCAGCTGTTCACTCTGCCAAAAAAAGCGGGAAATCGTAGGCAAACGTTGAGCCAGTGTAAAAAATTAACAAACAAACTTTAAAATAACTTTTGTAATGGATAATCTTAATCAAGGTATGTAGAATGTAAATACTGCACGAAATTTCAATTTGTATATGTTAATTGTTTTTTTTGTGTATTGATTGCTTATGTCCTAAAATAAAGAAAAGTTAACCCATGTGTGCGTCGATTGTGGAGTGGAAACTAACTTTCTGTGAATTTCTGCGAAATTGTAATTATAGTAAATTACAGCTCAAAGTATGTTTTAAATTATGTTATGATTACTTTTTCCGAGGTAAATTTATATTATCATTTATTTTAGCCAAGTTTGACTTCTGCCGCACCTCGCTTTTGGAGGTTTGGGCGAAAAATAATCGAAAGGCTTCTGCAATTTCGAGCTGGATCTTTGAGCAAGTTGGTGAGAGTTTTATGAGCGATAAAAACGTAGCTGAAATTAACAAAAAAGTCGAGAGCTTTGAACTTTACTTGAGACAAAACTATTTGAAATGCTCTTATAATCTCAACGTATTTAAAATAAGACACTCAAAATGGCTTTCAATGCCCTTGATTATCTTATTGTATCAAATGGACTTAAAAACAACATCAGATAATAAAGGGGGGCGCCCATATTTATCATATAATGCAGCAGGGGCACGTAGTTATTATGCTTAGAAACTTAAACCAACCAAAACTGTGCAATGGAACGCAATGTGATTCACGCGTCGATACTCAAACGAAAATTTAAAGATGAGAAAGTTCTTATTTAAAGGATTCTCATGATCCCAACAGATGTGCCTTTTGAGCTTAAACGAATTCAATTCCCGATTCGTCTTGCCTTCGCCAGACGATCAACAAATCACAGGGCCAACTTTTGACTATTTGTGGCCTCAATCTAGAAAATGCGTGTTTTTCTCATGGTCAATTGTACGTGGCGTGCTCACGTGTCGGCAAACCATCCACATCATTTGTTCTTGCACCTGAACAAAAAACGAAGAATGTCGTTTACCACAAGGTGCTTAAATGAAAAACCGATAAATAAATTAATCTTAACCTGAACAACACAGTTTTCAATGATTATACCATACACCCATAGGGTGAAATGGTATATTAAAATCGACAAAATGTATGTAACAGGCAGAAGGAAGCATCTCCGACCCCACAAAGTATATATATTCTTGATCAGGATCAAAAACCGAGTCGATCTAGCCATGTCCGTCTGTCCGTCCGTCCGTCCGTATGAACACCTAGATCTCGGAGACTATAAGAGCTAGAGCCACCAAATTTGGTATGCAGTCTCGTGTAGTATGTACGCTTATCGAGTTTGTTTTAAATTTTTGCCACGCCCTCTTCCGCCTCCGGAATTTACATAAAACTATTTTTCTTAAAAAGTATGAAAGCTACCGACATTAAATTTGGTATTTAAGCTAGCTTAATAGACGCGCAGATATTGACTATTTAAAAATTTTGCCACGCCCATTTCCGCCCCCGAAAATTAAACAAAACTGATTTTCTCGAAAACTAACAAAGCTAAACTCACCAAATTTAGTATGTATATTGGCTTAGTATGCGCGCAGAATACATATATTTTAATATGTTGCCACGCCCACTTCCGCCTCCATAATTTAGAAAAAACCGATTGGCTCTTGCAATTTTTTGACCATCGCGATCAAATTTGGCAGACTAATAAATTTTATCTATTTCTATCAAACTACCAAATTTGATTGAAATCGGACTAGAAACATGCAAAACATACGTATGAACGTATTTTGCTACGCGATCCATAAGGGCAGAATTGGCCGTTGGCTAGTGGCGGCGCTAGAGTGCTCGTGTGTTTGTAAAATGAGCGAGATAGCATATGGTATGAGGCATGTTAAAACAATTTAATAGACATACCACATTTGGTTTTCGAAATTTTAAATATTTGTTTCACCAGGTGTATGGTATACCCAAGTCGGCGAGACGACTTACTTACTTCATTTTTTTTAATAAAGAAATAAAGAAAAGAAAGAAACGAAATAAGATGCTTGTGACTGCAAAAAAAAAGGAAAAAGAAACAAAAAAGTGAAAAACTCGCAATGCCGAGAAAAAGAAGAGAACAAAGAATGCAAACTAAAATAAATTCAAGAAATCTTTTTTTTTAAACCCGGCACTATGGTCCAAAATCCAGATTTTGTGGCATTAACCTAAAAAATTTGTTGAAACAAAATCGTATTTAAGCAATTTCTTGTTGGACAGAATACTTTGAATATATCGAATATAAAAATATTTTTGTTTTTACTGCATCCCTGAAATTTTGGCACACTTTTAAAGTCAGGTGTTTAGTCAGCTGTTCACTCTGCCAAAAAAAGCGGGAAATCGTAGGCAAACGTTGAGCCAGTGTAAAAAATTAACAAACAAACTTTAAAATAACTTTTGTAATGGATAATCTTAATCAAGGTATGTAGAATGTAAATACTGCACGAAATTTCAATTTGTATATGTTAATTGTTTTTTTTGTGTATTGATTGCTTATGTCCTAAAATAAAGAAAAGTTAACCCATGTGTGCGTCGATTGTGGAGTGGAAACTAACTTTCTGTGAATTTCTGCGAAATTGTAATTATAGTAAATTACAGCTCAAAGTATGTTTTAAATTATGTTATGATTACTTTTTCCGAGGTAAATTTATATTATCATTTATTTTAGCCAAGTTTGACTTCTGCCGCACCTCGCTTTTGGAGGTTTGGGCGAAAAATAATCGAAAGGCTTCTGCAATTTCGAGCTGGATCTTTGAGCAAGTTGGTGAGAGTTTTATGAGCGATAAAAACGTAGCTGAAATTAACAAAAAAGTCGAGAGCTTTGAACTTTACTTGAGACAAAACTATTTGAAATGCTCTTATAATCTGAACGTATTTAAAATAAGACACTCAAAATGGCTTTCAATGGCCTTGGTTATCTTATTGGATAAATTGACATCAGATAATAAAGGAAGGCGCCCATATTTATCATATATTGCAGCAGGGGCACGTCTGAAGCGGAAGATGGCATCGGAACTTGCAGATGACACAAATTTTCTGTTGCATGCGGCTGCTTGTTCTGCAAGAAAATCAAACGAAACTGATGCAGCCTTTGTACTGTCGCGCCCAATGCTTACTTCAAGTGGACCTAGTGAAATAAGAAAAAAAATTGCTGGAAGGAACCAATACCTCTAACTCCGCACGAAGCCTTAGCGCATTTGCTTGAGAGCTCGCTAAGCAAAAAACAATCAGTTGAATTGTGACTCTCATTGCGGTAGGTCATACTTTCGGTGACAATAACGCTCAAAGCAAACTCAGAAAAAAATACAACAACAACAAACAACATAATCTATTTTTGGACACACATAACTGTTTACGTGTAAGAATCAACAAGTAACGGTGCAGCTTTACAGCAAAACCAGCAATATGACTGAGCCACCGGACATTTGAAGAAAACATCCGCCGTCTGGTGATGGCAAATTTCTAACCATTTCACGAACTGACAACGGAAATATGACAAACATTTCTCCCTTCATAATAAAAAAGACAATTGATTATACCTGTAAAGGAGAAGTTGAACTGTAAAAAAAAACTCGTGATGGTAACCTTTTAGTCCAAACCAAAAACCCAGCACAAACAAGCAAACTACTAAAGCTCAATGTTATGCCAAACGACATCCCAATAAAAGTAGAGGAGTACAAAGCCTTAAACGTTACTAAAGGCGAAATCTACTCTAACGAGCTAAGAGGTATAGACGAAGACACCATCCTAGAGAACTTAAAAGATCAAAAAGTCCAAGAAATAAAAAAAAATTCTTTCAAAAAAATATGGAGTACTTACTGAAACTGGCATTGTAATTATTACATTTGCCCTCCACAATCTACCAGAGCATCTTTACATTGGATATGAAAAAGTAAAGGTACGCACATACATTCCCCAGCCACTGCGATGCAACAAATGCTTACGAATGGGCCATACCGCCGCAAAATGCAACAACAAAACTACCTGCAACAATTGTAGCCAAGACGAACACATTGATACTCTAACAGAAGAGATATGCGACAAAGAGCCAAGTTACATAAATAGCCGAATCAACAAATTACCGACTTATAATCATCAGCCCAGAGATAAAAAATGCCCAGTCTTCCTCACCCACCTCGAAGTGCAGGCCATAAAAGCTCACGAAAAAGTTGACAATAGAACAGCATGGTCGATTTACAAAAAACGACACCCACATGATGGCTCGCTCTACTCTTCAGTAGCAAAATCACACATGTACAACAATAAAAATCAACCGCAACAAGAAGACAATGCAACACAACCCAGAAGCGCCACCCTAACAATCCCGGAAAGCACTAAGCGAAAAGCAGTTCAGTACGAATCGGAACCCGAAGACATGTCAACCGACACCCTAGACGACCAACCAAGTTCAAGCAGCAAGTCTAAAAACCCTAGCATACTCCCACATAATATATCTAATAGATCGAAACGTATAATAACAAGAAGCATGACTAAGTCTAAGAACACTAACCCGTCTCCAAATTCTTTGAAAACTCTCATAAAATCTAACAACGTCAAAATTTAAGATCTAAATCTAAACTAGCACTACATCGACATCTAATCGCTCTATAAACTTAACATGACACTAACAATTTTGCAATGGAACCTCAATGGGTATTCAAACAATTACAACGAGCTCTTAATCCTCATAAATCGGTTCAAGCCGAAGATAATTTCTTTACAAGAAACCCACCTAACTAACTTGAGTCAAGTTCCAACTCCAACTAATTTTTCAATGCACCACACTACCTGCTCCACAGCAAAGGGCGGCGTGGCTATATTAGTGCATAAGTCAATTCAACACAAGCTGATTTCCGTCGGCCAATCATTTGATACCATCACAGTCGAAATTCACTCAGCAAAAAAGTTTTATATTGTTGCCGCCTATATACCCCCTAATCAAAAATTTTCTTTGGTAGACCTTGAAACAGCATTTCCAAATATAAGCACCCCAACCCTTTATACAGGAGACTTTAAAAGTTGGAACAGTTACTGGGGCTCACCTTCTAGCAATCGCAGATTGCATTTTAGCCAAATTTATTCACGACCACAACAACATCATCCTAAACAATGGTCAACCCACACACTTCTCTACTCACAACACATTCACGCACATAGACCTTGCATTCTGCTCAGCAGAACTTAAAATAAACTGCGACTTCAGCATCAGCGACACTCTCGAAGGAAGTGATCACTTCCCTATCACCATAAAAATGTTCTCGAACGGTCAATACAAAACTCACACACGATACACACAAAGATTTTTAACAAAACAAGCAAATTGGGATAAATTCGAAAGACTGACTGACGAGCTTAACAATATAACAACAATATCCCCAAATGTTAAAAGGGAGGCAATAACATCAACAAAATTATCCTACAAAGCGCATACAAAAGTATCCCCCTCTGTAAACCACCCAAACGTCAATATAACGTACCTTGGTGTAACAAGAAAATAGGTAACAGTAGTGAAAAAAAATACTAGCATGGAAAGCCCTTAATCGAGACATGACTACAGAGAATATCATCAGATATAAAAAACTTAATGCTCAACTTCGTAGATTAATTAGAGAGAGCAAAGCTCGAAGTGTACAAGAATTTACCTCTGACATTTCTCCTAGATCTACCACCGAAACAATATGGAATAAAATAAGAAGACTTAACGGACTCCACAAATCTTCCCAAATCCACTGCATGCAGGACACAACCACAAATACATCGAATTCGGGCGCAGGAGAAATAGCAACATTCTTTGCGAACCACTGGTCTAGACAATCAGAGGACCAACTATTCACCTCTGCATTTGTAGAAGCAAAACAAAAAACAAATACCACCCACACCTATAGCCCACCACACAACTCTGCCAAATTCATGGAACAAGAGATAGGCTTCTTAGAATTCGCATCAGCACTTAACAGCCTTAAAGGACATACACCAGGTTTCGACAAAATCAATTACAGCATGATTCAACATGTATCAACACCACTTAAAACTAGAATCGTCACTCTATTCAACCGCATCCTACAAACACTTATCCCACAGATTTATAAAATCAGCACAATAATACCAGTTTTAAAGCCAGGACAAGACAAAACTACAATAGAAGCATACAGACCCATATCCCTAAACTCATGTATCGGAAAAGTCCTGGACAAGATAATTTCAAAGCGGCTATGGTGGTTTGTCACAACGAACAAACTACTTAACAGCCATCAACTAGGCTTCCAAAAAGGAAGATCAACTGCCGATTGTCTACTCCTTGTAGACGCTCTGATCAGTAGATCCCTTTCAGCAAAAAGACACATATCACTTGTCTCGTTAGATTTTGCCAAAGCGTTTGATAAAGTCGGAGTCCACGCCATTATTAATCAATTAAAAAAATGGCAATGCGGCCCTACAATAATAAATTCATTAAAAACTTCATGACCAATAGGCAAATCAGAGTGTGCGTCAATAAAAAATATTCAAATTGCAAGCCTTTTCGGAACGGTATTCCACAAGGATCACCACTATCGGTTATACTGTTTCTAACAGCGTTTAATAGTCTCTCTGAGTTAATAGCAAGGCACAAAAATATTAACTTCACTGCATACGCAGACGACAACAATATATTAGTTGATCTCAATAAAGAAAAACAAAGTACAATAAAACTAGACAATCTATTTGAAAACATTGACAATTGGTGCCAAACTTCGGGCGCATCGCTGTCTCTCACAAAATGTAAACACCTACATATTTGTAGAAAACAGAATTGCCACCCTCAAGTGTCGTCCCAATCAGCCACCATAGAAAACGTCAAGGAACTAAAATTGCTAGGACTCTCCTTTAGTGCCAAGTACAAATGGCACTCCCACATAAAAAATTTGCAAAAGTCGTTAAATAAATCCCTTAATATTCTAAAATGTCTCTCGAGCCCAAAATTTAACTGCCACACATATGCATTAGTACAAACAGTTAAAAGCATATGCCTCTCAAAAATAGATTATGGCCTTTCGATCTATGGTAGGGCCCCCAAGACAACAATCAAGCCAATAAAGACCGCACTAAACACAGCATTGCGAGTCGCTCTGGGCGCTTTCCGCTCGACCCTAATCAATAATCTATATTTTGAAGCAAACATCCCAACCATTTAAAACAGAACGCAACAGCTATTGACCAAAGTGATTAACCCAATCCTTAATTCGTACGACTCCCCACTTAAAGAAATAATAAATAAAATAAATAAAAATAATAGGAAGGGGTACAGAGATTCCACCTTACAAAAATGCATAAATTCTTGCTTCAATTTGGGTATTACACCAACCCTAATAGGAAAAACTCCCAAGTCAGACCCTCCGTGGTTCATTAACACGAATACAATCGACCTATACTTGAACGTTTTTAAGAAAACGAGCAATGAAATTTACACTAAACAATTTGCAGAAATTAAGCTTAAGCTTAACGATCACACATTTATATACACCGACGTTTCTCTGAAAAACTGTATAACAGGGTATTCAATTACGACAGAAAACGAGACTCTTAAATTGGGGATTCTGCCACTATACTCATCGGTATTATCGGCAGAAATCATTGCCATATTCGATGCAACCATAATAGCCACTAAGATAAAAGGCAAAGTATGCATCTGTTCTGACTCGTTGTCAGCAATTGAAGCTATTCAAAATATTAACAACAACACATATTACCCAGGCATAATTCGAAAAACACTAATCAAACAACAGCCTAAAATCATGCTCCTATGGGTCCCTAGCCATGTTGGTATAAAGGGCAACTGACTATCTTAAAAAACTAGAAATTCGCCAAATACCTAGAAAAACCCAAATAAAACATATAAGTCTACGACTAGAACATACGAGACTAACACACGAACACCGATTCCTTCAAAATAATCCCAACCACTGTAAATTCTGCAACACAAATTCTATTATGAATATAAAACATATCTTGAACACATGCACGGTGTTTCAAAGCTTTCGAAACCGAATAGGTCTACCACAACTAACCTTTTACAGTTTACATCTTTTGTAATCCAAGGTTTTAAGAAACAAAAGCAAACTGATGTTATATATACGGATTTCAGTAAGGCTTTCGATTCGGTAAACCATGCCTTACTATTACATAAGCTGAATTTAGTTGGCTTTCCGGATGCTCTGCTTGCTTGGATTTTACAATATCTAAGCAATAGGAGGCAGAGGGTTCTTTTTAGGTCCTCTCTTTCTAAGATCATTTGTGTTGAATCGGGAGTCCCACAGGGCAGTCACCTTGGCCCATTATTATTTACCATTTTTATTAATGATCTCCCCACCGTTCTTTTAAATTCCAGAGTTCTTATGTATGCCGATGATGTAAAAATCGCTAATCGCATCGTAGACTCTCTCTCATGTCATACCTTGCAAGCTGACCTGAATGCTTTTCAGGGGTGGTGTAGGACTAACTTGTTATCTCTAAACTGTTCTAAGTGCAAAGTTATGTCTTTTTATAGAGGTTCTCCCCAATTAACGAGTTACTTTTTAAATAATTTCCCGTTAGAAAAAATTAATAATACTTCCTTGGTTGTAAAAGATTTGGGGATCTTAATCGACCACAAACTTAGTTTTAATCAGCATATATCGACTACTGTTAGTAGGGCTAAGAGTGTTCTTGGCTTTATGAAGCGCTGGTCGAAGGAGTTCAAGGATCCATATATTACCAAAATACTTTTTACTTCTTTAGTCCGCCCCATATTAGAATATGGATCTTGTGTTTGGTCTCCTCAATATGAGTTTTATCAAAACAAATTAGAATCTGTACAAAAACAGTTTTTACTCTTTGCCCTTCGTGGTTTGCGCTGGGATCCAACTGTACAACTTCCATCTTATTCTAGTCGACTTCAGTTAATTAACCTTCCTTCTTTAACTAATCGTAGAACAATGCTTGGTGTAACTTTTCTTTACAAACTTTTGAATGGTGAGATTGACTCTTCCGAGCTGTTGAGCCAAATTAACATTTCTGTTCCATCTAGAAGGACCCGCAATTTCACACCGCTTATACTTCCCACTTGCACAACTAACTATTCTCTGCATGAACCTTTTCGTATACTATGTAGTGACTACAACAGACTTTGGCACGTTATCGGTTCCGAAACATCGCTTCCGGGTATTAAAACTGCGATCTTGTCATTCCTCGCTCGTAATTAGTTGTAATCATCTTTATTTATACCTATCCTGTTTTCTTTTTATATGTAACCTATTATCTCATTACATTTAATATTTTCTATTTCTTTAGTTTAATTTATGTTTATATATGTAATACGCCTATGCCCTTAGGTCGGAGTGGGTAGAGGTTGTAACATTAACTTTACTTAGGGTCATTCGTAACAGGCCCGGGCCTGGTGTCATATGGGCCACTTGTTCGTACTGAGCGTTGTACGACTACGTCTATATATTTAATATCCCAAACCAAAACCTTATCGCACTCCTATCCAACCCAACCCCTGAAAATCTAAAAGAAATTATAAAATACCTCAATCTAACCAATATTATGAACCTCTTGTAAGATAAGCTAGCATACAAAATAATATATTCTAGACTAAGAAAATTATATGAATTATATTAAAAGAATGAATATCTAAACATGAACCAGCCGAAGGCCTTAGCAGCTATGGCTGTCCCCCCTGTAGCTATAAATTTATCTAAAAGCTAACATTGTACAAAATGAATAAAAAATAAAAAACAATACAATGATATGCGAGATCTTAACAAAAAACAAAACTCTGATATATTCCCAAGCTACCACAAAGTTCTAGAAGCTAAATCGCTATTAAGACCCAAGGGAGTATCTTGTACTGATATTACAGCCGAAGTTTCCCTACAAGAACTTTTGAATCATACGGCCAGTCGAATCGTTCTTATGCAAGAAGAGCTATTTTTAAATTTGGAGAACATTGCGAATGTCGTGTTAAAACTAAGCTATGGATTTGATGGATCTACGGGACAAAGCATGTAGAAACAAAGATACGAAACAAATAAGCCGGATTCGCTTGACCACTCTTTGTTCGTACCGACCGTCATACCGCTCAAACTAATAGATGGCTAAATAGAACTCCTCAATCTGTGAGATTTTGTAGACCTCTCAAAATAGATTTCGCTAAAGAAACCAAAGATTACGTTCTAATTGAGAAGGCTAATTTAGACAAACAAATAATGGAACTTTTGCTTTTCACTTTCACATTTAGCAATAAAAAAACAATCACAGTGTCTTATAATCTTCATATGACTCTTATAAGAGTGGTCTATAATTATAGACGGAAAAGCATTAAATTTTTTAACTGGAACAAAATCTTGTCAACTTCCAACTTGTCCAATATGTGGTGCTGGTCCTAAATAGTTTATGGAGGTCAATGATATGAGCTCTTTGAAATTTAAGGCTAATCCTGGGGAGAATGAGTCCTCTGCATGCCTGGATACGAGTTTTCGAACTGTTGCTTAAAATATCGTACAGAATTGGGATAAAAAAATGGCAAGTAAGGGATCAAGCAGAAAAAAATATAATGATGGAGAAAAAACAAAAGATGTTGTGGGGAAAAATGGGTATACATGCGGATAAACCGAAACAAAATGGCAACGGTAACACAAACGATGGCAACACTGCGAGGAGGGCGTTTTCAAATGCAAAATTATTTGCTTCCATCCTAGAAATCGACTTAGAAATTAGTTTTCGAACTGTTGCTTAAAATATCGTACAGAATTGGGATAAAAAAATGGCAAGTAAGGGATCAAGCAGAAAAAAATATAATGATGGAGAAAAAACAAAAGATGTTGTGGGGAAAAATGGGTATACATGCGGATAAACCGAAACAAAATGGCAACGGTAACACAAACGATGGCAACACTGCGAGGAGGGCGTTTTCAAATGCAAAATTATTTGCTTCCATCCTAGAAATCGACTTAGAAATTAGAGAATGCCTTCGTACCATTTTAATAGTAATTTCAAGTGAATTTTCTATTAATACGGTTCGATTTGAAAAGCTTTGTAACAAAGTCTATACTATGCATATGGTAATATTACCGTGGTATCCAATGTCGCCCACTTTACACAAAATTTTGGTACAGGGATCGCAAATTATAGAAACTACTACTACCTGTTGGTTGCCTTGGTGAAAATGCTTCTGAAGCGAAAAATAAATTTTACAAACGAGATAGAAAATTACATGCTCGTCAAAACTCTCGAGCTAATAACTTGTTAGATGTATTCTTAAGATCAATGGACTCCTCCGATCTACTTATTTCTAGAATAAATCTCAAAAAAAGGTCGGCTCAACATAAAAAACAAATATTATCTAAGGATGTCGTTGCACTTTTAGATGAACCGGTCCTTGCTGATTATATTAATGTCGACCAGTCGGACAGTGATTCTGATTCCGAAACCGAATCAATTAATCCATATTACTTTGAATTAGAAATAGAAGATAACTAATAACTAACTAATTAAGTATTCTACTCCGTTATTTTTTAATTTTCTTTCTGTGCTTATATGATTGAAGCAATCGTCAAAAATATCTTATTTAAAATAAAATCGAAGTTGTTTATTTATAGTTTGTATTGCTTAATCAAAAAACAAAATTTTTTTTTATTAATAACAGTTCAAAATAAAATATTAATATTTAAGTTGTTGACTTTTAATTGCTATAATTATTTTAATCCCAAATTAATTTAAATCACATTACATATACGCGGCATGAGCTAGTATGGGAGGTCAAGAGGGCGTTGTCAAATCACTCCAATTTTTTTTTTTTAATATGCATCCTATAACCATTTTTATATGTGCAAAGTTTCAACTCTGTAACTGCATTCCCTTTAGTTAATGCCACAAAATCTGGATTTTGGACCATAGTGCGCTGGCCCGAATATATTAGTATTATTGAAAAAAATATCAAAGAAGCTAACTTCGACTGTTCAAAGTTTATATACCCTTGCCGTCCTTGGCCAT
The DNA here is from genome assembly GCF_018902025.1 of Drosophila willistoni. Lineage (NCBI taxonomy): Eukaryota > Metazoa > Arthropoda > Insecta > Diptera > Drosophilidae > Drosophila > Drosophila willistoni. The sequence goes on from NW_025814112.1 coordinate 940,396, forward strand.
AATATTTTTACATGTTCCAAACTCTTTTTCTGTATCATCAATTCATCAATGCACAGGCAAAATCTTCCAAATATCATTTCCATTTCTTTTTCTTCTTCCCAATGCTGCATGCTGCGATTGGCACGCATACACATACAGTTTACGTAGCGTTGCGTCTGTGTGTGTATGCGTGTGCTCAGCTGCTCTGTGTATTTCAAGCAATGCACAGTGGTTGCGCTTGTATGGAGTGAGCGGCCAAAAATACTTCTAGTAGAGATATCTAGCTAAAATTTTTACTGAAAGGTCTATAAAAGATTGTAACTATAATATATAAAAATGGATAGATTTGGACAATCGCACTCCCATCTGTTCACCCACTTCCATCCAAAGAAAATATTTATTTTTGTTTTTATTGTAAAGTTTATTTTTTAAACTGTGTCTTCTAATAAATCTATAGTAGACCTTAATAGCATGGACCTTTGTTTATTAGTTAGTTTTCTGATTCCTGAAATTAAAGGATCTGAGCTTAAAAGTAATCTGTTCATTAAATCTGTATTCGTTATTACTCTTGATAGTTTTCGGGTGTGCTTCAATCTAAATATTTTAATGTCTTTATTTCTCGCCTCTGCGGCTTCTTCAGAAAGCTCTCCGATTGGTACCAGCAATGCTTTATTACTTTAGAGCCGTGTATTAATACCCTATGGACAGTCGGAGGAAGATAATACCAAGGATATTCATCGACAAGCAGCTTAGCGGTTTCAAAGGCATAGTCCCTGAACTTCTCTGCATTTATTTTGTGTCCTGAAGACATGGCCTGAAGAATTGTTGAACATCTTAGAATTAAAGCCTCATCGAGACCCGTAATTTTGGCAGATTCATGTGGATTGGTGAAAAACTTTCTTGCTGTGTTGCCATCATTAGAAGTTCCACTTCCACCAGCTTTTGGCTTGTCGACTATTAAGCCCATTAAATTTCGAAAGTCAGACTGAATTTTTTGTTTCCTTTTTAGAAGCATCTGCTTTCCCTCATGAGTGCGAATTTGCCAGGCTTTTTGGTCTAGCCGATACGAAATATGAAGAAAATATTCGAAAAAACGCATATATGAATGTAATGGGGAGAGTCCAAATCTATAGCGTTCATCCCGTACTGATTTTTCGATGCATTTATCCAAATCATTCATTTCCGTAGGCTTTGCCCCGCATATATAACATTTTGCTGAAGATGTTTGGTTTAAAGCATTACATATCTTTCCATCCACCATAGTGAGCTGTAGTGAGTGATTTATTTTTATCTTTTTATTTTCGCTCTCCAATATTGTGGGCCGAAGCATGTCAATTTTATCATTAAAATATTTTTCTTCATCGATTGACAATTGCGTTGTTTCCTTTTTAAATTGAAATCGAAACCTACAAAAACGAGTCGATGACGGTCGTGGATTCTTCCAAATAATTTTAGACTCATCCGATTCACTTATTAGTCTGAGAGGTACGTACGAGGTTACAAACAAACTGCTATCTGATAAATCAATGTCTGTAACCTTTTGTTTGTACTCAGCTTGCCCAGTGCTTCCATCGAATCCCCACTTCCCAATCAGAATCAGGTTATTGGCCGAATCGTCCTTTATATTTTGAATAACTTCAGTCTGAAGTTGCATAATGCGAGAGGCAGTGTGATCCAGCAAGCTCTGAAGTTCAACTTCAGCATGGGATTCGGTCACCATAATTTCCTTAGGATAGCCTTTGCTTTTGGCACTCAAAATTTTTTCGTAACTGGGCAATAAATCGCTTGAAGTTTTCGAGTTTACAAATCCACGAATTAGCATGTATTGGTGTTTTGTTAAGTTTGTTTCCATGAAAAGCGATAAAACTTCATCAATATTTGCTTCCGAACATACTGCATTCGATGGAAAACTGGTACGCAAAAGTGATGACTTTGAAATTGGACCACTAAAGATCTCGTTCGATTGTACTTTTGCCAAAAAGTTACAATTCTTTTGCATATATATGAAATTCGTCTTGATAAATCGTCCAGTTCGGTAACATAGCCTTTTTTTCAATTTCTCCGTGTACAATATCATTTAATGCCTTAAATTTTTGTGCATGGTCACCTTTTTCTGTACACCAAAGATCAAAAATGTATAGGCATGGAAAAATACACTTATACAAATTGTCTGCCAAAAAAAAATTTAAATGAAAAACCAAGTAAAAAAAATAATAATTAAATAAAAAAGAAATGAATGATTTAACAAAGTCATAGACACCAAAAATCGACGTAGACAAAACAAAAACGAATGCACGATACACAAAACAGATGTTTAGCAGGGCCAGCTGACCATGAAAAACGTAAGGCGTCGCCACGACGCGCCGTCACTTTACGTTTATACACACATTGGCAGATGTTGGCATCTAAGCTTAACATATTTATTACCTTAAAACTCAGACAATTACAATGACATACAACTCAGTCGTGGAATTTTGTAGGAACACAACTAAAACTCCACCTAAACATGAAAAAGACGTTCTCAAAACACATTAAAAATATTAAATCAAATTAATTAATTTCACAAGAACAATTTAATAAGTTGGTTTATATATTATATTAGAATTTAAAGTAAATACCTTGAAACTAAAAATCCATGCTAATTAATTAACTTTGTAACACTTAAGCTGATGTCTGACCACTTTGAATTGTAGCTTTGATTTGAAAAAAGCTCACTCAATGCATCAGCTTTGCAAAAATGTACACGTGTTCGCGATTTCAAATCTATTTTTAGAAAATACAGTTACAAATCCAGAAAAAACCGGTTTACCATCAAGAAGTTTGGACATTTACGAGACAATTTGTGTGCATTTTGTTCAAAAAGCTTGTGATGGATTTTTCGATTTTTGGCCTATGAGCGCAACCACTGTGCAATGAAGTAGTAGAGCCGATTTATATTGACCGTAACTTGTGTTATATTTATCCGATCTGATTGAAATTTCGGGATCTGGTGTTTTATATCCAATACTATCACATTATTAAATTTCATGGGAATACTCCAATTTTTATGAAAATGTTTCCTCTAGAGCTATATGATATTGTGGTCCAATCCTGACAATTTACATAAGAATATATATTCTTATATATATACTTTATGGGGTCGGAAACGTCTCCTTCTGTGCGTTACAAACATCTGACCAATTTTATAATATCCTCTGCAAGGGTATAAAAAGATAAAACAAAACAACAAACAAACAAAAAAAAAAATTAAAAAAATTAAATAAAAAATCAAGAATTTATTCAAAATAATTATTTTATCAGAAAAATCTATTTAAAAAAATTGTTTTCCTTTGTTGCATTGCATTTTATTTTATTTGTAAAAGAAACGGAAAGAACTAATCAAATTAGTTAAATAAAATAGTATTACATATAAAAGAAGGAATCCATAAAAACCACGTTATTCCATCCTATTTCATGTTATTGAATTGAAATATTTTTTTAAAGAGAAATGGACGAAATGAAAGAGGCCATTTCCACCTTACTTACTTACGGAGGAGCTAAAAAAGCAGAAAGAGGAGGTGTTGATTTTAGAAGGGAAGAATTCAGATAGTCGTTGCGGACAAGCCGCTATCCAGAGCCTTTACTGAATTCGATCTAAGGCAGATAGCAACTTTACCAGATTGCGTCAAAGAAATAAGGCCCTTCACGGGAGAAGCTGCCCAGTATCCAACCTGGATCATGCAAGCTGAAGTCATAGTTCGGGACTACGAGGTAGCAAGAGATAAGCTGATATATACAGCCGTCGTCCTCCACCTGAGGTCGAAGATAGAAGGCAGGGTGGACGAGATGCTGATCTCTAGCGATGTAGCAGATGACGACTAGCCAGAAATCAGGAAGGTCCTTGCCTCAAACTACGAGGACAGAAGGGACATAGGGACTCTAGAATACCAGATGAGTATGCTAGTCCGCGGTGATGGTAACCTGGAGGCATATTACAATAAAATCGATAGGCACCTCTCATTGATTGTAGCAAAACTCAGGAATGCAGGGCACGCTAAAGGAGTGCTTGAAGCTCTCATAGGCTCGTACCGCGAAAGAGCCTTGCGGGTCTTCATAAGAGGGCTACCTCAAGAAATGTCGGGCTTGATCACAGTAAATCGCCCTAGAACCTTACCAGAGGCATTTTCAATTGCCCTGGAGCTAGATAACGTCATGAACACAACAAACTTAGCTTCCCCGACCGCTTCCATTAGGCCACCGTATCAGCAACGGGCCGTTTATCGGGAGCAATATCCATCAAATAATTTTCCCCCAAGATTCACTAACCCCATGACCTATGTAAATCTATGAAATCCCGTCCACATGAGACAAGAAGTTGAAAGCCAGGTCATGAAACTCCTCCACGAGGGCATGATCCGGCCGTCAGAAAGCCCTTATAGCTCTCCAGTATGGGGCAAAAAAACCAAAACCCAACGGGGACAAACAATACCGCATGGTAATTGATTACAAAAGATTAAATGCTGTGACCGTTTCCGATAGATACCGAATCCCAGACATTACCGATTTGACTTCAGGTTTTCACCAGATTCATATGAATCCCGCACTCCCAAAACCGCATTTTCAACCCTAAATGGAAAATACGAATTCCTAAGATTACCTTTCGGGCTTTAAAATGCCCCCGCCATTTTCCAAAAAATGATAGACGACGTGGTCAGGGAGTACATCGGAAAAATATGCTACGTGTACATTGACGACATAATCGTTTTCAGCTGATCCTACCAAGACCACTGGTCGAACTTAACTACAATATTTACCAGACTTCGTGATGTAGGCCTGCAGGTGAACCTCGAAACAACACATTTCCTGCAAAAACAAGTCGAATTTCTAGGCTACATCGTAACGGGGGTGTCATTAAAGTTGACGACAAAAAAGTCAATGCAATCCTAAAGATACAGCCTCCAAAAAACCTAAAGGAGCTTGGGTATAACCTCTTACTACAGGATATTTATAAAAGATTTCGCTAGAATTGCAAAACCGCTTAGAAACCTGACGCGTACAGGTGGTGCTCAAGTTAAATCCTCGCAATCTAAAAAAGTATGGGAAAGGGCCCAGTTGTGCCTCTGGCCAAGTTATGACATTCTCAAATGTTTTTGAAATGCTGTATTGAATGACAGTTTGAGCCCTGTAAATCATGTTCGTTAGACGTTCTGCAGTTTTTGGACACACACCAACATTAATAATCGCATTGTACATATATACGCGTACCAAACATCATGTTGAAAATCGTGCGAAAAAGTTATTTTCATTTTTTTCCAAAATTTTGTGAAATTAACAGTGAAAAGGTGAGTGTAATGCATCAAAATATTGTATTTGCCGTATATTTTGTGATTCTATATAGATTTATGTGATTATGTGGTGTCTATAAAAAATATACATATAGACTATGAAAAATCCCGGTTATGACTCAGCTGGGGTGCTCAGTTATGCCCATTATGTCCCACATCACCATCATCAGAATGAAGAAACAGATTTCTGCACCATTTGCCTAAAGTTGTTGCTGAAGAAATTGACCGCTGCCAATTCGATCAATTGCAATAACATGCAAACAAGTTATTTCACTTGCAAAAGCTGCGAAAGTGACATGGACGACGAGGAATAAAAATCGTTGCCATTGGAGGACATTTTCTTTTGTGTTTTTCATTGTTTTTGCCATTGAAGGCCTTCATAATAAATAAACCATTGAATCACAACAATTCGTGTGACACGCCTTTCATATTTTCTTATTTTCAGTAAATTTCCCAAATTTTTGTTTTAAAAAAAAATTATTTTTGCATTGGTTACGGGTAAAAAAAAAATATTTGTTCTGGAAAAATTTTTGGTTCCTCGAGATTCAGGACTTATTGGGTCAAATACTAACCCCGCCTAGAGGCGGTTTTGGGAAACATTGCCAAAAAAAAATTTTTACTGTGTAGTTTTTTCGGCTGTTGTTTATTATTTATGAAAAACTTTAAAATTAGTACACAAATATTCGAGAATATGTACATATATTTATGAATATAAAGATAAGTTTAGTTTATTTGTGATGAAAATCAAAGAAACAACTATTTGCATCGATAAGCAAAGATTAATATTACATTTTCGGCATATAACCTGCGTCTCGGAAGGGCATCCTGTATTTTTACAAGTCTTCTTGCCGTTGATTCGTGGCAAATATTCAGGAAAATTTCATCAGGCGGTAAAAAAATCCTTTTTTCCGTAACATTTTTCTGAGAATTTGCGAGAGGACGTCCAGGAGCTTTGACATCGTTTTCTGATGCAAAGCACTTTTGCAACTTGTGTTCGAAAATTTGGCAGTTGATATTCGGGATCTTTGGGCTTGTTAATTTTTTGAAACAACATATAGTCATATATCCAACTTCAATACCCTAAACCTTATAAACTTTTCGCCCCCTAAAATCAAACTTTAAAGTAAATATCCGTTTTTTATAATAAACAATTGGACACTTGCAATAACAATTGTCCCCCTAAAAGTCAAAAGCGTGAGAACGCTAATTAAGCATTAAAATCTTGGCCAATCAAATCCGTTTAATCGAACACTTGTAATAACAATTGTCCCCCTAAAAGTCAAAAGCGTGAGAACGCTAATTCAGCATTAAATTCGGGCCAATCAAATCACACCAATATCGATCACGCCACTAAAGGGCTCACAAGTTTAGCCTATAAATATTACTCTAAGATATCTTTGTACTTTAGTTTTAAGTATTCATTCATTGAATAAAGAGCGGACTTTCAACTCAACAAAACAATATCTTTTTTTCCTATCTGGAAAGACCAGATATATAATTGGCGCAGTCGGTAGGATCGGCAAAAGTGAACTTGTTATTCTATCCGTGTGACATATAGAATTATTATCCGTGCGTTACATAGAATTAGTGAATAATCACTATAAAACTCCGATCCGACATCAAGAACTTACGGGAACGCTCAAAAGTCTACAACAGTGAAAAATATTTACTGCCAACTGTACGCGGATATATCAACTGTGTGTATTACAGCCATAAAATTCCAATTGTGGAACAAAAACGACAACTGTGTGCGTTAAGACAAGTGGCAAACTATGATGGAGCTCCAGAGAATCTGACATAATTCATAAGGAGAATAGATTTCTTCATGCACCTATATTCAACCCATGATATAAGGCAACATAACATATTGTTCAGCGCAATCGAGATGCAGCTCACTGGAGAGGCACAACGACTTTCGCAAATTGGACAAGCCAACACCTGGCCGAAACTAAGAACATTCCTCATCAATGAATTGAAGACGCAGACCCCATGTGAGGAACTTCTTCGACGCCTCTACAACACCAACTATACAGGAAACCTTCGTAAGTTTGTAACAGAAATAGAAGATAAATCCTATATTATCACAAACAAGCTTAGTCTTGAAAACGATGCAAATAACACTACCCTTTATACAAATGCTTTAAATAACACCATAAAAGATGTAATCAACAAAAAATTACCCGATAGATTATTTATGACGTTAGCTAGATATGATATAACCACAGTTAGCAAGCTTAATCAAGTAGCTCAAAGAGAAGGGTTATACGAGGATAGTATAACAGAAATCAGAAAATCAAATCAAAGCCAAAATTAAAACCAAAAAAGTGGAAAATCTTTTGTACCCAATAGTACAACTCTATCTCAAACAAAACAATCAGATACAACACAAAACCAAAAACTTTTCCAAGAATTTCAAAAAAAATTAACTATTGACAGGGCTCAAAATCCAATGAATAATCAAAATAACTATCCAAAAAATAGTGTAGCAAACCAGCCTACAAAAAGGCAAAGAGAAAGTAATAGTGGAATTAGCAAAATGGACACATCCGAAAATTTTCATCAGAATGCCTCGGAACAATCGGAAGAAGAGATAGAGACAAGTCCTTCATCAGAATAACAATGAACAATAAACCTTTGGGATGTGTAGTCGACTCAGGCTCTTCAATTAATATAATGTCCGAAAACTTTTTTAATTTCAAAACCTATTTAGGATATTCCAAAATACACATGATTGAAGGAGCAGTAGAATTAAAAGAAATCATTTTCCTTGCACCCAGCAAACTTTCTCCGACAGAACAAAAATTTTATATCCATAAATTTTCAAATAAATATGACATGTCGATAGGCAGAACTTTCCTAAAAGCATGTAAAGCGCAAATAAATTATGAAGAAAAATACGCAAAACTAGGAAACTATACATTTTATTTCAGAGATAATGAAGAAATAGAAGAAGAACATAACATAGAATGTTTGGACCCACCCACAGAAAGGGACCCGGAAACAAATTTTGCGATTGAAAACGAAATAATAGAAAGCAATGAGTATAGACTCGACCATTTAAACAACGAAGAAACTCAAAAACTAAAAAAGGTCTTGTACGAATTCAGTGACATTCAGTACCGCGAAGGTGAAAATTTGACTTTCACGAGTACAATAAAGCACTCTATTCATACAAAACATGAGGACCCAATCTATAAACGACCATACAAATATTCCCAAACATTTGATATGGAAGTCAACAAACAAATAAATGAAATGATTGAACAGGGTATCATTCGAAAATCGAATTCCCCCTACTGTTCACCCATTTGGATCGTTCCAAAAAAAGGAGATGCTTCCAAGAAACAAAAATTCAGATTAGTCATTGACTATCGAAATCTAAATGAAGTCACAATAGATGACAAATTTCCAATTCCAGTCATGGACGAAATTCTCGACAAACTGGGAAAATGCCAATACTTTACCACCATGGATTTAGCTAAGGGATTTCATCAAATTCAAATGGATCCTGAATCTATTGCAAAAACAGCTTTCTCAACTAAACATGGCCATTACGAATACACACGTATGCCATTTGGTCTTAAAAATGCCCCGGCAACATTCCAAAGATGCATGAATAATCTTTTGGAAGACCTTATTTATAAGGATTGCCTTGTTTATCTGGATGACATCATTGTGTACTCTACTTCATTGGAGGAACACATACTATCACTCAGAAAGGTATTTAACAAACTAAAAGAAGCTTATCTTAAACTCCAACTCGACAAATGCGAATTTATGAAAAAGGAAACAGCATTCCTTGGTCATATAATAACAACAGAAGGTATAAAACCTAACCCAGATAAAGTCAAAGCAATTCAAAAATTTCCGATACCCAAAACTCCAAAAGAAATTAAATCATTCTTAGGATTATGCGGATTCTTCAGGAAATTTATACCCAACTTTGCACATATTGCAAAACCTTTAACTCTAGGATTAAAGAAAGGAGCTAAAATAAATAAAAACGACCCAAATTATATTTCATCCTTCGAAAAATTAAAATATCTCCTTATGAATGATCCTATACTTGCATATCCCGATTTCTAAAAACCATTTTTCCTAACCACAGATGCTAGCAACATAGCTTTAGGTGCGTTCCTCTCACAGGACCATAGACCTATTTCTTATGGTAGTAGAACACTTAACGAACACGAACTTAATTATTCAGCCATAGAAAAGGAATTACTATCTATTTTATGGGGAACCAAATATTGTAGGCCATACCTTTTCGGTAGAAAGTTCGAGATTCTAAGCGACCATAAGCCTTTAGTATGGCTCAACAATATAAAAGAACCAAATATGAAACTTCAAAGATGGAAAATAAAACTAAATGAGTTTGATTACAAAATTAAATATTTACCCGGCAAAGAAAATCATGTAGCAGATGCCCTTTCCAGAGTTAAAATAGATGAAAACTTTTTAGGATCAACAGAAAGCACAGCAGCTACAATACATAGTGCTCACGAGGATAATGAAAACTACATTCCAATAGTAGAAAGACCCATTAATTATTACAACAAACAAATAGAATTCATTAGAGGTTCAGAAGACAAAGCAGAAACAACAACTTACTTTTACAAAACAAACATAAAAATAACATACAAAGAAATGACCAATGCTTACGCAAGGGATATAATCATAAGATATCTTTGCAGTAAGAACACTGTACTATATTTTCATAATGAACAAGATTTTCCCATATTCCAACAAGCTTTTATCGAAATAATACAACCAAACGCAAATACAAAAACCTCGAAATCTAGCATTAAGTTAGAGGACCTTAAAACGTTTGCACAATTCAAAGAAATAATCCTAAAACAACATAAAGAATTATTACATCCAGGAATTGAAAAAACGATTAATTTGTTTAAAGAAAAATATTATTTTCCCGATTTTCAAAGCTAATTCAAAACATTATTAATGAATGCTCAGTATGCAATATCGCAAAGACAGAAAATAGAAATACAAAACTAACTTTTGAAATAACACCAGAACTTTTTAATATCAGAGAAAAATACGTCATGGACTTTTACATGATCGACAATTTACAATTCCTTTCATGCATTGACATTTACTCGAAATTTGCAACACTTGCCAAGAGAGCAATTATGAAAGTATTCACTGAAATGGGCAAACCAATAGAAATAAAATCAGACAAAGATTCAGCATTTCTGTGTATAGCACTAAAAAATTGGCTACAAGAAGAAAATGTAAAGTTAGAAATCACATCAAGTAAAAACGGCATCTCAGATGTAGAAAGATTCCATAAAACAGTAAATGAAAAACTCAGAATTATAAATAGTGAAAATGACATCGAAGATAAATTACTTAAATTTGAAAAAATTCTCTACGTATACAACCATAAGACGAGACATAAAACAACTAACCGAACACCAGCGGACATTTTTATCTATGCAGGATCCCCCGACTATAATACCCAAACAAAAAAAATACATCAAATTAACAATTTAAATGAAGATATACACGACTTCGAAATCGACACTAGATTTAAACAAGCACCCTTAGTAAAGTCAAAAACGACAAATCCATTGAAAAAGACAGGAGAAATAAATCAGTTAGACGAGAAACATTTTGAAGAAAGAAATAGAGGACAAAAAGTTACACACTACAAATCAAAATTCAAGAAGAAAAAGAAAGTTAATAAAAGCAAATACGACAATTAATTAATTACAGGTCAACAACTCAAGATGACTTTTTTATGCATCATGCTATTCTTAACATTAAAATCAACTTGCAGTCAATCCATTGACATAAACCCAGTAAAAGCACCAAACGGTTACTTAATATTTAAAACATGGACTTACCGACAAACTTTAAATATCATTATTTAAAAGTAAATTTAACACTAATAGACATTACCTATAATAATTTAATGCAACAAGCACAGGATTTAAAGACATAATTCATATTCAATACCTAACAGAAAAACTAAGTAGGGAAATTAATGGAATACAAATTGTAAAACGTAACAAACGAGGACTAATTAATGGAATTGGTTCAATATACAAATATCTTTTAGGTACTCTTGATCAGGACGATAAAGACGAGTTAGAAGAAAAAATAAATAATCTTGAAAGCAACAGCGTACAAGCAAACGAACTAAATTACGTAATAGACACTAGTAATATAGGTTTAGAAGTAATAAACAACCTCAAGGAAGAAAAGGAAAAATCAGTAAAATTAGAAGTTCTAATCTTTAATTTTGAGCATTTCACAGAAACATTGAAGACATAGAAATGGGCATGCAGCTCACTAGACTAGGAATTTTCAACCCAAAACTTTTAAAACATAATCACTTAAATCATGTTAATTCGGAAAAACTATTGAAAACAAAAACATCCACCTAGCTTAAACCAAATTCAAACGAAATATTTATCATTTCAAACATTCCTCAAGATATAATAAAAACCCCTATCTTTGAGATACTTCCTTATCCAGACGAGAATAAAAATATTTTGACAGAAAAATCATACGATAAATACTATTTTAACAACATATAAGATTTTTTAAACTAATTACATTAAACCAAACATAATTCTAACATGGAATTTACCAAAAACTAAACTTTAAAAATTGCGTAAACGACGAATTAATAATAGATGGCAATAACATAATAAAAATTTACGATTGTGCCTTACAATACTTGGATAGTGAAATACTGACATATAAATTAGAATACCAATCAATTTACGCAATTCCAAGTTGTTTGTTGTGAAGGAGGTCCTAATGTTTTTTTTTTAGAAGCGTCAAGGTTAGTTTGGTAAACAATGTGCGATAGAATTTCATCATTTACGAAATATTCAAAGCATTTGGATGGAGTGTCCAGGATCAGAAATTTCTTCATATCGGCATCACAAAATTTGATCGACGATTTATCCAGAACAAGATTTTTTTGACGGCATAGTATCTTTTTAAATGCTTCTGAATTCGGGTTAATGGCCAAAGCAGATCCTACGAAAGCGCCAGATTGATTTATGGTGTTTGTTCACGCCACCGGGTGAACAGCAGTGAGCGGTGAAGAGCAGTGCGGAGTGAGGAGGGTTTTTTGATCCTCGGCATCTACGGTCACACCAGGAGGAGTGACTTGATTTTTCCCATGGGCATCGCCATTTATTCTAAGACGAGATTTTCACCCGAACAGCCGTTCTTCTCTTTTTTCTCGATTTGTAAATCTGTTCAACCCGCAGCATTCTCATGTGTGTCGGGACATATCACTTAAAGAAATAAATCATAACAGAATTAAAACGAAGTTTTTCGCGCGTCTTAATTATTTTACTCACGCACCAGACCCCTGAAGACATTGGCACCCGCCAACCACTTGCGGCTTATTTGGGTCCTTCCGCCCCTCCACAAACATTGGTCCTTCGAGCCGGATATCCTTCCGCTCCTCCAGCTTGCATCGGCGGAATTCCTAATAAGTACAAAAATTTCATTATTCATTTCATTTGCCCCTACATACTAATAAAAGTGTGAGGTTTTCCCGCTTTTCCATAGCGACCTACACACTTGACCTGTTCCAAGGTTACATGGTAGTTCCTAATCCTTAGCGTGTTTGTCCAACGTTCTCGTTTTACATTCCACGATTACCCATTTTTATTTATGTCTTTTCCTCGCACTTGTCCAATTCCACTTTTTTACATATGCATTCACATGTACATGTAGTTTCCACAGCTGTTTGCCAAATCCGCGTAAAAGTTTGAAAAACAAAAAAAAAAAATATTAAAGTGTAATCAAAGTGTTCACCGCGTTTTCTTATAGGTTGGAATAATTATTTTAATGCCAAACTAATTTCCGCACGCGCGTATCTACTTACATACATACATCGTCATCTGTTGATGTACGCGCATATGTACATATCCATATACATATAATCCCTTCGCACATTTACCACAAAACAAACAAAATTTAAATAACAATTAACGTATGCACCGCGAATTCTTGTGTGTCCGAATTGGTTCAATTGCAAATTAATCTCCTCACGCGCGTATCCACTTACATACATACATCGTCATCTGTTGATGTACGCGCATATGTATACATCCATACACACATAATTCATTCGCACATTTACCACAACACAAAAGGCAAAAAAAAAATATTTTTTAATAGCACTGACCGTATGCACCGCGATTCTTGTGCGTTCGAATTGGTTGCGAAATTAATTTCCTCACGCGAGTTAACATCTTGGCCAAGTCGTGTTCGAGGAAAAAGAGTAACTTTTCCCTGTGTTTATTTACTTTTTAGTATTTTTTATTATAAAATTAAAACCTCCGTCTTGTTTGACGTTCAACACACAATTATCATTTTTATTCGGCGACAATGCCGTTCTCTCCTTCAGTTAATTATGTATATATATATGTATGTAAGTGTCTATATATGTATGTATGGATATATGTATGTGTGTAAATATGTATGTACGTATATATGTAAGTGTCTATATATGTATGTGTGTAAATATGTATGTACGTATATATGTGTGTAAATATGTATGTACGTATATATGTACATATGTGTTATTTGTTGCCCTTTTTGATGTGTTGTCCATGGTTTGTGTAGTTGAAGGTGAATTCGTTGGTGTGGTGACCGGGTAGGTAACTCGCGCGTCTTTGAAAACCGGTGCACTTGCTTACATATGTACATACATACATACTTACATAGTCATATATTGCACATATGTACATATCCACAACACATAATCCATTTCGGTGTCGCGCATTGATTTAACACAAAAAAAGGAGGGGAAAGGATCCCCACATCCAATTAAATGACAAATTACTTACGTTTTTTATGAACAACGCGTGTGCATACATATCTACATATACATATGTATACTCACCTGTGTACTTACGCATGTACGTACATACATACATAGATCAAAGCATTCGTCCATATGCACTGATCGGGTATTTTGTTTGCTTTCGCGCACAACACTCGCGGTGTGTTTTTTTTCTTTTTTTTTTCTCCGCACAACCACAAAAAAAATTATTAACATAATTAAACAACAAAACCAAAAACCAAATATATAAACAGCGGCTGACAGCTGTTTTCGGAGTAGTGGTGACACGTGAGTCGAGTCGTGATATCGATAGGCGGCTCAAGCGCGCCAAATTCAAATCACATTATTTCCGATTCCCTTTTTTCGCCTAATTATATACCCGTCCATATTTAGAAATAAAGATACATATAATTTCTTCCGGTCATTATTTTGCGCACATATCTATAAATTATATATAATTTTTTCCGGCCATTATTGTGCGGACATATATATTTATATCCGCCCATATTTATAAATAAATACATATATATTTTTTCCAGCACTATCGTGCCCACATTTATGTATCCGTCCATATTTATAAATTATTTATATAATTTTTCCGGTCAGCTTTTTGCGCACATATATATATCCGCCCATATTTATAAATAAATACATATATATTTTTTCCGGCACTATCGGGCCCATATTTATATATCCGTCCATATTTATAAATTATTGTAAACACCTAATTATTAAGTACAAATGATAAAGATTAGTTTGTATTGGTCGGATTTAATCTTTGGGTTTTGCGCAGATGCAACTTGCTCGTTGCATCGCCGGAAGAGAAGAGAGACGCCGTCTCTCAACCTATCGAGGACTTATCGCTAACAATCGATACTTATTACTAACAATCGATACTTATTACTAACAATCGATACTTATTACTAACAATCGATACTTATTACTAACAATCGATATATATACATGAGCATTTAACAGACTTTAAATAATTGGAATCTTACATTATATATATAATTTTTCCGGCCAGCTTTTTGCGCTCATATATATATCCGCCCATATTTATAAATAAATACATATATATTTTTTCCAGCACTATCGGGCCCATATTTATATATCCGTTCATATTTATAAATTATATATATAATTTTTTCCGGCCATTATTTTGCGCACATATATATATCCAGTTCCAGATTTATATAAAAAAGTATTTTCTTTTTATCCTATACATCTTTATTTATATATTTCATCCGTGTTTTGTTTTATACGTACTCCCATCGTTACTTACGAATCCATACAAACTTGTTTTGTAATCATTTCGCTTCGTTTACGTGTAAGTTTCGATCCGCACTCGTGCGTTCGTATATTGTTCCGCATCTATCCCCATTAAAAGGGCTCCGTTTCCGAGCCACACGCGAGAGAATTCTCCCGCAATCCTGCGGTGCACAGTGAGAAAGTTCTTGCGTCCTCATACAGTCCACTTCTCATTTTCTGTGGTTTTTCCAAAACCAAAAAAAAAAAAGCGCACAAACTCGGTGTTCGTCGGTAAGATCGTCCCCTGAGTATGTCCACGGAGCCGTCCAAGACTGCGCCGAAGTCTAACAGTCTTTCGTCTCCCTCTGCAACTCCGGAGAAGGTTCGGCCTCCGATAACTCCGGTGACCGTGAAGCGTACGGATATTTCGCGCAAGTTCTCGTCTGTTCGCAGCCGCAGCGAATCCCCAAGATCCCGTCCGTCTTCGTCCAGCCTACCTAAGGGTCGCAGATTCTCGGTTAAAGACTTGAGTGAACACAAAGGTCGTTCCAAGCTTTCAACCCAGACCCAGATCCCGCACGTTGTTGTGACGCACTGTTCTGACGCTCCCGTCACCCGATCCGTATCACAACAACGCAGAGAACACTCCAGAATGTCCCTCTCCGATTTCATTCTAGCGTGCGACGCATTGACTCTGTTCGAAGCTCGGGAGAGTGAAGCTCTAACTTTTGAAGTGCCCTTGTTTTCCATTAAAATGCACTTAGAGCAGCTCAAATCCCTTTGGTCAACTGTCGAGATGGAAAGAGATGGTCAGCCAACCGTTCCGTCGGGGCCGCCGGGGCATAGAGTTCCTCCGTGTGAGGTGGAGAGATTTGATGGCGACAGCCTAGCATGGCCCACACTCCGCGATTTGTTCGCCGCCATTTATATCGCCAATCCGTACTTGTCACAAGTGGAGAAGCTCTATCACTTGAACACCAAGACGCGAGGGGAAGCGAGAACCATCGTGGCTAAGTCCCCCCTGACGAATGAGGGTTTCCAGGCCTCGTGGGAGAACCTCACCGCACGGTACGAAAATAGCCGTCTGCTTGTCATGACTCAAGCCAGACAACTCCTTCAGATTCCCGCGGTGGCACAAGAGTCGGGCAAATCCTTGCGAGAGCTGCAGACTGCGTTTCAAGGGTGTCTTACCGCGCTTGAGCGTTCGGATGTTAGTACTGAGAATTGGGATGTCTTACTTATCGCCATCTGCACTAGGAAATTGCCGAAGGCCACAATCCTCCTGTGGGAGCAATCAGTGCCAAATAAGACTGTCGTCTCAACTTGGTCCGATTTGAACCAATTTCTTACCGATCGGTATCGTGTCCTGGATGCCACCGAAGAACATAAGTCGGCCCCAAGTGTGCAAGCCATCCCCGTTGGCCCCCGCAAATCCTCTGCAACGATGAAGGTCCAAGCGTTCCCCGCGAAAGCTCAGCTCAAACCGGCGTCTTGTAAGCTGTGCCATCGGGAGAATCACCCAATACGGCTCTGCCCTAGTTTTCTTGATATGCCTGTTCAGAGGCGTCTGGAAACCATTAGACAGCAGGGACTTTGTCTGAACTGTTTTGCCCGCGGTCATCAAGTGAAGGGCTGCTCCAGTGCGCATAATTGCCATACCTGCAAGGAACGTCATCATACTCTGTTGCATCCTAGTAATGTGTCCGTGCCCTCGCCGTCCGCTGCGCAACTCCCACCATCCAGCGCCACAGAGCGTCCGTCCACGAGCAACCAGCTCACAAATGCTCAAAGTTATTTTGCATCTACCCCAGGCAGAGGCCTTTTAGGCACTGCGATTGTCACTCTGCACCATCGTGGTGTGGATCACCATATTCGGGCGTTGATCGACTCTGGGGCCGATTCAACTTTTCTCTTCGAGCGTGTCTTCAACATGGTCCAGCCCCCCTTTTACCCAGTAGACGCCGCGGTTACTGGCATGGGCCAGAGTGATGGAGGCTGCGCCGACAAGGTGTGTCTGCTAATGTTGTCTCCCCCGTGTGACAGACTGAACAAGATTGAGGTCTCCGCCCTGGTCGTATCCAAATTGTCAGGGGCCATTCCAACGGCTCCATTCCTTAATGCGGTTCCGACGCAGTGCCTCGATCGCCCCCTGGCTGACCCGTACTACAACAAGCCCGCGCCTATTGACATGATTATCGGCGTAGACCTGTTTCCCCACATCCTCGTAGAACAGATCAAAAAGAATATTGGTGAGTTCGTCGGGCTAGAAACCATCTTTGGATGGGTTATGTGTGGGGCTATCATGCCTGACCCTCCGGTGTCTCGATCAGTTTTCGCGGCACAGACGCGAGTTAGTCCAGAAGCAAAACTTGAGGTACTCCTCACCAAGTTTTGGGAGGTGGAAGACCTTCCCGCAAAGCCGGAAAAGGAGGATGACGTATTCTGCGAGCGGAACTTCCAGGAGACCACCCAAAGAGGAAAGGACGGTCGATATGTTGTGTCCCTACCCTTCAAAGGTCCGAATAGCGTTGACTTGGGCCACTCAAGACCGATCGCGCTGGCTCGATTCCTGCGGAATGAAGCACGCCTTCTCAAGGATCCCGTCCTAAAAACGCAGTACGATGCCATTATTCAAGAGGACGAGGAATTGGGTCACATGATTCGGGTGACGCCGCCTCAAGATGGGAAAATCTTCTATCTCCCCCATCACGCGGTGTTTAAGCCCGATAGCACCACCACCAAGGTACGCGTGGTATTTAACGCGTCGAGCCCTTCCACACGAGGCGTCAGCCTCAACGATGTCTTGCACACCGGCCCTACTCTTCAGGCCGATCTCACGCTTCAGGTAATGAAATCGCGGTTCTTTCAATTCGTTTTCAACGCCGACATAACGCAGATGTATCCACAAATCCGAGTCGACCCCAAGCATACCCCCTTTCAGCGGATCCTCTACCGAGACCGCTGCGGCAATATTCAGGATTATGAGCTACAAACTGTCACGTTTGGGGTTAAATGCGCGCCATTCTTGGCGATCCGAGTCCTTTTACAACTGGCACAAGACGTGCAAGCGATGTATCATCAGGCGAGCGAAATCCTTCGGAACTACATGTATGTTGATGATGTCCTTGCCGGCGCTCACACTGAAGCCGACGCCCGTCTCGCCATACGAGAGCTTCAAGCGACCCTCCAATCTGCGGGCTTCCCGCTTCGGAAGTGGACTTCCAATAAGAAGGAAGTACTTCAAGCCATTCCGAGAGAGCACCTGCTGCGAGAGGACTTTCTCGAGCTGGAAGACGCGAGCACTGCAAAAACCTTGGGCATCCGCTGGCAAGCTGCCGAAGACGTCTTCTTCTTCACCGTAGCGGACCCCCCCTTGAAGGAGTCGATCACCAAGAGGCAGGTTCTGTCCCACATCGCTAAACTCTTTGACCCCGCTGGTTGGCTAGCCCCATTTGTCATCCGAGCGAAGATATTCATGCAACAAATCTGGCTTACCGAACTGGGCTGGGATGATGTTCTGCCGCCTCTCCTGCTGCAGCAATGGCACGAATTCCTGCAGGATTACCCAGGCCTCAGTCGACTCCGCATTCCCCGTTGGCTAAACACCAGCGATAAGCTCTCGTGGGAGCTTCATGGCTTCTGTGACGCGTCACAGAAAGCGTATGGAGCAGCCCTATATGTGCGGGTTCGGTGCGGCGATCAAGTAGACGTCCATTTATTAACGGCTAAGACCCGTGTAGCTCCAGTCAAAACAGTCTCGCTGCCTCGGCTGGAGTTGTGCGGAGCGGTTTTGCTAGCCGATCTCTGGGCGTCGATCGTTCCTGAACTCCCAATCCCACCTGCAACCTCCCAGTTTTGGACCGACTCTACCATCGTGTTGGCTTGGCTCAATAAACCCCCGTGCAGTTGGTCCACCTTCGTGGCCAATCGGGTATCCAGCATCTCCAAAAGCACCAGTGGCCAAAGCTGGTCACATGTGCGCTCCGAGGACAACCCCGCTGATCTGGCGAGCCGTGGGGTCTCCGCGGCCGAGTTATCGGCCAGCAGACTCTGGTGGCATGGGCCGGACTGGCTCCAGCGAGCCCCCGAGTATTGGCCAACTCCCCATAACGAACTCCCAGACACCCAGCTGGAGCAACGAGTCCAGTGCCACACCACCGCGACCACCCTACTCGAGGACGTCAGCGAACGTTTCTCGGATTATGGTAGGGCATTACGAGTCATCGCGTACATCCTACGCTTCGCCACCAAAAGGACTTCGACGCCTTCCACGGTTCACCTCACCAATGACGAACTTCTCTCCGCCGAGCGCGCCTTGATTCGGACCTCTCAGCGTCGGGAATACCTCGCGGAGATACGGGCCCTGGGGGAAGGGCGACCCCTGCCATCATCCAGCACGCTACTCAATCTGAATCCATTTCTCGACCAGCATGGGATACTCCGCTCCTGCGGACGACCCCGGGCCGCCGAGTCCCTCCGATATGATGAACGTCACCCTATTCTCCTCCCCTATAGTACTCATTTCACTCGCCTGCTTGTCGAATTCGCCCACCGCATCACGTTGCATGGCGGCAATCAACCAAATTCTGGATCCCACGGATCAAGAACATGGTGAAGTCCCACATCAAGGAGTGTAAAGTCTGCATCGTTCATCGTCGACGACTACAGACTCAGATGATGGGTGATCTCCCTCGAGAACGCATCACGTACTCCAGGCCCATCACCCACACGGGCATTGACTTCGCCGGTCGAGATCAAAAATGACACCGGGCGTGCGTGTCTCATAACTAAGGGTTATGTCTGCGTCTTTGTGTGTTTCAGTACGAAGGCGATCCATCTCGAGGCTACCTCCGACCTCACCACTGAGGTCTGATTTCTTGCAGCCTTCTCTCGGTTTGTCGCACGGAGACAATGCCCACAGCGCATTTACTCCGACAATGGCAAAACCTTCGTAGGGGCCTCAAAGGCGCTCGAAAAAGATTTCCTGAACGCCACCAAGCTTGATATAATGAAGGCATTTCCCCAGCACATTTTATCCTGGCAGTTCATTCCGCCAAGCGCGCCCCATATGGGAGGACTGTTGGAAGCAGGGGTCAAAAGTTTTAAGACCCTGTTTTACAAGTCCTCTTCCACTGTCAAGTACACCTTCGAGGAACTTTCCACTCTCCAGTGTAGGATCGAAGCGTGCCTAAACACCAGACCAATCTCTCCCATGAGCGAGGACCCAGAGGATCTGCTGGCCCTAAGCCCGGGACATTTCCTGATTGGAGGACAGCTCTTATCCATTGCGGAACCGGAAATTCTGGTCGAGCCTATGTCGCTGATCAACCGATGGCAGCGACTGAAGGCAATCCAGCAGGCTTTCTGCCGCCGCTGGAAGAGTGAGTACCTCAAGGAGCTTCACAAACGGAATAATTGAAATCACCGAATCGCAGCCTCCAGACCGGCGACCTTGTGATCGTGTCCGAAGATCATCTCCCCGTAGACCCGTAGCGAAGCTCATTCTGTTGCAAGACAGCAGGAGTCCTGAGTCCTCCGTGCATGTTGTTCGTTCCCGTGCATAGACTAATCCACTCCCCCCTACGTAATTTCATTCGTTACAGTTCGTTCAGCTCGCCCCTCTATAGCGACATGGCCCCCACGCGTCTGCCGCACCACCGCAGCAAACGAGCTGCTCCACAGGGGACGAACGTGTACCGATGCCGGGTCTGTCGGGGGGTTCATGCACTCCGGCAGTGTCAGCGCTTCCTGAACCTCCGAGGGGAAAAGCGGCTCCGGCCGGTGCTTATCAATAAGTACTGTCCCAACTGCTTGGCACACGAGCACTCATCCGACGCGTGCCGGACTCGCCATGGTTGCCGACGATGCGGGCAAAGGCACCATACCCTGCTCCACATGGCCGACCAACCGCCGGGACAACGCGCCTCAGCCCGGCGTCGCAGCCAATCACCCCCCTCCGGGCGTGCTGCACCACCGCTACAACCCCGTTCCCGATCATCTTCCGACCGCTCCGCTTCCCCAGAAGGCGCACCCGAGATCTCTCTCTCCTCCTTGCTCCACGCCAGGACGACGACTGCCCTGCCAACAGCAGTCCTCCGGTTGGGCAATGGCTGGAAATCCTTCGAGACCCGCGTCCTTCTCGATGCGTGTGCGGCTGAGAGCCACATCAATCTCTCCTTTGCCCGGTCCCTGGGGTTGGCTGTGACCAAGGTCGGGGTCGATCAAGCCTGCACGGCCGTCCTCGAGTCGAGGTCCGACAAGACGTTCCGACGGAATGTTATATTCCGGGTCGAAGAGGACTTGCTCATCCGCACTCCCATCCGGGAAGTGTCGGCGCCGGTTCGGGAGAAATTCGCCACCCTGATCCTGGCCGACCCCTATTTCTATCGGCCGGCGTCGGTGTCCGTGGTGCTCGTGGCAGACCTCTATCCTGTGGTCATCCAAGCGGGCTGTGTGCCCGGTCATAGCGGTACTCCCGCAGCCCAGAGCACCGTGTTCGGATGGGTCGTCTCCGGATCCTGTGGAATCTAGGCGCTCCAGGACGCTGCCGTCCCCCATCCTTTATATGCCCAGGGTGGCAATTGCAACATGTTGCAAGGGGGCGGTATGTTCACGCCACCGGGTGAACAGCAGTGAGCGGCGAAGAGCAGTGAGGAGTGAGGAGGGTTTTTTGATCCTCGGCATCTACGGTCACACCAGGAGGAGTGACTTGATTTTTCCCATGGGCATCGCCATTTATTCTAAGACGAGATTTTCACCCGAACACCCGTTCTTCTCTTTTTTCTCGATTTGTAAATCTGTTCAACCCGCAGCATTCTCGTGTGTGTTGGGACATATCACTTAAAGAAATAAATCATAATAGAATTAAAACGAAGTTTTTCGCGCGTTTTAATTATTTTACTCATGCACCAGACCCCTGAAGACATTGGCACCCGCCAACCACTTGCGGCTTATTTGGGTCCTTCCGCCCCTCCACAAACAGTGTTATTAAAGGACTTATTGGCAGCTCGACGACTTTCTCTTGGTGATCTGTCAAGTTCACTATGCGATTCACCTTGATTAAGAGAAAGCGGAAGGCTTCCGTTTCGGGGTCGAAGAAGCACTTGATGAAGCATTTAAAGATGATGGTGACAACATTGAAGTTGTGCTGTTACCAAAGCAAATCTGTGATGCAAGTTCTGATTCTGACATATCAAGAACATCGTTAATTGAGACATCAATATCATTTCCAAAACTGCCGTAACTAAAAGAATCTTCATGTAAATCGTCTAAATTTTCTTATTCGTTATCCGTTTCACCATTAAAGTCGAGCATATATAAGGCTACTTTTATTTCATCTCCGAAAGCAATGACAGTTTAAGCTGTCTTTTTGCGGTTGATTGCTGAAATATTTGTGTTTTGATTAACCGTTTTCATTAGAATTGCTCGTATTTAAAACTTACATTATCGAATTTTTTTCACTAGGTGTCCCAAAACCGCCTCTAGGCGGGCTAACTTTGATCTCAAGTATGTAAAGGCGCTTTTTGCTAGAGATTGGCAACATTTAAACAATGCAATGTTGCAATGTTAGCGGGTATCGTATGTTATGATCGTATGTAGCCAATCACGTATCTTCGGGTCAGCGCATGCAGCCTCTCGTGAGCAGCTTCTGTGGGTGCAGAGAGACGGCCAAAGATTAGAAAACTCACTTTATCTATGCAAATGAAGCAATAAATATTCTCCTGTTGCTAAGGGAATGCTTTCTAATGGGAGAAAAAGAGAAAGGCAGCAGTGTTTATAGGACCGTTTTAGAGAATCCAGGATGGCGGCGAGGTGGATACACCAAGCGTCTGTTTTAATAGGTTTCTAAGTTCTTGGAGCAACCCGTAGGAGTCATTGCAAATTTGTACTTATGCAAAGTGAGAAGTGTTAAGTGGTCAAGTGATATCTAAGGAAAAAATAATTAACAAAGTCGAGAAAATTTGTAAATTTCTAAAAACCCAACATAATTGATTCAAAAGAATTACATATATTTTACTTGGTAAAAGAGATTTCCTTTCAAAGTGCTTAAAAGTGTTAAGCACTTAGTGTGGGCGGCCCATATTTTATTTGTCAAGGCGATACCCGAGTCACATAAGGTGAGAAATCAGAGAAAAAGAATATAACTATAAAAATAGGTGTCTATCCTTCTGTTTGTATTTTATTATGCGCATAGAATTTAGCAATTATTTAATTTTTTTTTATTAGCATAACGAAAACAATAAATACTTGCACTGGCGGCCACCGTACCATTTTTCACATTCCCGAAAGCGCTAAACGGATAATCACCCCAAAAAGACGCATACCAACATACATATATACGAAAAAAAAACCTATCAGCTGATCGAGCGAAATACCTAAGTATCTGCATCTACATATATTTCATCTAAAGAAGAACAACAAAGAAGAACAA
The DNA here is from genome assembly GCF_018902025.1 of Drosophila willistoni. Classification (NCBI taxonomy): domain Eukaryota; kingdom Metazoa; phylum Arthropoda; class Insecta; order Diptera; family Drosophilidae; genus Drosophila; species Drosophila willistoni. The sequence continues at coordinate 964,217 of NW_025814112.1, forward strand.
TAAGAAAGCCCAAATACAGAAAACACAGAAAACGAAAAGAACTTTGAAGAGCAACCACTAAGCCCTCGCCCGAATGCATACATAGGATGTCGATTTTTTTTAGTTAAGCTAGGATTAGGTATAGAAAAAAAACTATAAATTAATTTTTTTGTTAGTGTTTTTTTTCGTGTCGAATGGTTAAATATAGTAATTAAATATAAGTAAAATTAATTAAATTTTGGAACTATGGAAAGGTAAAACGGCAAACGGCAAAGTCAGCAGAAAGAAAAAAAAACCATACAAAAAAAAAAGAAAAAAAGAAAAACAACAACTAAAATCACTTATTTATGTACATGGATAGGCTCAATATAAAATTACAGGGTATGCATATTCGGTGTTAGAATATTTTTTATTTTCTTTTCTTTCCTTAAAAACAGCAGTACGGAGAAAGCGCTTTCGACGTTGGAAAATGAAGCTGTAAGTAATATGCACCCATTATTCATTTATGTACGAAAAATATTCTTCACCCCATGCACCTGCCCTTTTTCATTAAAATCAATAAAGTAATATTCCCAACATAAAACAAAACAAAAAGAAGAAAAAAAAACCCCAACAACAAGCATAGAGATATTTGCCGTTATTATGCGGGGGCAAATAGTTTTTTTTGTATGTTCTTTCTTGGCTTAGCCACATTGCTAAATTGTCTGTGCGCCTAGTCTACAGCTGTTGCTAGCGCTAATTCTTGTTTTTATTTTGAGATACTTTTGCTGAAATAGCGGCACTTCTTGCCGACGTTTTGTTTTGTTAATAAACTTTGATGATTTTTTTCTCTGTCTATTTGTAAAAGCGATCATTTTTTTTTGATAACTTTAAGTATGTTTAATAATCAAAATTTTTTTCTCTTAGATAAGTAATAAAATTTTATAATGTCTGTTTAAAATTTATCGTTGAATTCATCCATCTACACATGTCTCCCCAGTAAAGAAGAAGAGATCATCTGAAGCTAAAGGCTTCATTACAACATTTAGATGAAGTCAATGAAACTCGCAAATATTAAATTTTCAAAGAATAAGAAATGTCTATTTTAAAATCTATCCTTTCATTTTTATGTCGCCTTTAGATTCGCTGGTGAGTTCGGAACACAGAAAGCAAAATACAAGTATTAGCTTCTGTCCATCAACTTAGCAAACTATTTGAGTCAACTTTAGAACTAAATATTGAGACGAGAAATTTGCTGGAATTTAAGCAGAAATTAAAACTAAGACCCAAGTGCTTAACCGCTTTTAAAACGTTGATTTTTATTTAGGTTCTTACATGTATTTATGAATACATCTATGGTTTACGCTTGCTCAGTCGCATAGGAATTTTAATCAATACTCTCCGGAAATGTGATTTAACCACGATTGAGTTGGTGTTTGCTTAAATCTATAAATTGAAAATTTGCCCATTGTAAGCGCATAGGATTCATCGAGAGAAGCATCAAAAGAAGTTTTCGATGACCACGATTTCAATGAGTTTATGTTAATAGGCAGGCCTGTTTACGCTAATAGGCAGTTTTTATGCTTTACTGTGGGAGAGTGTAGCATGGCATGAATTAATTTTTTTATATGATTTATTTTGGTTACTTTTTGTTTCGATTGTTTACTGAATTGGATTCGATTTATTTGTCTTTTATTCATTGTCTTTCTAATTACTATCGATTTTTAATATATTTTATTAGATTCTTATAAATACAATACTTACTAAATTTAATAGCAGTTAGTTAAAATAATTTCCATCGGTAGTAGGGTCAAATAACACTTATAGTAAGATAGGGTTAAACTGTATGAAATTAAATTTGATTTACAATGAGTGACGAAGATACTGGGCAACATAACTATCAGGGAAACTCCCATCGATACTGCTCCGTCTACGAGTGCAGGTATGAGGACCCTTGTCCTCATACCAAACACAGTTACTAAAGGAACAAGCAGCTAGAAGTCACTCCTTTGTTTCGGAAAGGTCGAACGTAGAAACTGAATTTATAACAAGTTTAAATCTAAAAGATGCGTTCTGGCAAATCCCTTTAGAGTTAAGTTCTCGGGAAAAAACGGCTTTCACAGTGCCTGGTAGGCCTCTTTATCAATTTAAAGTTATGCCGTTTGGGCTCTGTAACGCTCCTCAAACAATGTCTAGATTGATGGATAAAGTGGTGCCAGCTAAATTAAGGAACGAAGTCTTTGTTTATCTTGATGATCTCTTAATCGTTTCCGACACCTTTGAATGTCATTTAGATGTTTTACGAGAATTGGCTTTATGCATAACGAGGGCTGGTTTGACCATAAATATCGGTAAAAGCAAATTTTGCATGAAGCAGGCTAAATATCTTGGGCATATAGTTGGTGAAGGTGGTATTAGAACAGATCCCGATAAGGTGGCTGCTATTACAGATTTCCCAGTTCCTAAGTCAATTAAAGCTTTGAGAAGTTTCTTGGGTCTGGTGTGGCTGGTACCGAAAATTCATTGAAAATTTCGCTTCTTTAACAGCACCATTGACAGATCTTCTGAGAAACAACTGAAAATTTGTTTATAAAGGAAAAATGGAGCAAAGCTCCAGTTTTAATTAGCGCGGATTTCAAGAAACCTTTCTATATACATTGCGACGCCAGTAAAACGGGGGTCGGAGGTGTCCTAGTACAATTGTCAGAGGAAGGGGACGAGTGTCCAATATCCTTCGTATCAAAAAAACTTAAGAAAGCTCAGAAAAATTATTCTGTCACCGAGCAAGAATGTTTGGCTGCACTGGTGTGCCTTAAAAATTTTAGGGCTTATGTGGAGGGCCATGAATTTACCATCATCACCGATCATGCCTCATTAAAATGGTTAATGACTCAGACAGACCTTAGTTCTCGTCTAGCAAGATAGGCCTTAAAATTACAGGGCTATACTTTCAAGATCGACCATATGAAAGGAAAGCTCAATGTGGTACCAGACGTGCTGTGTCGTGCACATAGTGAGGAGATAGCAGCAATCAATTCAGAAGATGGATTATATGTGGATTTGGATTCAGAGCACTTTAAGTCAAAAAGCTATTTAGAATTATGCGATCGAATTAAAGGCTTTGACAGTCACTTCCAGATCTTAAAGTCATAGACGAACACATGTATAGACTTGCCGAACACACCAATGGGGACCAGTTACATGATAGCTAGGCTTGGAAATTATGGTTGCCCAGTGAGTTAGTATCAGAAATCCTGAAGAAAGCACACGATAGTCCATTAGCCTCACATGGCGGAATTCACAAAACCATTAAAAAAATTACACGTCCTTACTTTTGGCCAGGTTTAGTGGGCGACGTAAAATCATTTATAGGTGAATGTGAAATTTGCAAAACAACAAAAGCTCCAAATTTTATAATGCGTCCACTGATGGGAAAGACGCCGGAATCACAAAGGTTCTTTAAAAAATTGTAGATCGTAGATTTTCTAGGTCCGTATCCGCGATCACGGCGGGGGCATATTGGTATTTTTATCGTTCTCGATCACCTCACGAAGTTTGTGTTTTTAAAAGAAAGTAAAAGTAAAAAGATTGACGGCAGATGTAACAATTCAATATTTGGAATCTAAACTGTTTCATTTATATGGAGTTCCGGAAACTATTGTCTCAGATAATGGATGCCAGTTTCGCTCTGAAGCCTTTAAGAAATTATTGAATCGCTATAGCGTGACACATACATTGACGGCTGTTCATGCTCCTCAGGCAAATGCTTCAGAAAGAGTTAACCGCTCGATAATAGCTGCCATTAAGGCCTATGTCAGGGACGACCAAAAAGATTGGGATGAATATCTGAGCCAGATAAATTGTGCCCTAAGGTCGGCGCAGCATTCGGCCATTGGAACTAGTCCTTATTATTTAGTATTCGGTATAACATATGATTACATCAGGGAAAACGTACTCATTGATAAGGAAAATAGAGCTTCTCAGTGATCGATCCTTACGTCTTAATCAACTAGATTCATTAGATTTAGCTCGGAGTAAGGCATGTGCAATTATGCAATTAGGCTTATAATTTGCGAGCCCGGGAGATAAATTATAGAGTGGGTCAAGAAGTGTTTAGAAGAAATTTCAAACAAAGCAATTTTGCCCACTGCTATTGTTCAAAATTAGGTGCCAGATTAATTAAGGCAAGAGTACGTAAAAAGATTGGGACCTCCAACTATGAATTGGAGGACTTACAAGGGCATTTAATCAACAATTATCATGCAAAAGATATTCGACCCTAATGGGGGAAAAGAAACACCGCAACAAGCGGGATCAGCTTTGGTTTGCTTTGCAACCCGTAGTCTGATTTTTCCAGGGGGGATTTGTAAAGGCGCTTGTTGCTAGAGATTCTCAACATTTAAACAATGCAATGTTGCAATGTTAGCGGGTATCGTATGTTATGATCGTATGTTATGATCGTATGTTGCCAACCACCTATCTTCAGGTCAGCGCATGCAGCCTCTCGTGAGCAGCTTCTGTGGGTGCAGAGAGACGGCCAAAGATTAGAAAACTCACTTTATCTATGCAAATGAAGCAATAAATATTCTCCTGTTGCTAAGGGAATGCTTTCTAATGGGAGAAAAAGAGAAAGGCAGCAGTGTCTATAGGACCGTTTTAGAGAATCCAGGATGGCGGCGAGGTGGATACACCAAGCGTCTGTTTTAATAGGTTTCTAAGTTCTTGGAGCAACCCGTAGGAGTCATTGCAAATTTGTACTTATGCAAAGTGAGAAGTGTTAAGTGGTCAAGTGATATCTAAGGAAAAAATAATTAACAAAGTCGAGAAAATTTGTAAATTTCTAAAAACCCAACATAATTGATTCAAAAGAATTACATATATTTTACTTGGTAAAAGAGATTTCCTTTCAAAGTGCTTAAAAGTGTTAAATATATACATTTGGGCCAAGTCCCCAAGGAACCTGTTTGTGGTGGGGCGGAAGGACCCGATATAGTATCAAGTGGTTGGCGGGTGCCAATATCTTCAGGGTCTCGTACGTGAGTAGAATGATTAAAACGCGCGAAAACTTCGTTTTATTTCTATGTTTGCTTTATTTAATTCACAAGATATACCGACACACACACGAAATGGTTCGGTTGGCAAAAAGTGACAAATCGCAAAATATAATATACAGGAGGTGAACGGGTGTTCGGGTGAAAATCTCGATTAAGTATAATGGCGATGCCCATTGGAAAAAACCCAGTCACCCCTCCTGGTGTGACCGTAGATGCCGAGGATCAAAAAACCCTCCTCACTCTTCACTGCTCTTCGCCGCTCACTGCTGTTCACCCGGTGGCGTGAACATACCGCCCCCCTTGCAACATGTTGCAATTGCCACCCTGGACATATAAAGGATGGGGGACGGCAACGTTCTGGAGCGCCTAGATCCCACAGGAGCCGGAGACGACCCATCCGAACACGGTGCTCTGGGCTGCGGGAGTACCGCTATGACCGGGCACACAGCCTGGTTGGATGACCTCAGGATAGAGGTCTGCCCCGAGTACCACGGACACCGACGCCGGCCGATAGAAATAGGGGTCGGCCAGGATCAGGGTGGCGAACTTCTCCCGAACCGGCGCCGCCACTTCCCGGATGGGAGTGCGAATGAGCAAGTCCTCTTCGACCCGGAATATAACGTTCCGTCGGAACGTCTCGTCGGACCTCGACTCGAGGACGGCCGTACAGGCTTGATCGACCCCGACCTTGGTTACAGCTAACCCCAGGGACCGGGCAAAGGAGCGATTAATGCGGCTCTCAGCCGCACACGCATCGAGAAGGACGCGGGTCTCGAAGGATTTCGAGCCATTGCCCAACCGGAGAACTGCGGTTGGCAGGACAGTCGTCGTCCTGGCGTGGAGTAGGGAGGATAGAGAGATTTCGGGTGCGCCTTCTGGGGAAGCGGAGCGGTCGGACGATGATCGGGAACAGGGTTGTAGCGGGGGTGCAGCACGCCCGGAGGGGGGTGATTGGCTGCGACGCCGGGCGGAGGCACGTTGTCTCGGAGCAGGGTATGGTGCCTTTGCCCGCATCGTCGGCAACCATGGCGAGTCCGGCACGCGTCGGATGAATGCTCGTGTGCCAAGCAATTGGGACAATACTTGTTGATCAGCACCGCCCGGAGCCGTTTTTCCCCTCGGAGGTTCAGGAAGCGCTGACACTGCCGGAGTGCATGAACCCCCCGACAGACCCGGCATCGGTACACGTTCATGCCCTGCGGAGCAGCTCGTTTGCTGCGGTGGTGCGGCAGACGTGTGGGGGCCATGTCGCTATGAAGGGGCGAGCTGACCGAACTGTAACGAAAGAAATTACGTAGGGGGGGTGGATTAGTCTATGCGCGGGAACGAACAACATGCATGGAGACGAGGACATTCGGAGGGAACATAGAGGGATTGGGAGTCACGATAAGGTTTTAGGCTCAGGACTCCTGCTGTCTTGCAACAGAATAAGCTTCGCTACGGGTCTTCGGATAGACCCACGCGCGGTGGTGACATCAGCCACTCGGACGAGACCGTCAGCCCCGGGCAGAGTGCGCTCAATTCGTCCTAAGCGCCACTCGTTGGAGGGGAGATGATCTTCGGACACGATCACGAGGTCGCCGGTCTGGATGCTGCGAGTCGGTGACTTCCACTTGTTCCGTTTGTGAAGCTCCTTGAGGTACTCACTCTTCCAGCGGCGGCAGAAAGCCTGCTGGATTGCCTTCAGTCGCTGCCATCGGTTGATCAGTGACATAGGCTCGACCAGAATTTCCGGTTCCGCAATGGATAAGAGCGGTCCTCCAATCAGGAAATGTCCCGGGCTTAGGGCCAGCAGGTCCTCTGGATCCTCGCTCATGGGAGAGATTGGCCTGGAGTTTAGGCACGCTTCGATCCTACACAGGAGAGTGGAAAGTTCCTCGAAGGTGTATTTGACAGTGGACGAGGACTTGTAAAACAGGGTCTTAAAACTTTTGACCCCTGCTTCCCACAGTCCTCCCATATGGGGCGCGCTTGGCGGAATGAACTGCCAGGATAAAATGTGCTGGGGAAATGCCTTCATTATATCAAGCTTGGTGGCGTTCAGGAAATCTTGTTTGAGCGCCTTTGAGGCCCCTACGAAGGTTTTGCCATTGTCGGAGTAAATGCGCTGTGGGCATTGTCTCCGTGCGACAAACCGAGAGAAGGCTGCAAGAAATCTTTCAGTGGTGAGGTCGGAGGTAGCCTCGAGATGGATTGCCTTCGTGCTGAAACACACAAAGACGCAGACATAACCTTAGTTATGAGACACGCACGCCCGGTGTAATTTTTGATCTCGAACGGCCCTGCGAAATCAATGCCCGTGTGGGTGAAGGGCCTGGAGTACGTGATCCGTTCCCGAGGGAGATCACCCATCATCTGGGTCTGTAGTCGTCGACGATGAACGATGCAGACTTTGCACCCCTTGAGGTGGGACTTCACCATGTTCTTGATCCGTGGGATCCAGAATTTGGTGCGCAGATACCGCACCATCAGTTGATTGCCGCCATGCAACGTGATGCGGTGGGCGAATTCGACAAGCAGGCGAGTGAAATGAGTACTATAGGGGAGGAGAATAGGGTGACGTTCATCATATCGGAGGGACTCGGCGGCCCGGAGTCGTCCGCAGGAGCGGAGTAACCCATGCTGATCGAGAAATGGATTCAGATTGAGTAGCGTGCTGGATGATGGCAGGGGTCGCCCTTCCCCCAGGGCCCGTATCTCCGCGAGGTATTCCCGACGCTGAGAGGTCCGAATCAAGGCGCGCTCGGCGGAGAGAAGTTCGTCATTGGTGAGGTGAACCGTGGAAGGCGTCGAAGTCCTTTTGGTGGCGAAGCGTAGGATGTACGCGATGACTCGTAATGCCCTACCATAATCCGAGAAACGTTCGCTGACGTCCTCGAGTAGGGTGGTCGCGGTGGTGTGGCACTGGACTCGTTGCTCCAGCTGGGTGTCTGGGAGTTCGTTATGGGGAGTTGGCCAATACTCGGGGGCTCGCTGGAGCCAGTCCGGCCCATGCCACCAGAGTCTGCTGGCCGATAACTCGGCCGCGGAGACCCCACGGCTCGCCAGATCAGCGGGGTTGTCCTCGGAGCGCACATGTGACCAGCTTTGGCCACTGGTGCTTTTGGAGATGCTGGATACCCGATTGGCCACGAAGGTGGACCAACTGCACGGGGGTTTATTGAGCCAAGCCAACACGATGGTAGAGTCGGTCCAAAACTGGGAGGTTGCAGGTGGGATTGGGAGTTCAGGAACGATCGACGCCCAGAGATCGGCTAGCAAAACCGCTCCGCACAACTCCAGCCGAGGCAGCGAGACTGTTTTGACTGGAGCTACACGGGTCTTAGCCGTTAATAAATGGACGTCTACTTGATCGCCGCACCGAACCCGCACATATAGGGCTGCTCCATACGCTTTCTGTGACGCGTCACAGAAGCCATGAAGCTCCCACGAGAGCTTATCGCTGGTGTTTAGCCAACGGGGAATGCGGAGTCGACTGAGGCCTGGGTAATCCTGCAGGAATTCGTGCCATTGCTGCAGCAGGAGAGGCGGCAGAACATCATCCCAGCCCAGTTCGGTAAGCCAGATTTGTTGCATGAATATCTTCGCTCGGATGACAAATGGGGCTAGCCAACCAGCGGGGTCAAAGAGTTTAGCGATGTGGGACAGAACCTGCCTCTTGGTGATCGACTCCTTCAAGGGGGGGTCCGCTACGGTGAAGAAGAAGACGTCTTCGGCAGCTTGCCAGCGGATGCCCAAGGTTTTTGCAGTGCTCGCGTCTTCCAGCTCGAGAAAGTCCTCTCGCAGCAGGTGCTCTCTCGGAATGGCTTGAAGTACTTCCTTCTTATTGGAAGTCCACTTCCGAAGCGGGAAGCCCGCAGATTGGAGGGTCGCTTGAAGCTCTCGTATGGCGAGACGGGCGTCGGCTTCAGTGTGAGCGCCGGCAAGGACATCATCAACATACATGTAGTTCCGAAGGATTTCGCTCGCCTGATGATACATCGCTCGCACGTCTTGTGCCAGTTGTAAAAGGACTCGGATCGCCAAGAATGGCGCGCATTTAACCCCAAACGTGACAGTTTGTAGCTCATAATCCTGAATATTGCCGCAGCGGTCTCGGTAGAGGATCCGCTGAAAGGGGGTATGCTTGGGGTCGACTCGGATTTGTGGATACATCTGCGTTATGTCGGCGTTGAAAACGAATTGAAAGAACCGCCAATTCAGTACCTGAAGCGTGAGGTCGGCCTGAAGAGTGGGGCCGGTGTGCAAGACATCGTTGAGGCTGACGCCTTGTGTGGAGGGGCTCGACGCGTTAAATACCACGCGTACCTTAGTAGTGGTGCTATCGGGCTTAAACACCGCGTGATGGGGGAGATAGAAGTTTTTCCCATCTTGAGGCGGCGTCACCCGAATCATGTGACCCAATTCCTCGTACTCTTGAATAATGGCATCGTACTGCGTTTTTAGGACGGGATCCTTGAGAAGGCGTGCTTCATTCCGCAGGAATCGAGCCAGCGCGATCGGTCTTGAGTGGCCCAAGTCAACGCTATTCGGACCTTTGAAGGGTAGGGACACAACATATCGACCGTCCTTTCCTCTTTGGGTGGTCTCCTGGAAGTTCCGCTCGCAGAATACGTCATCCTCCTTTTCCGGCTTTGCGGGAAGGTCTTCCACCTCCCAAAACTTGGTGAGGAGTACCTCAAGTTTTGCTTCTGGACTAACTCGCGTCTGTGCCGCGAAAACTGATCGAGACACCGGAGGGTCAGGCATGATAGCCCCACACATAACCCATCCAAAGATGGTTTCTAGCCCGACGAACTCACCAATATTCTTTTTGATCTGTTCTACGAGGATGTGGGGAAACAGGTCTACGCCGATAATCATGTCAATAGGCGCGGGCTTGTTGTAGTACGGGTCAGCCAGGGGGCGATCGAGGCACTGCGTCGGAACCGCATTAAGGAATGGAGCCGTTGGAATGGCCCCTGACAATTTGGATACGACCAGGGCGGAGACCTCAATCTTGTTCAGTCTGTCACACGGGGGAGACAACATTAGCAGACACACCTTGTCGGCGCAGCCTCCATCACTCTGGCCCATGCCAGTAACCGCGGCGTCTACTGGGTAAAAGGGGGGCTGGACCATGTTGAAGACACGCTCGAAGAGAAAAGTTGAATCGGCCCCAGAGTCGATCAACGCCCGAATATGGTGATCCACACCACGATGGTGCAGAGTGACATCGCAGTGCCTAAAAGGCCTCTGCCGGGGGTAGATGCAAAATAACTTTGAGCATTTGTGAGCTGGTTGCTCGTGGACGGACGCTCTGTGGCGCTGGATGGTGGGAGTTGCGCAGCGGACGGCGAGGGCACGGACACATTACTAGGATGCAACAGAGTATGATGACGTTCCTTGCAGGTATGGCAATTATGCGCACTGGAGCAGCCCTTCACTTGATGACCGCGGGCAAAACAGTTCAGACAAAGTCCCTGCTGTCTAATGGTTTCCAGACGCCTCTGAACAGGCATATCAAGAAAACTAGGGCAGAGCCGTATTGGGTGATTCTCCCGATGGCACAGCTTACAAGACGCCGGTTTGAGCTGAGCTTTCGCGGGGAACGCTTGGACCTTCATCGTTGCAGAGGATTTGCGGG